>NW_027211997.1:0-300000 GCF_036971445.1 Narcine bancroftii
TCTGATTCCTCGCCTCTGATTCCCCAACTCTGATTCCCCGCCTCTGATTCCCCAGCTCTGATACCCCACCTCTGATTCCCCGTGTTTGATTCCCTGCCTCTGATTCCCCGCCTCTGATTCCCCATCTCTGATTCACCACCTTTCATTCGCCACCTCTGATTCCCCATATAGAATTCCCCGCCTCTGTTTCCCCGCCTCTGATTCCCCGCCTCTGATTCCCTGCCTCTGATTCCCAACCTCTGATTCCCCACCTCTGAGTCCCCATATCTGATTCCCCGCCTCTCTTTCCCCGCCTCTGATTCCCCGCCTCTGATTCCCAGGCTCTGATTCCCCGCCTCTGATTCCCCGCGTCTGATTCCCTGCCTCTGATTCCCCGCCTCTGATTCCCCATCTCTGATTCCCCGCCTCTGAATCCCCGTGTCTGATACCCAGCCTCTGATACCCCGCCCCTGATTCCCCACCTCTGATTCCCCATATCTGATACCCCGCCTCTGTTTCTGCGCCTCTGATTCCCCGCCTCTGTTTCCCCATATTTGATTCCCCGCCTCTGATTCCCCAACTCTGATTCCCCGCCTCTGATTCCCCAGCTCTGATTCCCCGTGTTTGATTCCCCGCCTCTGATACCCCATCTCTGATTCCCGGCCTCTGATTCCCGGCCTCTCATTCCCGGCCTCTGATTCCCAGCCTCTGATTCCCCGCCTCTGGTTCTCCGCCTCTGATTCGCTGCCTCTGATTCCTCATCTCTGATTCCGCACATCTGATTCCCTGCCTCTGATTCCCAGCCTCTGACTCCCCGCCTCTGATTCCCTGCCTCTGTTTCCCCGCCTCTGTTTCCCCATATCTGATTCCCCGCCTCTGTTTCCCCAACTCTGATTCCCCGCCTCTGATTCCCCAGCTCTGATTCCCCGTGTTTGATTCCCCGCCTCTGATTCCCCATCTCTGATTCCCGGCTTCTGATTCCCTGCCTCTGATTCCCGGCCTCTCATTCCCGGCCTCTGATTCCCCGCCTCTGATTCCCCATTTCAGATTCACCGCCTTTCATTCGCCACCTCTGATTCCCCATATCAGATTCCCCACCTCTGTTTCCCCGCCTCTGATTCCCCGCCTCTGTTTCCCCATATCTGATTCCCCATATCTGATTCCCCGCCTCTCTTTCCGCGCCTCTGATTCCCCGCCTCTGCTTCCCCATATCTAATTCCCCGCCTCTGATTCCCAAACTCTGATTCCCCGACTCTGATTCCCCAGCTCTGATTCCCCGCCTCTGATTCCCCACATCTGATTCCCTGCCTCTGATTCCCTGCCTCCGATTCCCTGCCTCTGATTCCCCATCTCTGATTCCCCGCCTCTGAATCCCCGTGTCTGATACCCAGCCTCTGATACCCCTCCCCTGATTCCCCACCTCTGATTCCCCATATCTGATTTCCCGCCTCTCTTTCCGCGCCTCTGATTCCCCGCCTCTGATTCCCCATATCTGATTCCCCGCCTCTGATTCCCAAACTCTGATTCCCCGCCTCTGATTCCCCAGCTCTGATTCCCTGCCTCTGATTCCCCACATCTGATTCCCTGCCTCTGTTTGCCCGCCTCTAATTCCCCGCCTCTGATTCCCCATCTCTGATTCCACACATCTGATTCCCTGCCTCTGATTCCCCGCCACTGACTCCCCGCCTCTGATTCCCTGCCTCTGTTTCCCAACCTCTGATTCCCCACCTCTGATTCCCCATATCTGATTCCCCACTGTTTCCCTGCCTCTGATTCCCCGCCTCTGTTTCCCAATATCTGATTCCTCGCCTCTGATTCCCCATATCTGATTCCCCGCCTCTGATTCCCCACCTCTGATACCCCACCTCTGATTCCTGGACTCTGATTCCCCGCCTCTGATTCCCCTCATCTGATTCCCTTCCTCTGATTCCCCGCCTCTGATTCCCCATCTCTGATTCCCCGCCTCTGAATCCCCGTGTCTGATACCCAGCCTCTGATACCCCGCCCCTGATTTCCCACCTCTGATTCCCCATATCTGATTCCCCGCCTCTCTTTCGGCGCCTCTGATTCCCCGCCTCTGAATCCCCAACTCTGATTCCCCGCCTCTGATTCACCAGCTCTGTTTCCCCACCTCTGATTCCCCGCCTCTGTTTCCCCATATCTAATTCCCCGCCTCTGATTCCCAAACTCTGATTCCACGCCTGATTCCCCAGCTCTGATTCCCAGCCTCTGATTCCCCACATCTGACTACCTGCCTCTGATTCCCTGCCTCCGATTCCCTGCCTCTGATTCCCAACATCTGATTCCCCACCTCTGAATCCCCATATCTGATTCCCTGCCTCTGATTCCCCGCCTCTGATTCCCTGCCTCTGATTCACCGCCACTGATTCCCCAGCTCTGATTCCCCGCCTCTGAATCCCCAACTCTGATTCCCTGCTTCTCATTCCCCAGCTCTGATTCCCCGCCTCTGATTCCCCAGCTCTGATTCCCCGCCTCTGATTCCCCAGCTCTGATTCCCTGCCTTTGATTTCCCACCTGTGATTCCCCATCTCTGATTCACAACCTCTGATTCCCCACCTCTGATTCCCCAACTCTGATTCCCTGTGTTTGATTCCCTGCCTCTGATTCCCCGCCTCTGATTCCCCATCTCAGATTCACCACCTTTCATTCGCCACCTCTGATTCCACATATCAGATTCCCCACCTCTGTTTCCCCGCCTCTGATTCCCCGCCTCTGTTTCCCCATATCTGATTCCCCACCTCTGATTCCCCATATCTGATACCCCGCCTCTCTTTCCGCGCCTCTGATTCCCCACCTCTGCTTCCCCATATCTGATTCCCCGCCTCTGATTCCCCAACTCTGATTCCCCGCCTCTGAATCCCCAGCTCTGTTTCCCCACCTCTGATTCCCCGCCTCTGTTTCCCCATATCTGATTCCCCGCCTCTGATTCCCAAACTCTGATTCCCCGACTCTGATTCCCCAGCTCTGATTCCCCGCCTCTGATTCCCTGCCTCTGATTCCCTGCCTCCGATTCCCTGCCTCTGATTCCCAACCTCTGATTCCCCACCTCTGATTCCCCAGCTCTGATTCCCCGTGTTTGATTCCCCGCCTCTGATTCCCAACCTCTGATTCCCCACCTCTGATTCCCCAGCTCTGATTCCCCGTGTTTGATTCCCCGCCTCTCTTTCCGCGCCTCTGATTCCCCGCCTCTGCTTCCCCATATCTAATTCCCCGCCTCTGATTCCCAAACTCTGATTCCCCGACTCTGATTCCCCAGCTCTGATTCCCCGCCTCTGATTCCCCACATCTGATTCCCTGCCTCTGATTCCCTGCCTCCGATTCCCTGCCTCTGATTCCCCATCTCTGATTCCCCGCCTCTGAATCCCCGTGTCTGATACCCAGCCTCTGATACCCCTCCCCTGATTCCCCACCTCTGATTCCCCATATCTGATTTCCCGCCTCTCTTTCCGCGCCTCTGATTCCCCGCCTCTGATTCCCCATATCTGATTCCCCGCCTCTGATTCCCAAACTCTGATTCCCCGCCTCTGATTCCCCAGCTCTGATTCCCTGCCTCTGATTCCCCACATCTGATTCCCTGCCTCTGTTTGCCCGCCTCTAATTCCCCGCCTCTGATTCCCCATCTCTGATTCCACACATCTGATTCCCTGCCTCTGATTCCCCGCCACTGACTCCCCGCCTCTGATTCCCTGCCTCTGTTTCCCAACCTCTGATTCCCCACCTCTGATTCCCCATATCTGATTCCCCACTGTTTCCCTGCCTCTGATTCCCCGCCTCTGTTTCCCAATATCTGATTCCTCGCCTCTGATTCCCCATATCTGATTCCCCGCCTCTGATTCCCCACCTCTGATACCCCACCTCTGATTCCTGGACTCTGATTCCCCGCCTCTGATTCCCCTCATCTGATTCCCTTCCTCTGATTCCCCGCCTCTGATTCCCCATCTCTGATTCCCCGCCTCTGAATCCCCGTGTCTGATACCCAGCCTCTGATACCCCGCCCCTGATTTCCCACCTCTGATTCCCCATATCTGATTCCCCGCCTCTCTTTCGGCGCCTCTGATTCCCCGCCTCTGAATCCCCAACTCTGATTCCCCGCCTCTGATTCACCAGCTCTGTTTCCCCACCTCTGATTCCCCGCCTCTGTTTCCCCATATCTAATTCCCCGCCTCTGATTCCCAAACTCTGATTCCACGCCTGATTCCCCAGCTCTGATTCCCAGCCTCTGATTCCCCACATCTGACTACCTGCCTCTGATTCCCTGCCTCCGATTCCCTGCCTCTGATTCCCAACATCTGATTCCCCACCTCTGAATCCCCATATCTGATTCCCTGCCTCTGATTCCCCGCCTCTGATTCCCTGCCTCTGATTCACCGCCACTGATTCCCCAGCTCTGATTCCCCGCCTCTGAATCCCCAACTCTGATTCCCTGCTTCTCATTCCCCAGCTCTGATTCCCCGCCTCTGATTCCCCAGCTCTGATTCCCCGCCTCTGATTCCCCAGCTCTGATTCCCTGCCTTTGATTTCCCACCTGTGATTCCCCATCTCTGATTCACAACCTCTGATTCCCCACCTCTGATTCCCCAACTCTGATTCCCTGTGTTTGATTCCCTGCCTCTGATTCCCCGCCTCTGATTCCCCATCTCAGATTCACCACCTTTCATTCGCCACCTCTGATTCCACATATCAGATTCCCCACCTCTGTTTCCCCGCCTCTGATTCCCCGCCTCTGTTTCCCCATATCTGATTCCCCACCTCTGATTCCCCATATCTGATACCCCGCCTCTCTTTCCGCGCCTCTGATTCCCCACCTCTGCTTCCCCATATCTGATTCCCCGCCTCTGATTCCCCAACTCTGATTCCCCGCCTCTGAATCCCCAGCTCTGTTTCCCCACCTCTGATTCCCCGCCTCTGTTTCCCCATATCTGATTCCCCGCCTCTGATTCCCAAACTCTGATTCCCCGACTCTGATTCCCCAGCTCTGATTCCCCGCCTCTGATTCCCTGCCTCTGATTCCCTGCCTCCGATTCCCTGCCTCTGATTCCCAACCTCTGATTCCCCACCTCTGAATCCCCATATCTGATTCCCTGCCTCTGATTCCCCGCCTCTGATTCCCTGCCTCTGATTCCCCGCCTCTGATTCCCCATCTCTGATTCCCCGCCTCTGAATCCCCAACTCTGATTCCCTGCCTCTGATTCCCGAGCTCTGATTCCCCGCCTCTGATTCCCCAGCTCTGATTCCCTGCCTCTGATTTCCCGCCTGTGATTCCCCATCTCTGATTCACAACCTCTGATTCCCCACCTCTGATTCCCCATATCTGATTCCCCGCCTCTGTTTGCCCGCCTCTAATTCCCCGCCTCTGTTTCCCCATATCTGATTCCCCGCCTCTGAATCCCCGCCTCTGGTTCCCCGCCTCTGATTCGCTGCCTCTGATTCCCCATCTCTGATTCCGCACATCTGATTCCCTGCCTCTGATTCCCCGCCTCTGACTCCCCGCCTCTGATTCCCTGCCTCTGTTTCCCAACCTCTGATTCCCCACCTCTGATTCCCCATATCTGATTCCCCACCTCTGTTTCCCTGCCTCTGATTCCCCGCCTCTGTTTCCTAATATCTGATTCCTCGCCTCTGATTCCCCAACTCTGATTCCCCGCCTCTGATTCCCCAGCTCTGATACCCCACCTCTGATTCCCCGTGTTTGATTCCCTGCCTCTGATTCCCCGCCTCTGATTCCCCATCTCTGATTCACCGCCTTTCATTCGCCACCTCTGATTCCCCATATAGAATTCCCCGCCTCTGTTTCCCCGCCTCTGATTCCCCGCCTCTCTTTCCCCATATCTGATTCCCCGCCTCTGATTCCCCAACTCTGATACCCCGCCTCTGATTACCCAGCTCTGATTCCCCGCCTCTGATTGCCCGCGTCTGATTCCCTGCCTCTTATTCCCCGCCTCTGATTCCCCATCTCTGATTCCCCGCCTCTGAATCCCCGTGTCTGATACCCAGCCTCTGATACCCCTCCCCTGATTCCCCACCTCTGATTCCCTATATCTGATTTCCCGCCTCTCTTTCCGCGCCTCTGATTCCCCGCCTCTGATTCCCCATATCTGATTCCCCGCCTCTGATTCCCAAACTCTGATTCCCCGCCTCTGATTCCCCAGCTCTGATTCCCTGCCTCTGATTCCCCACATCTGATTCCCTGCCTCTGAATCCCCATATCTGATTGCCTGCCTCTGATTCCCTGCCTCTGATTCCCCGCCTCTGATTCCCCGCTTCTGATTCCCCAGCTCTGATTCACCGCCTCTGAATCCCCAACTCTGATTCCCTGCCTCTGATTCCCCAGCTCTGATTCCCCTCCTCTGATTCCCCAGCTCTGATTCCCTGCCTCTCATTTCCCGCCTGTGATTCCCCATCTCTGATTCACAACCTCTGATTCGCCACCTCTGATTCACCACATCTGATTCCCCGCCTCTGATTCCCCAACTCTGATTCACCGCCTCTGATTCCCCAGCTCTGATTCCCCGCCTCTGATTCCAGGTGTCCGATTCCCTGCCTCTGATTCACCGACTCTGAATCCCCATCTCTGATTCCCCGCCTCTGATTCCCCGTGTCTGATTCCCTGCCTCTGATGCCCCGCCTCTGATTCCCACCTCTGATTCCCTGCCACTGATTCCCCGCCCCTGATTCCCCACCTCTGATTCCCCATATCTGATTCGCCAACTCTGATTCCCCGCCTCTGATTCCCCAGCTCTGATTCCCCGTGTTTGATTCCCCGCCTCTGATTCCCCATCTCTGATTCCCCGCCTCTGATTCCCCGGCCTCTGATACCCGGCCTCTCATTCCCGGCCTCTGATTCCCGGCCTCTGATTCCCCGCCTCTGGTTCCCCGCCTCTTTTTCGCTGCATCTGATTCTCCATCTCTGATTCCGCACATCTGATTCCCTGCCTCTGATTCCCCGCCTCTGACTCCCCGCCTCTGATTCCCTGCCTCTGTTTCCCAACCTCTGATTCCCCACCTCTGATACCCCATATCTGATTCCCCACCTCTGTTTCCCTGCCTCTGATTCCCCGCCTCTGGTTGCCCATATTTGATTCCCCGCCTCTGATTCCCCAACTCTGATTCCCCGCCTCTGATTCTCCAGCTCTGATTCCCCGCCTCTTATTCACCGTGTTTGATTCCCTGCCTCTGATTCCCCGCCTCTGATTCCCCATCTCTGATTCACTTCCTTTCATTCGCCACCTCTGATTCCCCATATCAGATTCCCCGCCTCTGTTTCCCCGCCTCTGATTCCCCGCTTCTGTTTCCCCATATCTGATTCCCCGCCTCTGATTCCCCAACTCTGATTCCCCGCCTCTGATTCCTGGACTCTGATTCCCCGCCTCTGATTCCCCGCATCTGATTCCCTGCCTCTGATTCCCCGCCTCTGATTCCCCATCTCTGATACCCCGCCTCTGAATCCCCGTGTCTGATACCCAGCCTCTGACACCACGCCCCTGATTCCCCACCTCTGATTTTCCATATCTGATTCCCCGCCTCTCTTTCCGCGCCTCTGATTCCCCACCTCTGATTCCCCATATCTGATTCCCCGCCTCTGATTCCCCAACTCTGATTCCCCGCCTCTGATTCACCAGCTCTGTTTCCCCACCTCTGATTCCCCGCCTCTGTTTCCCCATATCTAATTCCCCGCCTCTGATTCCCAAACTCTGAATCCACGCCTCTGATTCCCCAGCTCTGATTCCCAGCCTCTGATTCCCCACATCTGATTCCCTGCCTCGGATAGCCTGCCTCCGATTCCCTGCCTCTGATTCCCAACCTCTGATTCCCCACCTCTGAATCCCCATATCTGATTCCCTGCCTCTGATTCCCCGCCTCTGATTCCCTGCCTCTGATTCCCCGCCACTGATTCCCCAGCCCTGATTCCCCTCCTCTGAATCCCCAACTCTGATTCCCTGCCTCTGATTCCCCAGCTCTGATTCCCCGCCTCTGATTCCCCAGCTCTGATTCCCCGCCTCTGATTCCCCAGCTCTGATTCCCTGCCTTTGATTTCCCGCCTGTGATTCCCCATCTCTGATACACAACCTCTGATTCCCCACCTCTGATTCCCCATATCTGATTCCCCGCCTCTGTTTGCCCGCCTCTAATTCCCTGCCTCTGTTTCCCCATATCTGATTCCCCGCCTCTGAATCCCCGCCTCTGGTTCCCCGCCTCTGATTCGCTGCCTCTGATTCCCCATCTCTGATTCCGCACATTTGATTCCCTGCCTGTGATTCCCCGCCTCCGACTCCCCGCCTCTGATTCCCTGCCTCTGCTGATTCCCCAATATCTGATTCCCCACCTCTGTTTCCCTGCCTCTGATTCCCCGCCTCTGTTTCCCAATATCTGATTCCCCGCCTCTGATTCCCCAACTCAGATTCCCCGCCTCTGATTCCCCAGCTCTGATACCCCACCTCTGATTCCCCGTGTTTGATTCCCTGCCTCTGATTCCCCGCCTCTGATTCCCCATCTCTGATTCACCGCCTTTCATTCGTCACCTCTGATTCCCCATATCTGATTCCCCGCCTCTGTTTGCCCGCCTCTAATTCCCCGCCTCTGTTTCCCCATATCTGATTCCCCGCCTCTGAATCCCCGCTTCTGGTTCCCCGCCTCTGATTCGCTGCCTCTGATTCCCCATCTCTGATTCCGCACATTTGATTCCCTGCCTCTGATTCCCCGCCTCTGACTCCCCGCCTCTGATTCCCTGCCTCTGTTTCCCAACCTCTGATTCACCACCTCTGTTTCCCCATATCTCATTCCCCACCTCTGTTTCCCTGCCTCTGACTCCCCGCCTCTGTTTTCCAATATCTGATTCCCCGCCTCTGATTCCCCAACTCAGATTCCCCGCCTCTGATTCCCCAGCTCTGATACCCCATATCAGATTCCCCGCCTCTGTTTCCCCGCCTCTGATTCACCGCCTCTCTTTCCCCATATCTGATTCCCCGCCTCTGATTCCCCAACTCTGATTCCCCGCATCGGATTACCCATATCTGATTCCCCGCATCTGGTTCCCCGCCTCTGATTCGCTGCCTCTGATTCCCCAACTCTGATTCCGCACATCTGATTCCCTGCCTCTGATGCCCCGCCTCTGACTCCCCGCCTCTGATTCCCTGCCTCTGTTTCCCAAACTCTGATTCCCCGACTCTGATTCCCCAGCTCTGATTCCCCGCCTCTGATACCCCACATCTGATTCCCTGCCTCTGATTCCCTGCCTCTGATTCCCTGCCTCTGATTCCCAACCTCTGATTTCCCCACCTCTGAATCCCCATATCTGATTCCCTGCCTCTGATTCCCCGCCTCTGATTCCCTGCCTCTGATTCCCCGCCTCTGATTCCCCAGCTCTGATTCCCCGCCTCTGAATCCCCAACTCTGATTCCCTGCCTCTGATTCCCCAGTTCTGATTCCCCGCCTCTGATTCCCCAGCTCTGATTCCCCGCCTCTGAATCCCCGCCTCTGGTTCCCCGCCTCTGATTCACTGCCTCTGATTCCCCATCTCTGATTCCGCACATCTGATTCCCTGACTCTGATTCCCCGCCTCTGACTCCCCGCCTCTGATTCCCTGCCTCTGTTTCCCAACCTCTGATTCCCCACCTCTGATTCCCCATATCTGATTCCCCACCTCTGTTTCCCTGCCTCTGATTCCCCACCTCTGTTTCCTAATATCTGATTCCTCGCCTCTGATTCCCCAACTCTGATTCCCCGCCTCTGATTCCCCAGCTCTGATACCCCACCTCTGATTCCCCGTGTTTGATTCCCTGCCTCTGATTCCCCGCCTCTGATTCCCCATCTCTGATTCACCGCCTTTCATTCGCCACCTCTGATTCCCCATTTAGAATTCCCCGCCTCTGTTTCCCCGCCTCTGATTCCCCGCCTCTCTTTCCCCATATCTGATTCCCCGCCTCTGAATCCCCAACTCTGATTCCCCACCTCTGATTACCCAGCTCTGATTCCCCGCCTCTGATTGCTCGCGTCTGATTCCCTGCCTCTTATTCCCCGCCTCTGATTCCCCATCTCTGATTCCCCGCCTCTGAATCCCCGTGTCTGATACCCAGCCTCTGATACCCCTCCCCTGATTCCCCACCTCTGATTCCCTATATCTGATTTCCCGCCTCTCTTTCCGCGCCTCTGATTCCCCGCCTCTGATTCCCCATATCTGATTCCCCGCCTCTGATTCCCAAACTCTGATTCCCCGCCTCTGATTCCCCAGCTCTGATTCCCTGCCTCTGATTCCCCACATCTGATTCCCTGCCTCTGAATCCCCATATCTGATTGCCTGCCTCTGATTCCCTGCCTCTGATTCCCCGCCTCTGATTCCCCGCTTCTGATTCCCCAGCTCTGATTCCCCGCCTCTGAATCCCCAACTCTGATTCCCTGCCTCTGATTCCCCAGCTCTGATTCCCCTCCTCTGATTCCCCAGCTCTGATTCCCTGCCTCTCATTTCCCGCCTGTGATTCCCCATCTCTGATTCACAACCTCTGATTCCCCACCTCTGATTCACCACATCTGATTCCCCGCCTCTGATTCCCCAACTCTGATTCCCCGCCTCTGATTCCCCAGCTCTGATTCCCCGCCTCTGATTCCAGGTGTCCGATTCCCTGCCTCTGATTCACCGCCTCTGATTCCCCATCTCTGATTCCCCGCCTCTGATTCCACGTGTCTGATTCCCTGCCTCTGATGCCCCGCCTCTGATTCCCACCTCTGATTCCCTGCCACTGATTCCCCGCCCCTAATTCCCCACCTCTGATTCCCCATATCTGATTCGCCAACTCTGATTCCCCGCCTCTGATTCCCCAGCTCTGATTCCCCGTGTTTGATTCCCCGCCTCTGATTCCCCATCTCTGATTCCCCGCCTCTGATTCCCCGGCCTCTGATTCCCGGCCTCTCATTCCCGGCCTCTGATTCCCGGCCTCTGATTCCCCGCCTCTGGTTCCCCGCCTCTTTTTCGCTGCATCTGATTCTCCATCTCTGATTCCGCACATCTGATTCCCTGCCTCTGATTCCCCGCCTCTGACTCCCCGCCTCTGATTCCCTGCCTCTGTTTCCCAACCTCTGATTCCCCACCTCTGATACCCCATATCTGATTCCCCACCTCTGTTTCCCTGCCTCTGATTCCCCGCCTCTGGTTGCCCATATTTGATTCCCCGCCTCTGATTGCCCAACTCTGATTCCCCGCCTCTGATTCTCCAGCTCTGATTCCCCGCCTCTTATTCACCGTGTTTGATTCCCTGCCTCTGATTCCCCGCCTCTGATTCCCCATCTCTGATTCACTTCCTTTCATTCGCCACCTCTGATTCCCCATATCAGATTCCCCGCCTCTGTTTCCCCGCCTCTGATTCCCCGCCTCTGTTTCCCCATATCTGATTCCCCGCCTCTGATTCCCCAACTCTGATTCCCCGCCTCTGATTCCTGGACTCTGATTCCCCGCCTCTGATTCCCCGCATCTGATCCCTGCCTCTGATTCCCCGCCTCTGATTCCCCATCTCTGATTCCCCGCCTCTGAATCCCCGTGTCTGATACCCAGCCTCTGATACCACGCCCCTGATTCCCCACCTCTGATTCCCCATATCTGATTCCCCGCCTCTCTTTCCGCGCCTCTGATTCCCCGCCTCTGATTCCCCATATCTGATTCCCCGCCTCTGATTCCCCAACTCTGATTCCCCGCCTCTGATTCACCAGCTCTGTTTCCCCACCTCTGATTCCCCGCCTCTGTTTCCCCATATCTAATTCCCCGCCTCTGATTCCCAAACTCTGATTCCCTGCCTCTGATTCCCCGCCTCTGACTCCCCGCCTCTGATTCCCTGCCTCTGTTTCGCAACCTCTGATTCCCCACCTCTGATACCCCATATCTGATTCCCCACCTCTGTTTCCCTGCCTCTGATTCCCCGCCTCTGGTTGCCCATATTTGATTCCCCGCCTCTGATTGCCCAACTCTGATTCCCCGCCTCTGATTCTCCAGCTCTGATTCCCCGCCTCTTATTCACCGTGTTTGATTCCCTGCCTCTGATTCCCCGCCTCTGATTCCCCATCTCTGATTCACTTCCTTTCATTCGCCACCTCTGATTCCCCATATCAGATTCCCCGCCTCTGTTTCCCCGCCTCTGATTCCCCGCCTCTGTTTCCCCATATCTGATTCCCCGCCTCTGATTCCCCAACTCTGATTCCCCGCCTCTGATTCCTGGACTCTGATTCCCCGCCTCTGATTCCCCGCATCTGTTCCCTGCCTCTGATTCCCCGCCTCTGATTCCCCATCTCTGATTCCCCGCCTCTGAATCCCCGTGTCTGATACCCAGCCTCTGATACCACGCCCCTGATTCCCCACCTCTGATTCCCCATATCTGATTCCCCGCCTCTCTTTCCGCGCCTCTGATTCCCCGCCTCTGATTCCCCATATCTGATTCCCCGCCTCTGATTCCCCAACTCTGATTCCCCGCCTCTGATTCACCAGCTCTGTTTCCCCACCTCTGATTCCCCGCCTCTGTTTCCCCATATCTAATTCCCCGCCTCTGATTCCCAAACTCTGATTCCACGCCTCTGATTCCCCAGCTCTGATTCCCAGCCTCTGATTCCCCACATCTGATTCCCTGCCTCTGATACCCTGCCTCCGATTCCCTGCCTCTGATTCCCAACCTCTGATTCCCCACCTCTGAATCCCCATATCTGATTCCCTGCCTCTGATTCCCCGCCTCTGATTCCCTGCCTCTGATTCCCCGCCACTGATTCCCCAGCTCTGATTCCCCTCCTCTGAATCCCCAACTCTGATTCCCTGCCTCTGATTCCCCAGCTCTGATTCCCCGCCTCTGATTCCCCAGCTCTGATTCCCCGCCTCTGATTCCCCAGCTCTGATTCCCTGCCTTTGATTTCCCGCCTGTGATTCCCCATCTCTGATTCACAACCTCTGATTCCCCACCTCTGATTCCCCATATCTGATTCCCCGCCTCTGTTTCCCGCCTCTAATTCCCCGCCTCTGTTTCCCCATATCTGATTCCCCGCCTCTGAATCCCCGCCTCTGGTTCCCCGCCTCTGATTCGCTGCCTCTGATTCCCCATCTCTGATTCCGCACATTTGATTCCCTGACTCTGATTCCCCGCCTCTGACTCCCCGCCTCTGATTCCCTGCCTCTGTTTCCCAACCTCTGATTCCCCACCTCTGTTTCCCCATATCTGATTCCCCACCTCTGTTTCCCTGCCTCTGACTCCCCGCCTCTGTTTCCCAATATCTGATTCCCCGCCTCTGATTCCCCAACTCAGATTCCCCGCCTCTGATTCCCCAGCTCTGATACCCCACCTCTGATTCCCCGTGTTTGATTCCCTGCCTCTGATTCCCCGCCTCTGATTCCCCATCTCTGATTCACCGCCTTTAATTCGTCACCTCTGATTCCCCATATCAGATTCCCCGCCTCTGTTTCCCCGCCTCTGATTCACCGCCTCTCTTTCCCCATATCTGATTCCCCGCCTCTGATTCCCCAACTCTGATTCCCCGCCTCGGATTACCCATATCAGATTCCCCACCTCTGTTTCCCCGCCTCTGATTCCCCGCCTCTGTTTCCCCATATCTGATTCCCCACCTCTGATTCCCCATATCTGATTCCCCGCCTCTCTTTCTGCGCCTCTGATTCCCCGCCTCTGCTTCCCCATGTCTGATTCCCCACCTCTGATTCCCCAACTCTGATTCCCCGCCTCTGATTCCCCAGCTCTGTTTCCCCACCTCTGATTCCCCGCCTCTGTTTCCCCATATCTAATTCCCCGCCTCTGATTCCCAAACTCTGATTCCCCGACTCTGATTCCCCAGCTCTGATTCCCCGCCTCTGATTCCCCACATCTGATTCCCTGCCTCTGATTCCCTGCCTCTGATTCCCTGCCTCTGATTCCCAACCTCTGATTTCCCCACCTCTGAATCCCCATATCTGATTCCCTGCCTCTGATTCCCCGCCTCTGATTCCCTGCCTCTGATTCCCCGCCTCTGATTCCCCAGCTCTGATTCCCCGCCTCTGAATCCCCAACTCTGATTCCCTGCCTCTGATTCCCCAGTTCTGATTCCCCGCCTCTGATTCCCCAGCTCTGATTCCCCGCCTCTGAATCCCCGCCTCTGGTTCCCCGCCTCTGATTCACTGCCTCTGATTCCCCATCTCTGATTCCGCACATCTGATTCCCTGCCTCTGATTCCCCGCCTCTGACTCCCCGCCTCTGATTCCCTGCCTCTGTTTCCCAACCTCTGATTCCCCACCTCTGATTCCCCATATCTGATTCCCCACCTCTGTTTCCCTGCCTCTGATTCCCCACCTCTGTTTCCTAATATCTGATTCCTCGCCTCTGATTCCCCAACTCTGATTCCCCGCCTCTGATTCCCCAGCTCTGATACCCCACCTCTGATTCCCCGTGTTTGATTCCCTGCCTCTGATTCCCCGCCTCTGATTCCCCATCTCTGATTCACCGCCTTTCATTCGCCACCTCTGATTCCCCATTTAGAATTCCCCGCCTCTGTTTCCCCGCCTCTGATTCCCCGCCTCTCTTTCCCCATATCTGATTCCCCGCCTCTGAATCCCCAACTCTGATTCCCCACCTCTGATTACCCAGCTCTGATTCCCCGCCTCTGATTGCCCGCGTCTGATTCCCTGCCTCTTATTCCCCGCCTCTGATTCCCCATCTCTGATTCCCCGCCTCTGAATCCCCGTGTCTGATACCCAGCCTCTGATACCCCTCCCCTGATTCCCCACCTCTGATTCCCTATATCTGATTTCCCGCCTCTCTTTCCGCGCCTCTGATTCCCCGCCTCTGATTCCCCATATCTGATTCCCCGCCTCTGATTCCCAAACTCTGATTCCCCGCCTCTGATTCCCCAGCTCTGATTCCCTGCCTCTGATTCCCCACATCTGATTCCCTGCCTCTGAATCCCCATATCTGATTGCCTGCCTCTGATTCCCTGCCTCTGATTCCCCGCCTCTGATTCCCCGCTTCTGATTCCCCAGCTCTGATTCCCCGCCTCTGAATCCCCAACTCTGATTCCCTGCCTCTGATTCCCCAGCTCTGATTCCCCTCCTCTGATTCCCCAGCTCTGATTCCCTGCCTCTCATTTCCCGCCTGTGATTCCCCATCTCTGATTCACAACCTCTGATTCCCCACCTCTGATTCACCACATCTGATTCCCCGCCTCTGATTCCCCAACTCTGATTCCCCGCCTCTGATTCCCCAGCTCTGATTCCCCGCCTCTGATTCCAGGTGTCCGATTCCCTGCCTCTGATTCACCGCCTCTGATTCCCCATCTCTGATTCCCCGCCTCTGATTCCACGTGTCTGATTCCCTGCCTCTGATGCCCCGCCTCTGATTCCCACCTCTGATTCCCTGCCACTGATTCCCCGCCCCTAATTCCCCACCTCTGATTCCCCATATCTGATTCGCCAACTCTGATTCCCCGCCTCTGATTCCCCAGCTCTGATTCCCCGTGTTTGATTCCCCGCCTCTGATTCCCCATCTCTGATTCCCCGCCTCTGATTCCCCGGCCTCTGATTCCCGGCCTCTCATTCCCGGCCTCTGATTCCCGGCCTCTGATTCCCCGCCTCTGGTTCCCCGCCTCTTTTTCGCTGCATCTGATTCTCCATCTCTGATTCCGCACATCTGATTCCCTGCCTCTGATTCCCCGCCTCTGACTCCCCGCCTCTGATTCCCTGCCTCTGTTTCCCAACCTCTGATTCCCCACCTCTGATACCCCATATCTGATTCCCCACCTCTGTTTCCCTGCCTCTGATTCCCCGCCTCTGGTTGCCCATATTTGATTCCCCGCCTCTGATTGCCCAACTCTGATTCCCCGCCTCTGATTCTCCAGCTCTGATTCCCCGCCTCTTATTCACCGTGTTTGATTCCCTGCCTCTGATTCCCCGCCTCTGATTCCCCATCTCTGATTCACTTCCTTTCATTCGCCACCTCTGATTCCCCATATCAGATTCCCCGCCTCTGTTTCCCCGCCTCTGATTCCCCGCCTCTGTTTCCCCATATCTGATTCCCCGCCTCTGATTCCCCAACTCTGATTCCCCGCCTCTGATTCCTGGACTCTGATTCCCCGCCTCTGATTCCCCGCATCTGATCCCTGCCTCTGATTCCCCGCCTCTGATTCCCCATCTCTGATTCCCCGCCTCTGAATCCCCGTGTCTGATACCCAGCCTCTGATACCACGCCCCTGATTCCCCACCTCTGATTCCCCATATCTGATTCCCCGCCTCTCTTTCCGCGCCTCTGATTCCCCGCCTCTGATTCCCCATATCTGATTCCCCGCCTCTGATTCCCCAACTCTGATTCCCCGCCTCTGATTCACCAGCTCTGTTTCCCCACCTCTGATTCCCCGCCTCTGTTTCCCCATATCTAATTCCCCGCCTCTGATTCCCAAACTCTGATTCCACGCCTCTGATTCCCCAGCTCTGATTCCCAGCCTCTGATTCCCCACATCTGATTCCCTGCCTCTGATACCCTGCCTCCGATTCCCTGCCTCTGATTCCCAACCTCTGATTCCCCACCTCTGAATCCCCATATCTGATTCCCTGCCTCTGATTCCCCGCCTCTGATTCCCTGCCTCTGATTCCCCGCCACTGATTCCCCAGCTCTGATTCCCCTCCTCTGAATCCCCAACTCTGATTCCCTGCCTCTGATTCCCCAGCTCTGATTCCCCGCCTCTGATTCCCCAGCTCTGATTCCCCGCCTCTGATTCCCCAGCTCTGATTCCCTGCCTTTGATTTCCCGCCTGTGATTCCCCATCTCTGATTCACAACCTCTGATTCCCCACCTCTGATTCCCCATATCTGATTCCCCGCCTCTGTTTCCCGCCTCTAATTCCCCGCCTCTGTTTCCCCATATCTGATTCCCCGCCTCTGAATCCCCGCCTCTGGTTCCCCGCCTCTGATTCGCTGCCTCTGATTCCCCATCTCTGATTCCGCACATTTGATTCCCTGACTCTGATTCCCCGCCTCTGACTCCCCGCCTCTGATTCCCTGCCTCTGTTTCCCAACCTCTGATTCCCCACCTCTGTTTCCCCATATCTGATTCCCCACCTCTGTTTCCCTGCCTCTGACTCCCCGCCTCTGTTTCCCAATATCTGATTCCCCGCCTCTGATTCCCCAACTCAGATTCCCCGCCTCTGATTCCCCAGCTCTGATACCCCACCTCTGATTCCCCGTGTTTGAGTCCCTGCCTCTGATTCCCCGCCTCTGATTCCCCATCTCTGATTCACCGCCTTTAATTCGTCACCTCTGATTCCCCATATCAGATTCCCCGCCTCTGTTTCCCCGCCTCTGATTCACCGCCTCTCTTTCCCCATATCTGATTCCCCGCCTCTGATTCCCCAACTCTGATTCCCCGCCTCGGATTACTCATATCTGATTCCCCGCATCTGGTTCCCCGCCTCTGATTCGCTGCCTCTGATTCCCCAACTCTGATTCCGCACATCTGATACCCTGCCTCTGATGCCCCGCCTCTGACTCCCCGCCTCTGATTCCCTGCCTCTGCTTCCCAACCTCTGATTCCCCACCTCTGATTCCCCATATCTGATTCCCCACCTCTGTTTCCCTGCCTCTGATTCCCCACCTCTGTTTCCCCATATCTGATTCCCCGCCTCTGATTCCCCAACTCTGATTCCCCGCCTCTGATTCCCCAGCTCTGATTCCCCACCTCTGATTCCCCGTGTTTGATTCCCTGCCTCTGATTCCCCGCCTCTGATTCCCCATCTCAGATTCACCGCCTTTCATTCGCCACCTCTGATTCCCCATATCAGATTCCCCACCTCTGTTTCCCCGCCTCTGATTCCCCGCCTCTGTTTCCCCATATCTGATTCCCCACCTCTGATTCCCCATATCTGATTCCCCGCCTCTCTTTCCGCGCCTCTGATTCCCCGCCTCTGCTTCCCCATGTCTGATTCCCCACCTCTGATTCCCCAACTCTGATTCCCCGCCTCTGATTCCCCAGCTCTGTTTCCCCACCTCTGATTCCCCGCCTCTGATTCCCCGCCTCTGATACCCCACATCTGATTCCCTGCCTCTGATTCCCTGCCTCCGATTCCCTGCCTCTGATTCCCAACCTCTGATTTCCCCACCTCTGAATCCCCATATCTGATTCCCTGCCTCTGATTCCCCGCCTCTGATTCCCTGCCTCTGATTCCCCGCCTCTGATTCCCCAGCTCTGATTCCCCGCCTCTGAATCCCCAACTCTGATTCCCTGCCTATGATTCCCCAGCTCTGATTCCCCGCCTCTGATTCCCCAGCTCTGATTCCCTGCCTCTGATTTCCCGCCTGTGATTCCCCATCTCTGATTCACAACCTCTGATTCCCCACCTCTGATTCCCCATATCTGATTCCCCGCCTCTGTTTGCCCGCCTCTAATTCCCCGCCTCTGTTTCCCCATATCTGATTCCCCGCCTCTGAATCCCCGCCTCTGGTTCCCCGCCTCTGATTCGCTGCCTCTGATTCCCCATCTCTGATTCCGCACATCTGATTCCCTGCCTCTGATTCCCCGCCTCTGACTCCCCGCCTCAGATTCCCTGCCTCTGTTTCCCAACCTCTGATTCCCCACCTCTGATTCCCCATATCTGATTCCCCACCTCTGTTTCCCTGCCTCTGATTCCCCGCCTCTGTTTCCCAATATCTGATTCCTCGCCTCTGATTCCCCAACTCTTATTCCCCGCCTCTGATTCCCCAGCTCTGATACCCCACCTCTGATTCCCCGTGTTTGATTCCCTGCCTCTGATTCCCCGCCTCTGATTCCCCATCTCTGATTCACCGCCTTTCATTCGCCACCTCTGATTCCCCATATCAGATTCCCCGCCTCTGTTTCCCCGCCTCTGATTCCCCGCCTCTCTTTCCCCATATCAGATTCTCCGCCTCTGATTCACCAACTCTGATTCCCCGCCTCTGATTACCCAGCTCTGATTCCCCGCCTCTGATTCCCGGCGTCTGATTCCCTGCCTCTGATTCCCCGCCTCTGATTCCCCATCTCTGATTCCCCGCCCCTGAATCCCCGTGTCTGATACCCAGCCTCTGATACCCCTCCCCTGATTCCCCACCTCTGATTCCCCATATCTGATTTCCCGCCTCTCTTTCCGCGCCTCTGATTCCCCGCCTCTGATTCCCCATATCTGATTCCCCGCCTCTGATTCCCAAACTCTGATTCCCCGCCTCTGATACCCCAGCTCTGATTCCCTGCCTCTGATTCCCCACATCTGATTCCCTGCCTCTGATTCCCCGCCTCTGATTCCCTGCCTCTGATTGCCCGCCTCTGATTCTCCGCTTCTGATTCCCCAGCTCAGATTCCCCGCCTCTGAATCCCCAACTCTGATTCCCTGCCTCTGATTCCCCAGCTCTGATTCCCCTCCTCTGATTCCCCAGCTCTGATTCCCTGCCTCTGATTTCCCGCCTGTGATTCCCCATCTCTGATTCACAACCTCTGATTCCCCACCTCTGATTCACCACATCTGATTCCCCGCTCTGATTCGCCAACTCTGATTCCCCGCCTCTGATTCCCCAGCTCTGAATCCCCGCCTCTGATTCCCGGTGTCCGATTCCCTGCCTCTGATTCACCGCCTCTGATTCCCCATCTCTGATTCCCCGCCTCTGATTCCCCGTGTCTGATTCCCTGCCTCTGATTCCCCGCCTCTGATTCCCACCTCTGATTCCCTGCCACTGATTCCCCGCCCCTGATTCCCCAACTCTGATTCCCCATATCTGATTCGCCAACTCTGATTCCCCGCCTCTGATTCCCCAGCTCTGATTCCCCGTGTTTGATACCCCGCCTCTGATTCCCCATCTCTGATTCCCCGCCTCTGATTCCCCGGCCTCTGATTCCCGGCCTCTCATTCCCAACCTCTGATTCCCCACCTCTGATTCCCCATATCTGATTCCCCACCTCTGTTTCCCTGCCTCTTATTCCCCGCCTCTGTTTCCCAATATCTGATTCCCCGCCTCTGATTCCCCAACTCTGATTCCCCGCCTCTGATTCCCCAGCTCTGATACCCCACCTCTGATTCCCCGTGTTTGATTCCCTGCCCCTGATTCCCCGCCTCTGATTCCCCATCTCTGATTCACCGCCTTTCATTCGCCACCTCAGATTCCCCATATCAGATTCCCCGCCTCTGTTTCCCCGCCTCTGATTCCCCGCCTCTGATTACCCATATCTTATTCCCCGCCTCTGGTTCCCCGCCTCTGATTCGCTGCCTCTGATTCCCCATCTCTGATTCCGCACATCTGATTCCCTGCCTCTGAATCCCCGTTTCTGATACCCAGCGTCTGATACCCCTCCCCGATTCGCACCTCTGATTCCCCATATCTGATTTCCCGCCTCTCTTTCCGCGCCTCTGATTCCCCGCCTCTGATTCCCCATATCTGATTCCCCTCCTCTGATTCCCAAACTCTGATTCCCCGCCTCTGATACCCCAGCTCTGATTCCCCGCCTCTGATTCCCCAACTCTGATTCACCGCCTCTGATTCCCCACCTCTGATTCCCCGTATCTGATTCCCCACCTATGTTTTTCCGCCTCTGATTCCCCGCCTCTGATACCCCATCTCTGATTCCTGGACTCTGATTCCCCACCTCTGATTCCCCATCTCTGATTCCGCACATCCAAAACCCTGCCTCTGATTCCCCGCCTCTGATTCCCCGCCTCTGATTCCCTGCCTCTGATTCCCAACCTCTGATTCCCCACCTCTGAGTCCCCATATCTGATTCCCCGCCTCTCTTTCCCCGCCTCTGATTCCCCGCCTCTGATTCCCAGGCCCTGATTCCCCGCCTCTGATTCCCCGCGTCTGATTCCCTGCCTCTGATTCCCCGCCTCTGATTCCCCATCTCTGATTCCCCGCCTCTGAATCCCCGTGTCTGATACCCAGCCTCTGATACCCCGCCCCTGATTCCCCACCTCTGATTCCCCATATCTGATACCCCGCCTCTGTTTCTGCGCCTCTGATTCCCCGCCTCTGATTCCCCGCCTCTGTTTCCCCATATTTGATTCCCCGCCTCTGATTCCCCAACTCTGATTCCCCGCCTCTGATTCCCCAGCTCTGATTCCCCGTGCTTGATTCCCCGCCTCTGATACCCCATCTCTGATTCCCAGCCTCTGATTCCCGGCCTCTCATTCCCGGCCTCTGATTCCCGGCCTCTGATTCCCCGCCTCTGGTTCCCCGCCTCTGATTCGCTGCCTCTGATTCCTCATCTCTGATTCCGCACATCTGATTCCCTGCCTCTGATTCCCAGCCTCTGACTCCCCGCCTCTGATTCCCTGCCTCTGTCTCCCCGCCTCTGTTTCCCCATATCTGATTCCCCGCCTCTGATTCCCCAACTCTGATTCCCCGCCTCTGATTCCCCAGCTCTGATTCCCCGTGTTTGATTGCCCTCCTCTGATTCCCCATCTCTGATTCCCGGCCTCTGATTCCCTGCCTCTGATTCCCGGCCTCTCATTCCCGGCCTCTGATTCCCGGCCTCTGATTCCCCGCCTCTGGTTCCCCGCCTCTGATTCGCTGCCTCTGATTCCCCATCTCTGATTCCGCACATCTGATTCCCTGCCTCTGATTCCCCGCCTCTGACTCCCCGCCTCTGATTCCCTGCCTCTGTTTCCAAACCTTTGATTCCCCACCTCTGATTCCCCATATCTGATTCCCCACCTCTGTTTCCCTGCCTCTGATTCCCCACCTCTGTTTCACCATATCTGATTCCCCGCCTCTGATTCCCCAACTCTGATTCCCCGCCACTGATTCCCCAGCTCTGATTCCCCACCTCTGATTCCCCGTGTTTGATTCCCTGCCTCTGATTCCCCGCCTCTGATTCCCCATCTCTGATTCACCGCCTTTCATTCGCCACCTCAGATTCCCCAATCAGATTCCCCGCCTCTGTTTCCCCGCCTCTGATTCCCCGCCTCTTTCCCCATATCTGATTCCCCGCCTCTGATTCCCCAACTCTGATTCCCCGCCTCTGATTCCCCAGCTCTGATACCCCACCTCTGATTCCCCGTGTTTGATTCCCTGCCTCTGATTCCCCGCCTCTGATTCCCCATCTCTGATTCACCGCCTTTCATTCGCCACCTCAGATTCCCCATATCAGATTCCCCGCCTCTGTTTCCCCGCCTCTGATTCCCCGCCTCTCTTTCCCCATATCTGATTCCCCGCCTCTGATTCCCCAACTCTGATTCCCCGCCTCTGATTACCCATATCTGATTCCCCGCCTCTGGTTCCCCGCCTCTGATTCGCTGCCTCTGATTCCCCATCTCTGATTCCGCACATCTGATTCCCTGCCTCTGAATCCCCGTTTCTGATACCCAGCCTCTGATACCCCTCCCCGATTTGCACCTCTGATTCCCCATATCTGATTTCCCGCCTCTCTTTCCGCGCCTCTGATTCCCCGCCTCTGATTCCCCATATCTGATTCCCCTCCTCTGATTCCCAAACTCTGATTCCCCGCCTCTGATACCCCAGCTCTGATTCCCCGCCTCTGATTCCCCAACTCTGATTCACCGCCTCTGATTCCCCACCTCTGATTCCCCGTACCTGATTCCCCACCTATGTTTTTCCGCCTCTGATTCCCCGCCTCTGATTGCCCGCGTCTGATTCCCTGCCTCTTATTCCCCGCCTCTGATTCCCCATCTCTGATTCCCCGCCTCTGAATCCCCGTGTCTGATACCCAGCCTCTGATACCCCTCCCCTGATTCCCCACCTCTGATTCCCTATATCTGATTTCCCGCCTCTCTTTCCGCGCCTCTGATTCCCCGCCTCTGATTCCCCATATCTGATTCCCCGCCTCTGATTCCCAAACTCTGATTCCCCGCCTCTGATTCCCCAGCTCTGATTCCCTGCCTCTGATTCCCCACATCTGATTCCCTGCCTCTGAATCCCCATATCTGATTGCCTGCCTCTGATTCCCTGCCTCTGATTCCCCGCCTCTGATTCCCCGCTTCTGATTCCCCAGCTCTGATTCCCCGCCTCTGAATCCCCAACTCTGATTCCCTGCCTCTGATTCCCCAGCTCTGATTCCCCTCCTCTGATTCCCCAGCTCTGATTCCCTGCCTCTCATTTCCCGCCTGTGATTCCCCATCTCTGATTCACAACCTCTGATTCCCCACCTCTGATTCACCACATCTGATTCCCCGCCTCTGATTCCCCAACTCTGATTCCCCGCCTCTGATTCCCCAGCTCTGATTCCCCGCCTCTGATTCCAGGTGTCCGATTCCCTGCCTCTGATTCACCGCCTCTGATTCCCCATCTCTGATTCCCCGCCTCTGATTCCACGTGTCTGATTCCCTGCCTCTGATGCCCCGCCTCTGATTCCCACCTCTGATTCCCTGCCACTGATTCCCCGCCCCTAATTCCCCACCTCTGATTCCCCATATCTGATTCGCCAACTCTGATTCCCCGCCTCTGATTCCCCAGCTCTGATTCCCCGTGTTTGATTCCCCGCCTCTGATTCCCCATCTCTGATTCCCCGCCTCTGATTCCCCGGCCTCTGATTCCCGGCCTCTCATTCCCGGCCTCTGATTCCCGGCCTCTGATTCCCCGCCTCTGGTTCCCCGCCTCTTTTTCGCTGCATCTGATTCTCCATCTCTGATTCCGCACATCTGATTCCCTGCCTCTGATTCCCCGCCTCTGACTCCCCGCCTCTGATTCCCTGCCTCTGTTTCCCAACCTCTGATTCCCCACCTCTGATACCCCATATCTGATTCCCCACCTCTGTTTCCCTGCCTCTGATTCCCCGCCTCTGGTTGCCCATATTTGATTCCCCGCCTCTGATTGCCCAACTCTGATTCCCCGCCTCTGATTCTCCAGCTCTGATTCCCCGCCTCTTATTCACCGTGTTTGATTCCCTGCCTCTGATTCCCCGCCTCTGATTCCCCATCTCTGATTCACTTCCTTTCATTCGCCACCTCTGATTCCCCATATCAGATTCCCCGCCTCTGTTTCCCCGCCTCTGATTCCCCGCCTCTGTTTCCCCATATCTGATTCCCCGCCTCTGATTCCCCAACTCAGATTCCCCGCCTCTGATTCCTGGACTCTGATTCCCCGCCTCTGATTCCCCGCATCTGATCCCTGCCTCTGATTCCCCGCCTCTGATTCCCCATCTCTGATTCCCCGCCTCTGAATCCCCGTGTCTGATACCCAGCCTCTGATACCACGCCCCTGATTCCCCACCTCTGATTCCCCATATCTGATTCCCCGCCTCTCTTTCCGCGCCTCTGATTCCCCGCCTCTGATTCCCCATATCTGATTCCCCGCCTCTGATTCCCCAACTCTGATTCCCCGCCTCTGATTCACCAGCTCTGTTTCCCCACCTCTGATTCCCCGCCTCTGTTTCCCCATATCTAATTCCCCGCCTCTGATTCCCAAACTCTGATTCCACGCCTCTGATTCCCCAGCTCTGATTCCCAGCCTCTGATTCCCCACATCTGATTCCCTGCCTCTGATACCCTGCCTCCGATTCCCTGCCTCTGATTCCCAACCTCTGATTCCCCACCTCTGAATCCCCATATCTGATTCCCTGCCTCTGATTCCCCGCCTCTGATTCCCTGCCTCTGATTCCCCGCCACTGATTCCCCAGCTCTGATTCCCCTCCTCTGAATCCCCAACTCTGATTCCCTGCCTCTGATTCCCCAGCTCTGATTCCCCGCCTCTGATTCCCCAGCTCTGATTCCCCGCCTCTGATTCCCCAGCTCTGATTCCCTGCCTTTGATTTCCCGCCTGTGATTCCCCATCTCTGATTCACAACCTCTGATTCCCCACCTCTGATTCCCCATATCTGATTCCCCGCCTCTGTTTCCCGCCTCTAATTCCCCGCCTCTGTTTCCCCATATCTGATTCCCCGCCTCTGAATCCCCGCCTCTGGTTCCCCGCCTCTGATTCGCTGCCTCTGATTCCCCATCTCTGATTCCGCACATTTGATTCCCTGACTCTGATTCCCCGCCTCTGACTCTCCGCCTCTGATTCCCTGCCTCTGTTTCCCAACCTCTGATTCCCCACCTCTGTTTCCCCATATCTGATTCCCCACCTCTGTTTCCCTGCCTCTGACTCCCCGCCTCTGTTTCCCAATATCTGATTCCCCGCCTCTGATTCCCCAACTCAGATTCCCCGCCTCTGATTCCCCAGCTCTGATACCCCACCTCTGATTCCCCGTGTTTGAGTCCCTGCCTCTGATTCCCCGCCTCTGATTCCCCATCTCTGATTCACCGCCTTTAATTCGTCACCTCTGATTCCCCATATCAGATTCCCCGCCTCTGTTTCCCCGCCTCTGATTCACCGCCTCTCTTTCCCCATATCTGATTCCCCGCCTCTGATTCCCCAACTCTGATTCACCGCCTCGGATTACTCATATCTGATTCCCCGCATCTGGTTCCCCGCCTCTGATTCGCTGCCTCTGATTCCCCAACTCTGATTCCGCACATCTGATACCCTGCCTCTGATGCCCCGCCTCTGACTCCCCGCCTCTGATTCCCTGCCTCTGCTTCCCAACCTCTGATTCCCCACCTCTGATTCCCCATATCTGATTCCCCACCTCTGTTTCCCTGCCTCTGATTCCCCACCTCTGTTTCCCCATATCTGATTCCCCGCCTCTGATTCCCCAACTCTGATTCCCCGCCTCTGATTCCCCAGCTCTGATTCCCCACCTCTGATTCCCCGTGTTTGATTCCCTGCCTCTGATTCCCCGCCTCTGATTCCCCATCTCAGATTCACCGCCTTTCATTCGCCACCTCTGATTCCCCATATCAGATTCCCCACCTCTGTTTCCCCGCCTCTGATTCCCCGCCTCTGTTTCCCCATATCTGATTCCCCACCTCTGATTCCCCATATCTGATTCCCCGCCTCTCTTTCCGCGCCTCTGATTCCCCGCCTCTGCTTCCCCATGTCTGATTCCCCACCTCTGATTCCCCAACTCTGATTCCCCGCCTCTGATTCCCCAGCTCTGTTTCCCCACCTCTGATTCCCCGCCTCTGATTCCCCGCCTCTGATTCCCCACATCTGATTCCCTGCCTCTGATTCCCTGCCTCCGATTCCCTGCCTCTGATTCCCAACCTCTGATTTCCCCACCTCTGAATCCCCATATCTGATTCCCTGCCTCTGATTCCCCGCCTCTGATTCCCTGCCTCTGATTCCCCGCCTCTGATTCCCCAGCTCTGATTCCCCGCCTCTGAATCCCCAACTCTGATTCCCTGCCTATGATTCCCCAGCTCTGATTCCCCGCCTCTGATTCCCCAGCTCTGATTCCCTGCCTCTGATTTCCCGCCTGTGATTCCCCATCTCTGATTCACAACCTCTGATTCCCCACCTCTGATTCCCCATATCTGATTCCCCGCCTCTGTTTGCCCGCCTCTAATTCCCCGCCTCTGTTTCCCCATATCTGATTCCCCGCCTCTGAATCCCCGCCTCTGGTTCCCCGCCTCTGATTCGCTGCCTCTGATTCCCCATCTCTGATTCCGCACATCTGATTCCCTGCCTCTGATTCCCCGCCTCTGACTCCCCGCCTCTGATTCCCTGCCTCTGTTTCCCAACCTCTGATTCCCCACCTCTGATTCCCCATATCTGATTCCCCACCTCTGTTTCCCTGCCTCTGATTCCCCGCCTCTGTTTCCCAATATCTGATTCCTCGCCTCTGATTCCCCAACTCTTATTCCCCGCCTCTGATTCCCCAGCTCTGATACCCCACCTCTGATTCCCCGTGTTTGATTCCCTGCCTCTGATTCCCCGCCTCTGATTCCCCATCTCTGATTCACCGCCTTTCATTCGCCACCTCTGATTCCCCATATCAGATTCCCCGCCTCTGTTTCCCCGCCTCTGATTCCCCGCCTCTCTTTCCCCATATCAGATTCTCCGCCTCTGATTCACCAACTCTGATTCCCCGCCTCTGATTACCCAGCTCTGATTCCCCGCCTCTGATTCCCGGCGTCTGATTCCCTGCCTCTGATTCCCCGCCTCTGATTCCCCATCTCTGATTCCCCGCCCCTGAATCCCCGTGTCTGATACCCAGCCTCTGATACCCCTCCCCTGATTCCCCACCTCTGATTCCCCATATCTGATTTCCCGCCTCCCTTTCCGCGCCTCTGATTCCCCGCCTCTGATTCCCCATATCTGATTCCCCGCCTCTGATTCCCAAACTCTGATTCCCCGCCTCTGATACCCCAGCTCTGATTCCCTGCCTCTGATTCCCCACATCTGATTCCCTGCCTCTGATTCCCCGCCTCTGATTCCCTGCCTCTGATTGCCCGCCTCTGATTCCCCGCTTCTGATTCCCCAGCTCAGATTCCCCGCCTCTGAATCCCCAACTCTGATTCCCTGCCTCTGATTCCCCAGCTCTGATTCCCCTCCTCTGATTCCCCAGCTCTGATTCCCTGCCTCTGATTTCCCGCCTGTGATTCCCCATCTCTGATTCACAACCTCTGATTCCCCACCTCTGATTCACCACATCTGATTCCCCGCTCTGATTCGCCAACTCTGATTCCCCGCCTCTGATTCCCCAGCTCTGAATCCCCGCCTCTGATTCCCGGTGTCCGATTCCCTGCCTCTGATTCACCGCCTCTGATTCCCCATCTCTGATTCCCCACCTCTGATTCCCCGTGTCTGATTCCCTGCCTCTGATTCCCCGCCTCTGATTCCCACCTCTGATTCCCTGCCACTGATTCCCCGCCCCTGATTCCCCAACTCTGATTCCCCATATCTGATTCGCCAACTCTGATTCCCCGCCTCTGATTCCCCAGCTCTGATTCCCCGTGTTTGATACCCCGCCTCTGATTCCCCATCTCTGATTCCCCGCCTCTGATTCCCCGGCCTCTGATTCCCGGCCTCTCATTCCCAACCTCTGATTCCCCACCTCTGATTCCCCATATCTGATTCCCCACCTCTGTTTCCCTGCCTCTTATTCCCCGCCTCTGTTTCCCAATATCTGATTCCCCGCCTCTGATTCCCCAACTCTGATTCCCCGCCTCTGATTCCCCAGCTCTGATACCCCACCTCTGATTCCCCGTGTTTGATTCCCTGCCCCTGATTCCCCGCCTCTGATTCCCCATCTCTGATTCACCGCCTTTCATTCGCCACCTCAGATTCCCCATATCAGATTCCCCGCCTCTGTTTCCCCGCCTCTGATTCCCCGCCTCTGATTACCCATATCTTATTCCCCGCCTCTGGTTCCCCGCCTCTGATTCGCTGCCTCTGATTCCCCATCTCTGATTCCGCACATCTGATTCCCTGCCTCTGAATCCCCGTTTCTGATACCCAGCGTCTGATACCCCTCCCCGATTCGCACCTCTGATTCCCCATATCTGATTTCCCGCCTCTCTTTCCGCGCCTCTGATTCCCCGCCTCTGATTCCCCATATCTGATTCCCCTCCTCTGATTCCCAAACTCTGATTCCCCGCCTCTGATACCCCAGCTCTGATTCCCCGCCTCTGATTCCCCAACTCTGATTCACCGCCTCTGATTCCCCACCTCTGATTCCCCGTATCTGATTCCCCACCTATGTTTTTCCGCCTCTGATTCCCCGCCTCTGATACCCCATCTCTGATTCCTGGACTCTGATTCCCCACCTCTGATTCCCCATCTCTGATTCCGCACATCCAAAACCCTGCCTCTGATTCCCCGCCTCTGATTCCCCGCCTCTGATTCCCTGCCTCTGATTCCCAACCTCTGATTCCCCACCTCTGAGTCCCCATATCTGATTCCCCGCCTCTCTTTCCCCGCCTCTGATTCCCCGCCTCTGATTCCCAGGCCCTGATTCCCCGCCTCTGATTCCCCGCGTCTGATTCCCTGCCTCTGATTCCCCGCCTCTGATTCCCCATCTCTGATTCCCCGCCTCTGAATCCCCGTGTCTGATACCCAGCCTCTGATACCCCGCCCCTGATTCCCCACCTCTGATTCCCCATATCTGATACCCCGCCTCTGTTTCTGCGCCTCTGATTCCCCGCCTCTGATTCCCCGCCTCTGTTTCCCCATATTTGATTCCCCGCCTCTGATTCCCCAACTCTGATTCCCCGCCTCTGATTCCCCAGCTCTGATTCCCCGTGTTTGATTCCCCGCCTCTGATACCCCATCTCTGATTCCCAGCCTCTGATTCCCGGCCTCTCATTCCCGGCCTCTGATTCCCGGCCTCTGATTCCCCGCCTCTGGTTCCCCGCCTCTGATTCGCTGCCTCTGATTCCTCATCTCTGATTCCGCACATCTGATTCCCTGCCTCTGATTCCCAGCCTCTGACTCCCCGCCTCTGATTCCCTGCCTCTGTCTCCCCGCCTCTGTTTCCCCATATCTGATTCCCCGCCTCTGATTCCCCAGCTCTGATTCCCCGTGTTTGATTGCCCTCCTCTGATTCCCCATCTCTGATTCCCGGCCTCTGATTCCCTGCCTCTGATTCCCGGCCTCTCATTCCCGGCCTCTGATTCCCGGCCTCTGATTCCCCGCCTCTGGTTCCCCGCCTCTGATTCGCTGCCTCTGATTCCCCATCTCTGATTCCGCACATCTGATTCCCTGCCTCTGATTCCCCGCCTCTGACTCCCCGCCTCTGATTCCCTGCCTCTGTTTCCAAACCTTTGATTCCCCACCTCTGATTCCCCATATCTGATTCCCCACCTCTGTTTCCCTGCCTCTGATTCCCCACCTCTGTTTCACCATATCTGATTCCCCGCCTCTGATTCCCCAACTCTGATTCCCCGCCACTGATTCCCCAGCTCTGATTCCCCACCTCTGATTCCCCGTGTTTGATTCCCTGCCTCTGATTCCCCGCCTCTGATTCCCCATCTCTGATTCACCGCCTTTCATTCGCCACCTCAGATTCCCCAATCAGATTCCCCGCCTCTGTTTCCCCGCCTCTGATTCCCCGCCTCTTTCCCCATATCTGATTCCCCGCCTCTGATTCCCCAACTCTGATTCCCCGCCTCTGATTCCCCAGCTCTGATACCCCACCTCTGATTCCCCGTGTTTGATTCCCTGCCTCTGATTCCCCGCCTCTGATTCCCCATCTCTGATTCACCGCCTTTCATTCGCCACCTCAGATTCCCCATATCAGATTCCCCGCCTCTGTTTCCCCGCCTCTGATTCCCCGCCTCTCTTTCCCCATATCTGATTCCCCGCCTCTGATTCCCCAACTCTGATTCCCCGCCTCTGATTACCCATATCTGATTCCCCGCCTCTGGTTCCCCGCCTCTGATTCGCTGCCTCTGATTCCCCATCTCTGATTCCGCACATCTGATTCCCTGCCTCTGAATCCCCGTTTCTGATACCCAGCCTCTGATACCCCTCCCCGATTTGCACCTCTGATTCCCCATATCTGATTTCCCGCCTCTCTTTCCGCGCCTCTGATTCCCCGCCTCTGATTCCCCATATCTGATTCCCCTCCTCTGATTCCCAAACTCTGATTCCCCGCCTCTGATACCCCAGCTCTGATTCCCCGCCTCTGATTCCCCAACTCTGATTCACCGCCTCTGATTCCCCACCTCTGATTCCCCGTACCTGATTCCCCACCTATGTTTTTCCGCCTCTGATTCCCCGCCTCTGATTCCCCATCTCTGATTCCTGGACTCTGATTCCCCACCTCTGATTCCCCATCTCTGATTCCGCACATCCGAAACCCTGCCTCTGATTCCCCGCCTCTGATTCCCCGCCTCTGATTCCCTGCCTCTGATTCCCAACCTCTGATTCCCCACCTCTGAGTCCCCATATCTGATTCCCCGCCTCTCTTTCCCTGCCTCTGATTCCCCGCCTCTGATTCCCAGGCTCTGATTCCCCCCCTCTGATTCCCCGCGTCTGATTCCCTGCCTCTGATTCCCCGCCTCTGATTCCCCATCTCTGATTCCCCGCCTCTGAATCCCCGTGTCTGATACCAAGCCTCTGATAACCCGCCCCTGATTCCCCACCTCTGATGCCCCATATCTGATACCCCGCCTCTGTTTCTGCGCCTCTGATTCCCCGCCTCTGATTCCCCGCCTCTGATTCCCCAGCTCTGATTCCCCGTGTTTGATTCCCCGCCTCTGATTCCCCATCTCTGATTCCCCGCCTCTGATTCCCCGGCCTCTGATTCCCGGCCTCTCATTCCCGGCCTCTGATTCCCGGCCTCTGATTCCCCGCCTCTGGTTCCCCGCCTCTTTTTCGCTGCATCTGATTCTCCATCTCTGATTCCGCACATCTGATTCCCTGCCTCTGATTCCCCGCCTCTGACTCCCCGCCTCTGATTCCCTGCCTCTGTTTCCCAACCTCTGATTCCCCACCTCTGATACCCCATATCTGATTCCCCACCTCGGTTTCCCTGCCTCTGATTCCCCGCCTCTGGTTGCCCATATTTGATTCCCCGCCTCTGATTGCCCAACTCTGATTCCCCGCCTCTGATTCTCCAGCTCTGATTCCCCGCCTCTTATTCACCGTGTTTGATTCCCTGCCTCTGATTCCCCGCCTCTGATTCCCCATCTCTGATTCACTTCCTTTCATTCGCCACCTCTGATTCCCCATATCAGATTCCCCGCCTCTGTTTCCCCGCCTCTGATTCCCCGCCTCTGTTTCCCCATATCTGATTCCCCGCCTCTGATTCCCCAACTCTGATTCCCCGCCTCTGATTCCTGGACTCTGATTCCCCGCCTCTGATTCCCCGCATCTGATCCCTGCCTCTGATTCCCCGCCTCTGATTCCCCATCTCTGATTCCCCGCCTCTGAATCCCCGTGTCTGATACCCAGCCTCTGATACCACGCCCCTGATTCCCCACCTCTGATTCCCCATATCTGATTCCCCGCCTCTCTTTCCGCGCCTCTGATTCCCCGCCTCTGATTCCCCATATCTGATTCCCCGCCTCTGATTCCCCAACTCTGATTCCCCGCCTCTGATTCACCAGCTCTGTTTCCCCACCTCTGATTCCCCGCCTCTGTTTCCCCATATCTAATTCCCCGCCTCTGATTCCCAAACTCTGATTCCACGCCTCTGATTCCCCAGCTCTGATTCCCAGCCTCTGATTCCCCACATCTGATTCCCTGCCTCTGATACCCTGCCTCCGATTCCCTGCCTCTGATTCCCAACCTCTGATTCCCCACCTCTGAATCCCCATATCTGATTCCCTGCCTCTGATTCCCCGCCTCTGATTCCCTGCCTCTGATTCCCCGCCACTGATTCCCCAGCTCTGATTCCCCTCCTCTGAATCCCCAACTCTGATTCCCTGCCTCTGATTCCCCAGCTCTGATTCCCCGCCTCTGATTCCCCAGCTCTGATTCCCCGCCTCTGATTCCCCAGCTCTGATTCCCTGCCTTTGATTTCCCGCCTGTGATTCCCCATCTCTGATTCACAACCTCTGATTCCCCACCTCTGATTCCCCATATCTGATTCCCCGCCTCTGTTTCCCGCCTCTAATTCCCCGCCTCTGTTTCCCCATATCTGATTCCCCGCCTCTGAATCCCCGCCTCTGGTTCCCCGCCTCTGATTCGCTGCCTCTGATTCCCCATCTCTGATTCCGCACATTTGATTCCCTGACTCTGATTCCCCGCCTCTGACTCCCCGCCTCTGATTCCCTGCCTCTGTTTCCCAACCTCTGATTCCCCACCTCTGTTTCCGCATATCTGATTCCCCACCTCTGTTTCCCTGCCTCTGACTCCCCGCCTCTGTTTCCCAATATCTGATTCCCCGCCTCTGATTCCCCAACTCAGATTCCCCGCCTCTGATTCCCCAGCTCTGATACCCCACCTCTGATTCCCCGTGTTTGAGTCCCTGCCTCTGATTCCCCGCCTCTGATTCCCCATCTCTGATTCACCGCCTTTAATTCGTCACCTCTGATTCCCCATATCAGATTCCCCGCCTCTGTTTCCCCGCCTCTGATTCACCGCCTCTCTTTCCCCATATCTGATTCCCCGCCTCTGATTCCCCAACTCTGATTCCCCGCCTCGGATTACTCATATCTGATTCCCCGCATCTGGTTCCCCGCCTCTGATTCGCTGCCTCTGATTCCCCAACTCTGATTCCGCACATCTGATACCCTGCCTCTGATGCCCCGCCTCTGACTCCCCGCCTCTGATTCCCTGCCTCTGCTTCCCAACCTCTGATTCCCCACCTCTGATTCCCCATATCTGATTCCCCAACTCTGTTTCCCTGCCTGATTCCCCACCTCTGTTTCCCCATATCTGATTCCCCGCCTCTGATTCCCCAACTCTGATTCCCCGCCTCTGATTCCCCAGCTCTGATTCCCCACCTCTGATTCCCCGTGTTTGATTCCCTGCCTCTGATTCCCCGCCTCTGATTCCCCATCTCAGATTCACCGCCTTTCATTCGCCACCTCTGATTCCCCATATCAGATTCCCCACCTCTGTTTCCCCGCCTCTGATTCCCCGCCTCTGTTTCCCCATATCTGATTCCCCACCTCTGATTCCCCATATCTGATTCCCCGCCTCTCTTTCCGCGCCTCTGATTCCCCGCCTCTGCTTCCCCATGTCTGATTCCCCACCTCTGATTCCCCAACTCTGATTCCCCGCCTCTGATTCCCCAGCTCTGTTTCCCCACCTCTGATTCCCCGCCTCTGATTCCCCGCCTCTGATTCCCCACATCTGATTCCCTGCCTCTGATTCCCTGCCTCCGATTCCCTGCCTCTGATTCCCAACCTCTGATTTCCCCACCTCTGAATCCCCATATCTGATTCCCTGCCTCTGATTCCCCGCCTCTGATTCCCTGCCTCTGATTCCCCGCCTCTGATTCCCCAGCTCTGATTCCCCGCCTCTGAATCCCCAACTCTGATTCCCTGCCTATGATTCCCCAGCTCTGATTCCCCGCCTCTGATTCCCCAGCTCTGATTCCCTGCCTCTGATTTCCCGCCTGTGATTCCCCATCTCTGATTCACAACCTCTGATTCCCCACCTCTGATTCCCCATATCTGATTCCCCGCCTCTGTTTGCCCGCCTCTAATTCCCCGCCTCTGTTTCCCCATATCTGATTCCCCGCCTCTGAATCCCCGCCTCTGGTTCCCCGCCTCTGATTCGCTGCCTCTGATTCCCCATCTCTGATTCCGCACATCTGATTCCCTGCCTCTGATTCCCCGCCTCTGACTCCCCGCCTCTGATTCCCTGCCTCTGTTTCCCAACCTCTGATTCCCCACCTCTGATTCCCCATATCTGATTCCCCACCTCTGTTTCCCTGCCTCTGATTCCCCGCCTCTGTTTCCCAATATCTGATTCCTCGCCTCTGATTCCCCAACTCTTATTCCCCGCCTCTGATTCCCCAGCTCTGATACCCCACCTCTGATTCCCCGTGTTTGATTCCCTGCCTCTGATTCCCCGCCTCTGATTCCCCATCTCTGATTCACCGCCTTTCATTCGCCACCTCTGATTCCCCATATCAGATTCCCCGCCTCTGTTTCCCCGCCTCTGATTCCCCGCCTCTCTTTCCCCATATCAGATTCTCCGCCTCTGATTCACCAACTCTGATTCCCCGCCTCTGATTACCCAGCTCTGATTCCCCGCCTCTGATTCCCGGCGTCTGATTCCCTGCCTCTGATTCCCCGCCTCTGATTCCCCATCTCTGATTCCCCGCCCCTGAATCCCCGTGTCTGATACCCAGCCTCTGATACCCCTCCCCTGATTCCCCACCTCTGATTCCCCATATCTGATTTCCCGCCTCTCTTTCCGCGCCTCTGATTCCCCGCCTCTGATTCCCCATATCTGATTCCCCGCCTCTGATTCCCAAACTCTGATTCCCCGCCTCTGATACCCCAGCTCTGATTCCCTGCCTCTGATTCCCCACATCTGATTCCCTGCCTCTGATTCCCCGCCTCTGATTCCCTGCCTCTGATTGCCCGCCTCTGATTCCCCGCTTCTGATTCCCCAGCTCAGATTCCCCGCCTCTGAATCCCCAACTCTGATTCCCTGCCTCTGATTCCCCAGCTCTGATTCCCCTCCTCTGATTCCCCAGCTCTGATTCCCTGCCTCTGATTTCCCGCCTGTGATTTCCCATCTCTGATTCACAACCTCTGATTCCCCACCTCTGATTCACCACATCTGATTACCCGCTCTGATTCGCCAACTCTGATTCCCCGCCTCTGATTCCCCAGCTCTGAATCCCCGCCTCTGATTCCCGGTGTCCGATTCCCTGCCTCTGATTCACCGCCTCTGATTCCCCATCTCTGATTCCCCGCCTCTGATTCCCCGTGTCTGATTCCCTGCCTCTGATTCCCCGCCTCTGATTCCCACCTCTGATTCCCTGCCACTGATTCCCCGCCCCTGATTCCCCAACTCTGATTCCCCATATCTGATTCGCCAACTCTGATTCCCCGCCTCTGATTCCCCAGCTCTGATTCCCCGTGTTTGATACCCCGCCTCTGATTCCCCATCTCTGATTCCCCGCCTCTGATTCCCCGGCCTCTGATTCCCGGCCTCTCATTCCCAACCTCTGATTCCCCACCTCTGATTCCCCATATCTGATTCCCCACCTCTGTTTCCCTGCCTCTTATTCCCCGCCTCTGTTTCCCAATATCTGATTCCCCGCCTCTGATTCCCCAACTCTGATTCCCCGCCTCTGATTCCCCAGCTCTGATACCCCACCTCTGATTCCCCGTGTTTGATTCCCTGCCCCTGATTCCCCGCCTCTGATTCCCCATCTCTGATTCACCGCCTTTCATTCGCCACCTCAGATTCCCCATATCAGATTCCCCGCCTCTGTTTCCCCGCCTCTGATTCCCCGCCTCTGATTACCCATATCTTATTCCCCGCCTCTGGTTCCCCGCCTCTGATTCGCTGCCTCTGATTCCCCATCTCTGATTCCGCACATCTGATTCCCTGCCTCTGAATCCCCGTTTCTGATACCCAGCGTCTGATACCCCTCCCCGATTCGCACCTCTGATTCCCCATATCTGATTTCCCGCCTCTCTTTCCGCGCCTCTGATTCCCCGCCTCTGATTCCCCATATCTGATTCCCCTCCTCTGATTCCCAAACTCTGATTCCCCGCCTCTGATACCCCAGCTCTGATTCCCCGCCTCTGATTCCCCAACTCTGATTCACCGCCTCTGATTCCCCACCTCTGATTCCCCGTATCTGATTCCCCACCTATGTTTTTCCGCCTCTGATTCCCCGCCTCTGATACCCCATCTCTGATTCCTGGACTCTGATTCCCCACCTCTGATTCCCCATCTCTGATTCCGCACATCCAAAACCCTGCCTCTGATTCCCCGCCTCTGATTCCCCGCCTCTGATTCCCTGCCTCTGATTCCCAACCTCTGATTCCCCACCTCTGAGTCCCCATATCTGATTCCCCGCCTCTCTTTCCCCGCCTCTGATTCCCCGCCTCTGATTCCCAGGCCCTGATTCCCCGCCTCTGATTCCCCGCGTCTGATTCCCTGCCTCTGATTCCCCGCCTCTGATTCCCCATCTCTGATTCCCCGCCTCTGAATCCCCGTGTCTGATACCCAGCCTCTGATACCCCGCCCCTGATTCCCCACCTCTGATTCCCCATATCTGATACCCCGCCTCTGTTTCGGCGCCTCTGATTCCCCGCCTCTGATTCCCCGCCTCTGTTTCCCCATATTTGATTCCCCGCCTCTGATTCCCCAACTCTGATTCCCCGCCTCTGATTCCCCAGTTCTGATTCCCCGTGTTTGATTCCCCGCCTCTGATACCCCATCTCTGATTCCCAGCCTCTGATTCCCGGCCTCTCATTCCCGGCCTCTGATTCCCGGCCTCTGATTCCCCGCCTCTGGTTCCCCGCCTCTGATTCGCTGCCTCTGATTCCTCATCTCTGATTCCGCACATCTGATTCCCTGCCTCTGATTCCCAGCCTCTGACTCCCCGCCTCTGATTCCCTGCCTCTGTCTCCCCGCCTCTGTTTCCCCATATCTGATTCCCCGCCTCTGATTCCCCAACTCTGATTCCCCGCCTCTGATTCCCCAGCTCTGATTCCCCGTGTTTGATTGCCCTCCTCTGATTCCCCATCTCTGATTCCCGGCCTCTGATTCCCTGCCTCTGATTCCCGGCCTCTCATTCCCGGCCTCTGATTCCCGGCCTCTGATTCCCCGCCTCTGGTTCCCCGCCTCTGATTCGCTGCCTCTGATTCCCCATCTCTGATTCCGCACATCTGATTCCCTGCCTCTGATTCCCCGCCTCTGACTCCCCGCCTCTGATTCCCTGCCTCTGTTTCCAAACCTTTGATTCCCCACCTCTGATTCCCCATATCTGATTCCCCACCTCTGTTTCCCTGCCTCTGATTCCCCACCTCTGTTTCACCATATCTGATTCCCCGCCTCTGATTCCCCAACTCTGATTCCCCGCCACTGATTCCCCAGCTCTGATTCCCCACCTCTGATTCCCCGTGTTTGATTCCCTGCCTCTGATTCCCCGCCTCTGATTCCCCATCTCTGATTCACCGCCTTTCATTCGCCACCTCAGATTCCCCAATCAGATTCCCCGCCTCTGTTTCCCCGCCTCTGATTCCCCGCCTCTTTCCCCATATCTGATTCCCCGCCTCTGATTCCCCAACTCTGATTCCCCGCCTCTGATTCCCCAGCTCTGATACCCCACCTCTGATTCCCCGTGTTTGATTCCCTGCCTCTGATTCCCCGCCTCTGATTCCCCATCTCTGATTCACCGCCTTTCATTCGCCACCTCAGATTCCCCATATCAGATTCCCCGCCTCTGTTTCCCCGCCTCTGATTCCCCGCCTCTCTTTCCCCATATCTGATTCCCCGCCTCTGATTCCCCAACTCTGATTCCCCGCCTCTGATTACCCATATCTGATTCCCCGCCTCTGGTTCCCCGCCTCTGATTCGCTGCCTCTGATTCCCCATCTCTGATTCCGCACATCTGATTCCCTGCCTCTGAATCCCCGTTTCTGATACCCAGCCTCTGATACCCCTCCCCGATTTGCACCTCTGATTCCCCATATCTGATTTCCCGCCTCTCTTTCCGCGCCTCTGATTCCCCGCCTCTGATTCCCCATATCTGATTCCCCTCCTCTGATTCCCAAACTCTGATTCCCCGCCTCTGATACCCCAGCTCTGATTCCCCGCCTCTGATTCCCCAACTCTGATTCACCGCCTCTGATTCCCCACCTCTGATTCCCCGTACCTGATTCCCCACCTATGTTTTTCCGCCTCTGATTCCCCGCCTCTGATTCCCCATCTCTGATTCCTGGACTCTGATTCCCCACCTCTGATTCCCCATCTCTGATTCCGCACATCCGAAACCCTGCCTCTGATTCCCCGCCTCTGATTCCCCGCCTCTGATTCCCTGCCTCTGATTCCCAACCTCTGATTCCCCACCTCTGAGTCCCCATATCTGATTCCCCGCCTCTCTTTCCCTGCCTCTGATTCCCCGCCTCTGATTCCCAGGCTCTGATTCCCCCCCTCTGATTCCCCGCGTCTGATTCCCTGCCTCTGATTCCCCGCCTCTGATTCCCCATCTCTGATTCCCCGCCTCTGAATCCCCGTGTCTGATACCCAGCCTCTGATAACCCGCCCCTGATTCCCCACCTCTGATGCCCCATATCTGATACCCCGCCTCTGTTTCTGCGCCTCTGATTCCCCGCCTCTGATTCCCCGCCTCTGTTTCCCCATATTTGATTCCCCGCCTCTGATTCCCCAACTCTGATTCCCCGCCTCTGATTCCCCGCCTCTGATTCACCAGCTCTGATTCCCCGTGTTTGATTCCCGGCCTCTGATTCCCCGCCTCTGGTTCCCCGCCTCTGATTCGCTGTCTCTGATTCCTCATCTCTGATTCCGCACATCTGATTCCCTGCCTCTGATTCCCAGCCACTGACTCCCCGCCTCTGATTCCCTGCCTCTGTTTCCCCGCCTCTGTTTCCCCATATCTGATTCCCCGCCTCTGATTCCCCAACCCTGATTCCCCGCCTCTGATTCCCCAGCTCTGATTCCCCGTGTTTGATTCCCCGCCTCTGATTCCCCATCTCTGATTCCCGGCCTCTGATTCCCTGCCTCTGATTCCCGGCCTCTCATTCCCGGCCTCTGATTCCCGGCCTCTGATTCCCCGCCTCTGGTTCCCCGCCTCTGATTCGCTGCCTCTGATTCCCCATCTCTGATTCCGCACATCTGATTCCCTGCCTCTGATTCCCCGCCTCTGACTCCCCGCCTCTGATTCCCTGCCTCTGTTTCCAAACCTTTGATTCCCCACCTCTGATTCCCCATATCTGTTTCCCCACCTCTGTTTCCCTGCCTCTGATTCCCCACCTCTGTGTCACCATATCTGATTCCCCGCCTCTGATTCCCCAACTCTGATTCCCCGCCACTGATTCCCCAGCTCTGATTCCCCACCTCTGATTCCCCGTGTTTGATTCCCTGCCTCTGATTCCCCGCCTCTGATTCGCCATCTCTGATTCACCGCCTTTCATTCGCCACCTCTGATTCCCCAATCAGATTCCCCGCCTCTGTTTCCCCGCCTCTGATTCCCCGCCTCTGTTTCCCCATATCTGATTCCCCGCCTCTGATTCCCCAACTCTGATTCCCCGCCTCTGATTACCCAGCTCTGATTCCCCGCATCTGATTCCCCGCGTCTGATTCCCTGCCTCTGATTCCCCGCCTCTGATTCCCCATCTCTGATTCCCCGCCTCTGAATCCCCGTGTCTGATACCCAGCCTCTGATACCCCGCCCCTGATTCCCCACCTCTGATTCCCCATATCTGATTCCCCGCCTCTCTTTCCACGCCTCTGATTCCCCGCCTCAGATTCCCCATATCTGATTCCCCGCCACTGATTCCCCAACTCTGATTCCCCGCCTCTGATTCCCCAGCTCTGTTTCCCCACCTCTGATTCCCAGCCTCTGTTTCCCCAAATCTAATTCCCCGCCTCTGATTCCCAAACTCTGATTCCCCGCCTCTGATTCCCCAGCTCTGATTCCCCGCCTCTGATTCCCCAGCTCTGATTTCCTGCCTCTGATTTCCCGCCTGTGATTCCCCATCTCTGTTTCACAACCTTTGATTCCCCACCTCTGATTCACCATATCTGATTCCCCGCCTCTGTTTGCCCGCCTCTAATTCCCCGCCTCTGATTCCCCATATCTGATTACCCGCCTCTGAATCCCCAACTCTGATTCCCTACCTCTGATTCCCCAGCTCTGATTCCCCGCCTCTGATTCCCCGCCTCTGATTCACAGCCTCTGATTCCCCACCTCTGATTCCCCACCTCTGATTCACCATATCTGATTCCCCGCCTCTGTTTGCCCGCCTCTAATTCCCCGCCTCTGATTCCCCATATCTGATTACCCGCCTCTGAATCCCCAACTCTGATTCCCTGCCTCTGATTCCCCAGCTCTGATTCCCCGCCTCTGATTCCCCGCCTCTGATTCACAGCCTCTAATTCCCCGCCTCTGATTCCCCACCTCTGATTCACCATATCTGATTCCCCGCCTCTGTTTGCCCGCCTCTAATTCCCCGCCTCTGATTCCCCATATCTGATTACCCGCCTCTGAATCCCCAACTCTGATTCCCTGCCTCTGATTCCCCAGCTCTGATTCCCCGCCTCTGAATCCCCATCTCTGATTCACCGCCTCTGATTCCCCACCTCTGATTCCCCGTATCTGATTCCCCACCTATGTTTTCCCGCCTCTGATTCCCCACCTCTGATTCCCCTTCTCTGATTCCGCACATCCGAATCCCTGCCTCTGATTCCCCGCCTCTGATTACCCGCCTCTGATTCCCTGCCTCTGATTCCCAACCTCTGATTCCCCACCTCTGATACCCCACCTCTGATTCACCATATCTGATTCCCCGCCTCTGATTCCCCATATCTGATTACCCGCCTCTGAATCCCCAACTCTGATTCCCTGCCTCTGATTCCCCAGCTCTGATTCCCCGCCTCTGATTCCCCGCCTCTGATTCACAGCCTCTAATTCCCCGCCTCTGATTCCCCACCTCTGATTCACCATATCTGATTCCCCGCCTCTGTTTGCCCGCCTCTAATTCCCCGCCTCTGATTCCCCATATCTGATTACCCGCCTCTGAATCCCCAACTCTGATTCCCTGCCTCTGATTCCCCAGCTCTGATTCCCCGCCTCTGAATCCCCATCTCTGATTCACCGCCTCTGATTCCCCACCTCTGATTCCCCGTATCTGATTCCCCACCTATGTTTTCCCGCCTCTGATTCCCCACCTCTGATTCCCCTTCTCTGATTCCGCACATCCGAATCCCTGCCTCTGATTCCCCGCCTCTGATTACCCGCCTCTGATTCCCTGCCTCTGATTCCCCAGCTCTGATTCCCCGCCTCTGAATCCCCATCTCTGATTCACCGCCTCTTATTCCCCACCTCTGATTCCCCGTATCTGATTCCCCACCTATGTTTTCCCGCCTCTGATTCCCCGCCTCTGATTCCCCGCCTCTGATTCACAGCCTCTGATTCCCCGTGTCTGATTTCCAGCCTCTAATTCCCCGCCTCTGAATCCCCATCTCTGATTCACCGCCTCTGATTCCCCACCTCTGATTCCCCGTATCTGATTCCCCACCTATGTTTTCCCGCCTCTGATTCCCCACCTCTGATTCCCCTTCTCTGATTCCGCACATCCGAATCCCTGCCTCTGATTCCCCGCCTCTGATTACCCGCCTCTGATTCCCTGCCTCTGATTCCCAACCTCTGATTCCCCACCTCTGATACCCCGCCTCTGATTCCCATATCTGATTCCCCGCCTCTGTTTCCCCGCCTCTGATACCCCGCCTCTGATTCCCAGGCTCTGATTCCCTGCCTCTGATTCCCCGCGTCTGATTCCCTGCCTCTGATTCCCCGCCTCTGATTCCCCATCTCTGATTCCCCGCCTCTGAATCCCCGTGTCTGATACCCAGCCTCTGATACCCCGCCCCTGATTCCCCACCTCTGATTCCCCATATCTGATACCCCGCCTCTGTTTCTGCGCCTCTGATTCCCCGCCTCTGATTCCCCACCTCTGTTTCCCCATATCTGATTCCCCGCCTCTGATTCCCCAACTCTGATTCCCCGCCTCTGATTCCCCAGCTCTGATTCCCCGTGTTTGATTCCCCGCCTCTGATTCCCCATCTCTGATTCCCGGCCTCTGATTCCCGACCGCTGATTCCCGGCCTCTCATTCCCGGCCTCTGATTCCCGGCCTCTGATTCCCCGCCTCTGGTTCCCCGCCTCTGATTCGCTGCCTCTGATTCCCCATCTCTGATTCCGCACATCTGATTCCCTGCCTCTGATTCCCCGCCTCTGACTCCCCGCCTCTGATTCCCTTGCCTCTGTTTCCCAACCTCTGATTCCCCACCTCTGATTCCCCATATCTGATTCCCCACCTCTGTTTCCCTGCCTCTGATTCCCCACCTCTGTTTCCCCATATCTGATTCCCCGCCTCTGATTCCCCAACTCTGATTCCCCGCCTCTGATTCCCCAGCTCTGATTCCCCACTTCTGATTCCCCGTGTTTGATTCCCTGCCTCTGATTCCCCGCCTCTGATTCCCCATCTCTGATTCACCACCTTTCATTCGCCACCTCTGATTCCCCAGCTCTGATTCCCCGTGTTTGATTCCCCACCTCTGATTCCCCATATCTGATTCCCCACCTCTGATTCCCCAGCTCTGATTCCCCGTGTTTGATTCCCCACCTCTGATTCCCCATATCTGATTCCCCGCCTCTGTTTGCCCGCATCTAATTCCCCGCCTCTGTTTCCCCATATCTGATTCCCCGCCTCTGAATCCCCGCCTCTGGTTCCCCGCCTCTGATTCGCTGCCTCTGATTCCCCATCTCTGATTCCGCACATCTGATTCCCTGCCTCTGATTCCCCGCCTCTGACTCCCCGCCTCTCATTCCCTGCCTCTGTTTCCCAACCTCTGATTCCCCACCTCTGATTCCCCATATCTGATTCCCCACCTCTGTTTCCCTGCCTCTGATTCCCCGCCTCTGTTTCCCAATATCTGATTCCTCGCCTCTGATTCCCCAACTCTTATTCCCCGCCTCTGAATCCCCAGCTCTGATACCCCACCTCTGATTCCCCGTGTTTGATTCCCTGCCTCTGATTCCCCGCCTCTGAGTCCCCATCTCTGATTCACCGCCTTTCATTCGCCACCTCTGATTCCCCATATCAGATTCCCCGCCTCTGTTTCCCCGCCTCTGATTCCCCGCCTCTCTTTCCCCATATCTGATTCTCCGCCTCTGATTCCCCAACTCTGATTCCCCGCCTCTGATTACCCAGCTCTGATTCCCCGCCTCTGATTCCCCGCGTCTGATTCCCTGCCTCTGATTCCCCGCCTCTGATTCCCCATCTCTGATTCCCCGCCCCTGAATCCCCTTGTCTGATACCCAGCCTCTGATACCCCTCCCCTGATTCCCCACCTCTGATTCCCCATATCTGATTTCCCGCCTCTCTTTCCGCGCCTCTGATTCCCCGCCTCTGATTCCCCATATCTGATTCCCCGCCTCTGATTCCCAAACTCTGATTCCCCGCCTCTGATACCCCAGCTCTGATTCCCTGCCTCTGATTCCCCACATCTGATTCCCTGCCTCTGATTCCCCGCCTCTGATTCCCTGCCTCTGATTCCCCGCCTCTGATTCCCCGCTTCTGATTCCCCAGCTCAGATTCCCCGCCTCTGAATCCCCAACTCTGATTCCCTGCCTCTGATTCCCCAGCTCTGATTCCCCTCCTCTGATTCCCCAGCTCTGATTCCCTGCCTCTGATTTCCCGCCTGTGATTCCCCATCTCTGATTCACAACCTCTGATTCCCCACCTCTGATTCACCACATCTGATTCCCCGCCTCTGATTCGCCAACTCTGATTCCCCGCCTCTGATTCCCCAGCTCTGATTCCCCGCCTCTGATTCCCCGTGTCTGATTCCCTGCCTCTGATTCCCCGCCTCTGATTCCCACCTCTGATTCCCTGCCACTGATTCCCCGCCCCTGATTCCCCAACTCTGATTCCCCATATCTGATTCGCCAACTCTGATTCCCCGCCTCTGATTCCCCAGCTCTGATTCCCCGTGTTTGATACCCCGCCTCTGATTCCCCATCTCTGATTCCCCGCCTCTGATTCCCCGGCCTCTGATTCCCGGCCTCTCATTCCCAACCTCTGATTCCCCACCTCTGATTCCCCATATCTGATTCCCCACCTCTGTTTCCCTGCCTCTGATTCCCCGCCTCTGTTTCCCAATATCTGATTCCCCGCCTCTGATTCCCCAACTCTGATTCCCCGCCTCTGATTCCCCAGCTCTGATACCCCACCTCTGATTCCCCGTGTTTGATTCCCTGCCTCTGATTCCCCGCCTCTGATTCCCCATCTCTGATTCACCGCCTTTCATTCGCCACCTCAGATTCCCCATATCAGATTCCCCGCCTCTGTTTCCCCGCCTCTGATTACCCGCCTCTCTTTCCCCATATCTGATTCCCCGCCTCTGATTCCCCAACTCTGATTCCACGCCTCTGATTACCCATATCTGATTCCCCGCCTCTGGTTCCCCGCCTCTGATTCGCTGCCTCTGATTCCCCATCTCTGATTCCGCACATCTGATTCCCTGCCTCTGAATCCCCGTTTCTGATACCCAGCCTCTGATACCCCTCCCTGATTCGCACCTCTGATTCCCCATATCTGATTTCCCGCCTCTCTTTCCGCGCCTCTGATTCCCCGCCTCTGATTCCCCATATCTGATTCCCCTCCTCTGATTCCCAAACTCTGATTCCCCGCCTCTGATACCCCAGCTCTGATTCCCCGCCTCTGATTCCCCAACTCTGATTCACCGCCTCTGATTCCCCACCTCTGATTCCCCGTATCTGATTCCCCACCTATGTTTTTCCGCCTCTGATTCCCCGCCTCTGATTCCCCATCTCTGATTCCTGGACTCTGATTCCCCACCTCTGATTCCCCGTATCTGATTCCCCACCTATGTTTTCCCGCCTCTGATTCCCCACCTCTGATTCCCCTTCTCTGATTCCGCACATCCGAATCCCTGCCTCTGATTCCCCGCCTCTGATTACCCGCCTCTGATTCCCTGCCTCTGATTCCCAACCTCTGATTCCCCACCTCTGATACCCCGCCTCTGATTCCCATATCTGATTCCCCGCCTCTGTTTCCCCGCCTCTGATACCCCGCCTCTGATTCCCAGGCTCTGATTCCCTGCCTCTGATTCCCCGCGTCTGATTCCCTGCCTCTGATTCCCCGCCTCTGATTCCCCATCTCTGATTCCCCGCCTCTGAATCCCCGTGTCTGATACCCAGCCTCTGATACCCCGCCCCTGATTCCCCACCTCTGATTCCCCATATCTGATACCCCGCCTCTGTTTCTGCGCCTCTGATTCCCCGCCTCTGATTCCCCACCTCTGTTTCCCCATATCTGATTCCCCGCCTCTGATTCCCCAACTCTGATTCCCCGCCTCTGATTCCCCAGCTCTGATTCCCCGTGTTTGATTCCCCGCCTCTGATTCCCCATCTCTGATTCCCGGCCTCTGATTCCCGACCGCTGATTCCCGGCCTCTCATTCCCGGCCTCTGATTCCCGGCCTCTGATTCCCCGCCTCTGGTTCCCCGCCTCTGATTCGCTGCCTCTGATTCCCCATCTCTGATTCCGCACATCTGATTCCCTGCCTCTGATTCCCCGCCTCTGACTCCCCGCCTCTGATTCCCTTGCCTCTGTTTCCCAACCTCTGATTCCCCACCTCTGATTCCCCATATCTGATTCCCCACCTCTGTTTCCCTGCCTCTGATTCCCCACCTCTGTTTCCCCATATCTGATTCCCCGCCTCTGATTCCCCAACTCTGATTCCCCGCCTCTGATTCCCCAGCTCTGATTCCCCACTTCTGATTCCCCGTGTTTGATTCCCTGCCTCTGATTCCCCGCCTCTGATTCCCCATCTCTGATTCACCACCTTTCATTCGCCACCTCTGATTCCCCAGCTCTGATTCCCCGTGTTTGATTCCCCACCTCTGATTCCCCATATCTGATTCCCCGCCTCTGTTTGCCCGCATCTAATTCCCCGCCTCTGTTTCCCCATATCTGATTCCCCGCCTCTGAATCCCCGCCTCTGGTTCCCCGCCTCTGATTCGCTGCCTCTGATTCCCCATCTCTGATTCCGCACATCTGATTCCCTGCCTCTGATTCCCCGCCTCTGACTCCCCGCCTCTCATTCCCTGCCTCTGTTTCCCAACCTCTGATTCCCCACCTCTGATTCCCCATATCTGATTCCCCACCTCTGTTTCCCTGCCTCTGATTCCCCGCCTCTGTTTCCCAATATCTGATTCCTCGCCTCTGATTCCCCAACTCTTATTCCCCGCCTCTGAATCCCCAGCTCTGATACCCCACCTCTGATTCCCCGTGTTTGATTCCCTGCCTCTGATTCCCCGCCTCTGAGTCCCCATCTCTGATTCACCGCCTTTCATTCGCCACCTCTGATTCCCCATATCAGATTCCCCGCCTCTGTTTCCCCGCCTCTGATTCCCCGCCTCTCTTTCCCCATATCTGATTCTCCGCCTCTGATTCCCCAACTCTGATTCCCCGCCTCTGATTACCCAGCTCTGATTCCCCGCCTCTGATTCCCCGCCTCTGATTCCCTGCCTCTGATTCCCCGCCTCTGATTCCCCATCTCTGATTCCCCGCCCCTGAATCCCCTTGTCTGATACCCAGCCTCTGATACCCCTCCCCTGATTCCCCACCTCTGATTCCCCATATCTGATTTCCCGCCTCTCTTTCCGCGCCTCTGATTCCCCGCCTCTGATTCCCCATATCTGATTCCCCGCCTCTGATTCCCAAACTCTGATTCCCCGCCTCTGATACCCCAGCTCTGATTCCCTGCCTCTGATTCCCCACATCTGATTCCCTGCCTCTGATTCCCCGCCTCTGATTCCCTGCCTCTGATTCCCCGCCTCTGATTCCCCGCTTCTGATTCCCCAGCTCAGATTCCCCGCCTCTGAATCCCCAACTCTGATTCCCTGCCTCTGATTCCCCAGCTCTGATTCCCCTCCTCTGATTCCCCAGCTCTGATTCCCTGCCTCTGATTTCCCGCCTGTGATTCCCCATCTCTGATTCACAACCTCTGATTCCCCACCTCTGATTCACCACATCTGATTCCCCGCCTCTGATTCGCCAACTCTGATTCCCCGCCTCTGATTCCCCAGCTCTGATTCCCCGCCTCTGATTCCCCGTGTCTGATTCCCTGCCTCTGATTCCCCGCCTCTGATTCCCACCTCTGATTCCCTGCCACTGATTCCCCGCCCCTGATTCCCCAACTCTGATTCCCCATATCTGATTCGCCAACTCTGATTCCCCGCCTCTGATTCCCCAGCTCTGATTCCCCGTGTTTGATACCCCGCCTCTGATTCCCCATCTCTGATTCCCCGCCTCTGATTCCCCGGCCTCTGATTCCCGGCCTCTCATTCCCAACCTCTGATTCCCCACCTCTGATTCCCCATATCTGATTCCCCACCTCTGTTTCCCTGCCTCTGATTCCCCGCCTCTGTTTCCCAATATCTGATTCCCCGCCTCTGATTCCCCAACTCTGATTCCCCGCCTCTGATTCCCCAGCTCTGATACCCCACCTCTGATTCCCCGTGTTTGATTCCCTGCCTCTGATTCCCCGCCTCTGATTCCCCATCTCTGATTCACCGCCTTTCATTCGCCACCTCAGATTCCCCATATCAGATTCCCCGCCTCTGTTTCCCCGCCTCTGATTACCCGCCTCTCTTTCCCCATATCTGATTCCCCGCCTCTGATTCCCCAACTCTGATTCCACGCCTCTGATTACCCATATCTGATTCCCCGCCTCTGGTTCCCCGCCTCTGATTCGCTGCCTCTGATTCCCCATCTCTGATTCCGCACATCTGATTCCCTGCCTCTGAATCCCCGTTTCTGATACCCAGCCTCTGATACCCCTCCCTGATTCGCACCTCTGATTCCCCATATCTGATTTCCCGCCTCTCTTTCCGCGCCTCTGATTCCCCGCCTCTGATTCCCCATATCTGATTCCCCTCCTCTGATTCCCAAACTCTGATTCCCCGCCTCTGATACCCCAGCTCTGATTCCCCGCCTCTGATTCCCCAACTCTGATTCACCGCCTCTGATTCCCCACCTCTGATTCCCCGTATCTGATTCCCCACCTATGTTTTTCCGCCTCTGATTCCCCGCCTCTGATTCCCCATCTCTGATTCCTGGACTCTGATTCCCCACCTCTGATTCCCCATCTCTGATTCCGCACATCCGAAACCCTGCCTCTGATTCCCCGCCTCTGATTCCCCGCCTCTGATTCCCTGCCTCTGATTCCCAACCTCTGATTCCCCACCTCTGAGTCCCCATATCTGATTCCCCGCCTCTCTTTCCCCGCCTCTGATTCCCCGCCTCTGATTCCCAGGCTCTGATTCCCCGCCTCTGATTCCCCGCGTCTGATTCCCTGCCTCTGATTCCCGGCCTCTGATTCCCCATCTCTGATTCCCCGCCTCTGAATCCCCGTGTCTGATACCCAGCCTCTGATACCCTGCCCCTGATTCCCCACCTCTGATTCCCCATATCTGATACCCCGCCTCTGTTTCTGCACCTCTGATTCCCCGCCTCTGATTCCCCGCCTCTGTTTCCCCATATTTGATTCCCCGCCTCTGATTCCCCAACTCTGATTCCCCGCCTCTGATTCCCCAGCTCTGATACCCCGTGTTTGATTCCCCGCCTCTGATACCCCATCTCTGATTCCCGGCCTCTGATTCCCGGCCTCTCATTCCCGGCCTCTGATTCCCGGCCTCTGATTCCCCGCCTCTGGTTCCCCGCCTCTGATTCGCTGCCTCTGATTCCTCATCTCTGATTCCGCACATCTGATTCCCTGCCTCTGATTCCCAGCCTCTGACTCCCCGCCTCTGATTCCCTGCCTCTGTTTCCCCGCCTCTGTTTCCCCATATTTGATTCCCCGCCTCTGATTCCCCAACTCTGATTCCCCGCCTCTGATTCCCCAGCTCTGATTCCCCGTGTTTGATTGCCCGCCTCTGATTCCCCATCTCTGATTCCCGGCCTCTGATTCCCTGCCTCTGATTCCTGGCCTCTCATTCCCGGCCTCTGATTCCCGGCCTCTGATTCCCCACCTCTGGTTCCCCGCCTCTGATTCGCTGCCTCTGATTCCCCATCTCTGATTCCGCACATCTGATTCCCTGCCTCTGATTCCCCGCCTCTGACTCCCCGCCTCTGATTCCCTGCCTCTGTTTCCAAACCTTTGATTCCCCACCTCTGATTCCCCATATCTGATTTCCCGCCTCTCTTTCCGCGCCTCTGATTCCCCGCCTCTGATTCCCCATATCTGATTCCCCGCCTCTGATTCCCCAAACTCTGATTCCCCGCCTCTGATTCCCAAACTCTGATTCCCCGCCTCTGATACCCCAGCTCTGATTCCCTGCCTCTGATTCCCCACATCTGATTCCCTGCCTCTGATTCCCTGCCTCTGATTCCCCGCCTCTGATTCCCCGCTTCTGATTCCCCAGCTCAGATTCCCCGCCTCTGAATCCCCAACTCTGATTCCCTGCCTCTGATTCCCCAGCTCTGATTCCCCTCCTCTGATTCCCCAGCTCTGATTCCCTGCCTCTGATTTCCCGCCTGTGATTCCCCATCTCTGATTCACAACCTCTGATTCCCCACCTCTGATTCACCACATCTGATTCCCCGCCTCTGATTCGCCAACTCTGATTCCCCGCCTCTGATTCCCCAGCTCTGATTCCCCGCCTCTGATTCCCGGTGTCCGATTCCCTGCCTCTGATTCACCGCCTCTGATTCCCCATCTCTGATTCCCCGCCTCTGATTCCCCGTGTCTGATTCCCTGCCTCTGATTCCCCGCCTCTCATTCCCACCTCTGATTCCCTGCCACTGATTCCCCGCCCCTGATTCCCCAACTCTGATTCCCCATATCTGATTCGCCAACTCTGATTCCCCGCCTCTGATTCCCCAGCTCTGATTCCCCGTGTTTGATACCCCGCCTCTGATTCCCCATCTCTGATTCCCCGCCTCTGATTCCCCGGCCTCTGATTCCCGGCCTCTCATTCCCAACCTCTGATTCCCCACCTCTGATTCCCCATATCTGATTCCCCACCTCTGTTTCCCTGCCTCTGATTCCCCGCCTCTGTTTCCCAATATCTGATTCCCCGCCTCTGATTCCCCAACTCTGATTCACCGCCTCTGATTCCCCACCTCTGATTCCCCGTATCTGATTCCCCACCTATGTTTTTCCGCCTCTGATTCCCCGCCTCTGATTCCCCATCTCTGATTCCTGGACTCTGATTCCCCACCTCTGATTCCCCATCTCTGATTCCGCACATCCGAAACCCTGCCTCTGATTCCCCGCCTCTGATTCCCCGCCTCTGATTCCCTGCCTCTGATTCCCAACCTCTGATTCCCCACCTCTGAGTCCCCATATCTGATTCCCCGCCTCTCTTTCCCCGCCTCTGATTCCCCGCCTCTGATTCCCAGGCTCTGATTCCCCGCCTCTGATTCCCCGCGTCTGATTCCCTGCCTCTGATTCCCGGCCTCTGATTCCCCATCTCTGATTCCCCGCCTCTGAATCCCCGTGTCTGATACCCAGCCTCTGATACCCCGCCCCTGATTCCCCACCTCTGATTCCCCATATCTGATACCCCGCCTCTGTTTCTGCGCCTCTGATTCCCCGCCTCTGATTCCCCGCCGCTGTTTCCCCATATTTGATTCCCCGCCTCTGATTCCCCAACTCTGATTCCCCGCCTCTGATTCCCCAGCTCTGATTCCCCGTGTTTGATTCCCCGCCTCTGATACCCCATCTCTGATTCCCGGCCTCTGATTCCCGGCCTCTCATTCCCGGCCTCTGATTCCCGGCCACTGATTCCCCGCCTCTGGTTCCCCGCCTCTGATTCGCTGCCTCTGATTCCTCATCTCTGATTCCGCACATCTGATTCCCTGCCTCTGATTCCCAGCCTCTGACTCCCCGCCTCTGATTCCCTGCCTCTGTTTCCCCGCCTATGTTTCCCCATATTTGATTCCCCGCCTCTGATTCCCCAACTCTGATTCCCCGCCTCTGATTCCCCAGCTCTGATTCCCCGTGTTTGATTGCCCGCCTCTGATTCCCCATCTCTGATTCCCGGCCTCTGATTCCCTGCCTCTGATTCCTGGCCTCTCATTCCCGGCCTCTGATTCCCGGCCTCTGATTCCCCACCTCTGGTTCCCCGCCTCTGATTCGCTGCCTCTGATTCCCCATCTCTGATTCCGCACATCTGATTCCCTGCCTCTGATTCCCCGCCTCTGACTCCCCGCCTCCGATTCCCTGCCTCTGTTTCCAAACCTTTGATTCCCCACCTCTGATTCCCCATATCTGATTCCCCACCTCTGTTTCCCTGCCTCTGATTCCCCACCTCTGTTTCACCATATCTGATTCCACGCCTCTGATTCCCCAACTCTGATTCCCCGCCACTGATTCCCCAGCTCTGATTCCCCACCTCTGATTCCCCGTGTTTGATTCCCTGCCTCTGATTCCCCGCCTCTGATTCCCCATCTCTGATTCACCGCCTTTCATTCGCCACCTCTGATTCCCCAATCAGATTCCCCGCCTCTGTTTCCCCGCCTCTGATTCCCCGCCTCTGTTTCCCCATATCTGATTCCCCGCCTCTGATTCCCCAACTCTGATTCCCCGCCTCTGATTCCCCAGCTCTGATACCCCACCTCTGATTCCCCGTGTTTGATTCCCTGCCTCTGATTCCCCGCCTCTGATTCCCCATCTCTGATTCACCGCCTTTCATTCGCCACCTCAGATTCCCCATATCAGATTCCCCGCCTCTGTTTCCCCGCCTCTGATTCCCCGCCTCTCTTTCCCCATATCTGATTCCCCGCCTCTGATTCCCCAACTCTGATTCCCCGCCTCTGATTACCCATATCTGATTCCCCGCCTCTGGTTCCCCGCCTCTGATTCGCTGCCTCTGATTCCCCATCTCTGATTCCGCACATCTGATTCCGTGCCTCTGAATCCCCGTTTCTGATACCCAGCCTCTGATACCCCTCCCCGATTTGCACCTCTGATTCCCCATATCTGATTTCCCGCCTCTCTTTCCGCGCCTCTGATTCCCCGCCTCTGATTCCCCATATCTGATTCCCCTCCTCTGATTCCCAAACTCTGATTCCCCGCCTCTGATACCCCAGCTCTGATTCCCCGCCTCGGATTCCCCAACTCTGATTCACCGCCTCTGATTCCCCACCTCTGATTCCCCGTATCTGATTCCCCACCTATGTTTTTCCGCCTCTGATTCCACGCCTCTGATTCCCCATCTCTGAATCCTGGACTCTGATTCCCCACCTCTGATTCCCCATCTCTGATTCCGCACATCCGAAACCCTGCCTCTGATTCCCCGCCTCTGATTCCCCGCCTCTGATTCCCCGCCTCTCTTTCCCTGCCTCTGATTCCCCGCCTCTGATTCCCAGGCTCTGATTCCCCGCCTCTGATTCCCCGCGTCTGATTCCCTGCCTCTGATACCCCGCCTCTGATTCCCCATCTCTGATTCCCCGCCTCTGAATCCCCGTGTCTGATACCCAGCCTCTGATACCCCGCCCCTGATTCCCCACCTCTGATTCCCCATATCTGATACCCCGCCTCTGTTTCTGCGCCTCTGATTCCCCGCCTCTGATTCCCCGCCTCTGTATCCCCATATTTGATTCCCCGCCTCTGATTCCCCAACTCTGATTCCCCGCCTCTGATTCCCCAGCTCTGATTCCCCGTGTTTGATTCCCCGCCTCTGATACCCCATCTCTGATTCCCGGCCTCTGATTCCAGGCCTCTCATTCCCGGCCTCTGATTCCCGGCCTCTGATTCCCCGCCTCTGGTTCCCCCCCTCTGATTCGCTGCCTCTGATTCCTCATCTCTGATTCCGCACATCTGATTCCCTGCCTCTGATTCCCAGCCTCTGACTCCCCGCCTCTGATTCCCTGCCTCTGTTTCCCCGCCTCTGTTTCCCCATATTTGATTCCCCGCCTCTGATTCCCCAACTCTGATTCCCCGCCTCTGATTCCCCAGCTCTGATTCCCCGTGTTTGATTGCCCGCCTCTGATTCCCCATCTCTGATTCCCGGCCTCTGATTCCCTGCCTCTGATTCCTGGCCTCTCATTCCCGGCCTCTGATTCCCGGCATCTGATTCCCCACCTCTGGTTCCCCGCCTCTGATTCGCTGCCTCTGATTCCCCATCTCTGATTCCGCACATCTGATTCCCTGCCTCTGATTCCCCGCCTCTGACTCCCCGCCTCTGATTCCCTGCCTCTGTTTCCAAACCTTTGATTCCCCACCTCTGATTCCCCATATCTGATTCCCCACCTCTGTTTCCCTGCCTCTGATTCCCCACCTCTGTTTCACCATATCTGATTCCACGCCTCTGATTCCCCAACTCTGATTCCCCGCCACTGATTCCCCAGCTCTGATTCCCCACCTCTGATTCCCCGTGTTTGATTCCCTGCCTCTGATTCCCCGCCTCTGATTCCCCATCTCTGATTCACCGCCTTTCATTCGCCACCTCTGATTCCCCAATCAGATTCCCCGCCTCTGTTTCCCCGCCTCTGATTCCCCGCCTCTGTTTCCCCATATCTGATTCCCCGCCTCTGATTCCCCAACTCTGATTCCCCGCCTCTGATTCCCCAGCTCTGATACCCCACCTCTGATTCCCCGTGTTTGATTCCCTGCCTCTGATTCCCCGCCTCTGATTCCCCATCTCTGATTCACCGCCTTTCATTCGCCACCTCAGATTCCCCATATCAGATTCCCCGCCTCTGTTTCCCCGCCTCTGATTCCCCGCCTCTCTTTCCCCATATCTGATTCCCCGCCTCTGATTCCCCAACTCTGATTCCCCGCCTCTGATTACCCATATCTGATTCCCCGCCTCTGGTTCCCCGCCTCTGATTCGCTGCCTCTGATTCCCCATCTCTGATTCCGCACATCTGATTCCCTGCCTCTGAATCCCCGTTTCTGATACCCAGCCTCTGATACCCCTCCCCGATTTGCACCTCTGATTCCCCATATCTGATTTCCCGCCTCTCTTTCCGCGCCTCTGATTCCCCGCCTCTGATTCCCCATATCTGATTCCCCTCCTCTGATTCCCAAACTCTGATTCCCCGCCTCTGATACCCCAGCTCTGATTCCCCGCCTCGGATTCCCCAACTCTGATTCACCGCCTCTGATTCCCCACCTCTGATTCCCCGTATCTGATTCCCCACCTATGTTTTTCCGCCTCTGATTCCCCACCTCTGATTCCCCATCTCTGAATCCTGGACTCTGATTCCCCACCTCTGATTCCCCATCTCTGATTCCGCACATCCGAAACCCTGCCTCTGATTCCCCGCCTCTGATTCCCCGCCTCTGATTCCCTGCCTCTGATTCCCAACCTCTGATTCCCCACCTCTGAGTCCCCATATCTGATTCCCCGCCTCTCTTTCCCTGCCTCTGATTCCCCGCCTCTGATTCCCAGGCTCTGATTCCCCGCCTCTGATTCCCCGCGTCTGATTCCCTGCCTCTGATTCCCCGCCTCTGATTCCCCATCTCTGATTCCCCGCCTCTGAATCCCCGTGTCTGATACCCAGCCTCTGATACCCCGCCCCTGAATCCCCACCTCTGATTCCCCATATCTGATACCCCGCCTCTGTTTCTGCGCCTCTGATTCCCCGCCTCTGATTCCCCGCCTCTGTTTCCCCATATTTGATTCCCCGCCTCTGATTCCCCAACTCTGATTCTCCGCCTCTGATTCCCCAGCTCTGATTCCCCGTGTTTGATTCCCCGCCTCTGATACCCCATCTCTGATTCCCGGCCTCTGATTCCCGGCCTCTCATTCCCGGCCTCTGATTCCCGGCCTCTGATTCCCCGCCTCTGGTTCCCCGCCTCTGATTCGCTGCCTCTGATTCCCCATCTCTGATTCCGCACATCTGATTCCCTGCCTCTGATTCCCCGCCTCTGACTCCCCGCCTCTGATTCCCTGCCTCTGTTTCCAAACCTTTGATTCCCCACCTCTGATTCCCCATATCTGATTCCCCACCTCTGTTTCCCTGCCTCTGATACCCCACCTCTGTTTCTCCATATCTGATTCCCCGCCTCTGATTCCCCAACTCTGATTCCCCGCCACTGATTCCCCAGCTCTGATTCCCCACCTCTGATTCCCCGTGTTTGATTCCCTGCCTCTGATTCCCCGCCTCTGATTCGCCATCTCTGATTCACCGCCTTTCATTCGCCACCTCTGATTCCCCAATCAGATTCCCCACCTCTGTTTCCCCGCCTCTGATTCCCCGCCTCTGTTTCCCCATATCCGATTCCCCGCCTCTGATTCCCCAACTCTGATTCCCCGCCTCTGATTACCCAGCTCTGATTCCCCGCATCTTATTCCCCGCGTCTGATTCCCTGCCTCTGATTCCCCGCCTCTGATTCCCCATCTCTGATTCCCCGCCTCTGAATCCCCGTGTCTGATACCCAGCCTCTGATACCCCGCCCCTGATTCCCCACCTCTGATTCCCCATATCTGATTCCCCGCCTCTCTTTCCGCGCCTCTGATTCCCCGCCTCAGATTCCCCATATCTGATTCCCCGCCACTGATTCCCCAACTCTGATTCCCCGCCTCTGAATCCCCAGCTCTGTTTCCCCACCTCTGATTCCCAGCCTCTGTTTCCCCAAATCTAATTCCCCGCCTCTGATTCCCAAACTCTGATTCCCCGCCTCTGATTCCCCAGCTCTGATTCCCCGCCTCTGATTCCCCAGCTCTGATTTCCTGCCTCTGATTTCCCGCCTGTGATTCCCCATCTCTGTTTCACAACCTTTGATTCCCCACCTCTGATTCACCATATCTGATTCCCCGCCTCTGTTTGCCCGCCTCTAATTCCACGCCTCTGATTCCCCATATCTGATTACCCGCCTCTGAATCCCCAACTCTGATTCCCTGCCTCTGATTCCCCAGCTCTGATTCCCCGCCTCTGATTCCCCGCCTCTGATTCACAGCCTCTGATTCCCCGTGTCTGATTTCCAGCCTCTAATTCCCCGCCTCTGAATCCCCATCTCTGATTCACCGCCTCTGATTCCCCACCTCTGATTCCCCGTATCTGATTCCCCACCTATGTTTTCCCGCCTCTGATTCCCCACCTCTGATTCCCCTTCTCTGATTCCGCACATCCGAATCCCTGCCTCTGATTCCCCGCCTCTGATTCCCCGCCTCTGATTCCCTGCCTCTGATTCCCAACCTCTGATTCCCCACCTCTGAGTGCCCATATCTGATTCCCCGCCTCTGTTTCCCCGCCTCTGATACCCCGCCTCTGATTCCCAGGCTCTGATTCCCTGCCTCTGATTCCCCGCGTCTGATTCCCTGCCTCTGATTCCCCGCCTGATTCCCCGTGTCTGATACCCAGCCTCTGATACCCCGCCCCTGATTCCCCACCTCTGATTCCCCATCTCTGATTCCGCACATCTGATTCCCTGCCTCTGATTCCCCGCCTCTGACTCCCCGCCTCTGATTCCCTGCCTCTGTTTCCAAACCTTTGATTCCCCACCTCTGATTCCCCATATCTGATTCCCCACCTCTGTTTCCCTGCCTCTGATTCCCCACCTCTGTTTCACCATATCTGATTCCACGCCTCTGATTCCCCAACTCTGATTCCCCGCCACTGATTCCCCAGCTCTGATTCCCCACCTCTGATTCCCCGTGTTTGATTCCCTGCCTCTGATTCCCCGCCTCTGATTCCCCATCTCTGATTCACCGCCTTTCATTCGCCACCTCTGATTCCCCAATCAGATTCCCCGCCTCTGTTTCCCCGCCTCTGATTCCCCGCCTCTGTTTCCCCATATCTGATTCCCCGCCTCTGATTCCCCAACTCTGATTCCCCGCCTCTGATTCCCCAGCTCTGATACCCCACCTCTGATTCCCCGTGTTTGATTCCCTGCCTCTGATTCCCCGCCTCTGATTCCCCATCTCTGATTCACCGCCTTTCATTCGCCACCTCAGATTCCCCATATCAGATTCCCCGCCTCTGTTTCCCCGCCTCTGATTCCCCGCCTCTCTTTCCCCATATCTGATTCCCCGCCTCTGATTCCCCAACTCTGATTCCCCGCCTCTGATTACCCATATCTGATTCCCCGCCTCTGGTTCCTTGCCTCTGATTCGCTGCCTCTGATTCCCCATCTCTGATTCCGCACATCTGATTCCCTGCCTCTGAATCCCCGTTTCTGATACCCAGCCTCTGATACCCCTCCCCGATTTGCACCTCTGATTCCCCATATCTGATTTCCCGCCTCTGATTCCCCACCTCTGATTCCCCGTATCTGATTCCCCACCTATGTTTTTCCGCCTCTGATTCCCCGCCTCTGATTCCCCATCTCTGATTCCTGGACTCTGATTCCCCACCTCTGATTCCCCATCTCTGATTCCGCACATCCGAAACCCTGCCTCTGATTCCCCGCCTCTGATTCCCCGCCTCTGATTCCCTGCCTCTGATTCCCAACCTCTGATTCCCCACCTCTGAGTCCCCATATCTGATTCCCCGCCTCTCTTTCCCCGCCTCTGATTCCCCGCCTCTGATTCCCAGGCTCTGATTCCCCGCCTCTGATTCCCCGCGTCTGATTCCCTGCCTCTGATTCCCGGCCTCTGATTCCCCATCTCTGATTCCCCGCCTCTGAATCCCCGTGTCTGATACCCAGCCTCTGATACCCCGCCCCTGATTCCCCACCTCTGATTCCCCATATCTGATACCCCGCCTCTGTTTCTGCGCCTCTGATTCCCCGCCTCTGATTCCCCGCCGCTGTTTCCCCATATTTGATTCCCCGCCTCTGATTCCCCAACTCTGATTCCCCGCCTCTGATTCCCCAGCTCTGATTCCCCGTGTTTGATTCCCCGCCTCTGATACCCCATCTCTGATTCCCGGCCTCTGATTCCCGGCCTCTGATTCCCGGCCTCTGATTCCCGGCCACTGATTCCCCGCCTCTGGTTCCCCGCCTCTGATTCGCTGCCTCTGATTCCTCATCTCTGATTCCGCACATCTGATTCCCTGCCTCTGATTCCCAGCCTCTGACTCCCCGCCTCTGATTCCCTGCCTCTGTTTCCCCGCCTCTGTTTCCCCATATTTGATTCCCCGCCTCTGATTCCCCAACTCTGATTCCCCGCCTCTGATTCCCCAGCTCTGATTCCCCGTGTTTGATTGCCCGCCTCTGATTCCCCATCTCTGATTCCCGGCCTCTGATTCCCTGCCTCTGATTCCTGGCCTCTCATTCCCGGCCTCTGATTCCCGGCCTCTGATTCCCCACCTCTGGTTCCCCGCCTCTGATTCGCTGCCTCTGATTCCCCATCTCTGATTCCGCACATCTGATTCCCTGCCTCTGATTCCCCGCCTCTGACTCCCCGCCTCCGATTCCCTGCCTCTGTTTCCAAACCTTTGATTCCCCACCTCTGATTCCCCATATCTGATTCCCCACCTCTGTTTCCCTGCCTCTGATTCCCCACCTCTGTTTCACCATATCTGATTCCACGCCTCTGATTCCCCAACTCTGATTCCCCGCCACTGATTCCCCAGCTCTGATTCCCCACCTCTGATTCCCCGTGTTTGATTCCCTGCCTCTGATTCCCCGCCTCTGATTCCCCATCTCTGATTCACCGCCTTTCATTCGCCACCTCTGATTCCCCAATCAGATTCCCCGCCTCTGTTTCCCCGCCTCTGATTCCCCGCCTCTGTTTCCCCATATCTGATTCCCCGCCTCTGATTCCCCAACTCTGATTCCCCGCCTCTGATTCCCCAGCTCTGATACCCCACCTCTGATTCCCCGTGTTTGATTCCCTGCCTCTGATTCCCCGCCTCTGATTCCCCATCTCTGATTCACCGCCTTTCATTCGCCACCTCAGATTCCCCATATCAGATTCCCCGCCTCTGTTTCCCCGCCTCTGATTCCCCGCCTCTCTTTCCCCATATCTGATTCCCCGCCTCTGATTCCCCAACTCTGATTCCCCGCCTCTGATTACCCATATCTGATTCCCCGCCTCTGGTTCCCCGCCTCTGATTCGCTGCCTCTGATTCCCCATCTCTGATTCCGCACATCTGATTCCCTGCCTCTGAATCCCCGTTTCTGATACCCAGCCTCTGATACCCCTCCCCGATTTGCACCTCTGATTCCCCATATCTGATTTCCCGCCTCTCTTTCCGCGCCTCTGATTCCCCGCCTCTGATTCCCCATATCTGATTCCCCTCCTCTGATTCCCAAACTCTGATTCCCCGCCTCTGATACCCCAGCTCTGATTCCCCGCCTCGGATTCCCCAACTCTGATTCACCGCCTCTGATTCCCCACCTCTGATTCCCCGTATCTGATTCCCCACCTATGTTTTTCCGCCTCCGATTCCCCGCCTCTGATTCCCCATCTCTGAATCCTGGACTCTGATTCCCCACCTCTGATTCCCCATCTCTGATTCCGCACATCCGAAACCCTGCCTCTGATTCCCCGCCTCTGATTCCCCGCCTCTGATTCCCTGCCTCTGATTCCCAACCTCTGATTCCCCACCTCTGAGTCCCCATATCTGATTCCCCGCCTCTCTTTCCCTGCCTCTGATTCCCCGCCTCTGATTCCCAGGCTCTGATTCCCCGCCTCTGATTCCCCGCATCTGATTCCCTGCCTCTGATTCCCCGCCTCTGATTCCCCATCTCTGATTCCCCGCCTCTGAATCCCCGTGTCTGATACCCAGCCTCTGATACCCCGCCCCTGATTCCCCACCTCTGATTCCCCATATCTGATACCCCGCCTCTGTTTCTGCGCCTCTGATTCCCTGCCTCTGATTCCCCGCCTCTGTTTCCCCATATTTGATTCCCCGCCTCTGATTCCCCAACTCTGATTCCCCGCCTCTGATTCCCCAGCTCTGATTCCCCGTGTTTGATTCCCCGCCTCTGATACCCCATCTCTGATTCCCGGCCTCTGATTCCCGGCCTCTCATTCCCGGCCTCTGATTCCCGGCCTCTGATTCCCCGCCTCTGGTTCCCCGCCTCTGATTCGCTGCCTCTGATTCCTCATCTCTGATTCCGCACATCTGATTCCCTGCCTCTGATTCCCAGCCTCTGACTCCCCGCCTCTGATTCCCTGCCTCTGTTTCCCCGCCTCTGTTTCCCCATATTTGATTCCCCGCCTCTGATTCCCCAACTCTGATTCCCCGCCTCTGATTCCCCAGCTCTGATTCCCCGTGTTTGATTGCCCGCCTCTGATTCCCCATCTCTGATTCCCGTCCTCTGATTCCCTGCCTCTGATTCCTGGCCTCTCATTCCCGGCCTCTGATTCCCGGCCTCTGATTCCCCACCTCTGGTTCCCCGCCTCTGATTCGCTGCCTCTGATTCCCCATCTCTGATTCCGCACATCTGATTCCCTGCCTCTGATTCCCCGCCTCTGACTCCCCGCCTCTGATTCCCTGCCTCTGTTTCCAAACCTTTGATTCCCCACCTCTGATTCCCCATATCTGATTCCCCACCTCTGTTTCCCTGCCTCTGATTCCCCACCTCTGTTTCACCATATCTGATTCCACGCCTCTGATTCCCCAACTCTGATTCCCCGCCACTGATTCCCCAGCTCTGATTCCCCACCTCTGATTCCCCGTGTTTGATTCCCTGCCTCTGATTCCCCGCCTCTGATTCCCCATCTCTGATTCACCGCCTTTCATTCGCCACCTCTGATTCCCCAATCAGATTCCCCGCCTCTGTTTCCCCGCCTCTGATTCCCCGCCTCTGTTTCCCCATATCTGATTCCCCGCCTCTGATTCCCCAACTCTGATTCCCCGCCTCTGATTCCCCAGCTCTGATACCCCACCTCTGATTCCCCGTGTTTGATTCCCTGCCTCTGATTCCCCGCCTCTGATTCCCCATCTCTGATTCACCGCCTTTCATTCGCCACCTCAGATTCCCCATATCAGATTCCCCGCCTCTGTTTCCCCGCCTCTGATTCCCCGCCTCTCTTTCCCCATATCTGATTCCCCGCCTCTGATTCCCCAACTCTGATTCCCCGCCTCTGATTACCCATATCTGATTCCCCGCCTCTGGTTCCCCGCCTCTGATTCGCTGCCTCTGATTCCCCATCTCTGATTCCGCACATCTGATTCCCTGCCTCTGAATCCCCGTTTCTGATACCCAGCCTCTGATACCCCTCCCCGATTTGCACCTCTGATTCCCCATATCTGATTTCCCGCCTCTCTTTCCGCGCCTCTGATTCCCCGCCTCTGATTCCCCATATCTGATTCCCCTCCTCTGATTCCCAAACTCTGATTCCCCGCCTCTGATACCCCAGCTCTGATTCCCCGCCTCGGATTCCCCAACTCTGATTCACCGCCTCTGATTCCCCACCTCTGATTCCCCGTATCTGATTCCCCACCTATGTTTTTCCGCCTCTGATTCCCCGCCTCTGATTCCCCATCTCTGAATCCTGGACTCTGATTCCCCACCTCTGATTCCCCATCTCTGATTCCGCACATCCGAAACCCTGCCTCTGATTCCCCGCCTCTGATTCCCCGCCTCTGATTCCCTGCCTCTGATTCCCAACCTCTGATTCCCCACCTCTGAGTCCCCATATCTGATTCCCCGCCTCTCTTTCCCTGCCTCTGATTCCCCGCCTCTGATTCCCAGGCTCTGATTCCCCGCCTCTGATTCCCCGCGTCTGATTCCCTGCCTCTGATTCCCCGCCTCTGATTCCCCATCTCTGATTCCCCGCCTCTGAATCCCCGTGTCTGATACCCAGCCTCTGATACCCCGCCCCTGATTCCCCACCTCTGATTCCCCATATCTGATACCCCGCCTCTGTTTCTGCGCCTCTGATTCCCCGCCTCTGATTCCCCGCCTCTGTTTCCCCATATTTGATTCCCCGCCTCTGATTCCCCAACTCTGATTCTCCGCCTCTGATTCCCCAGCTCTGATTCCCCGTGTTTGATTCCCCGCCTCTGATACCCCATCTCTGATTCCCGGCCTCTGATTCCCGGCCTCTCATTCCCGGCCTCTGATTCCCGGCCTCTGATTCCCCGCCTCTGGTTCCCCGCCTCTGATTCGCTGCCTCTGATTCCCCATCTCTGATTCCGCACATCTGATTCCCTGCCTCTGATTCCCCGCCTCTGACTCCCCGCCTCTGATTCGCCATCTCTGATTCACCGCCTTTCATTCGCCACCTCTGATTCCCCAATCAGATTCCCCACCTCTGTTTCCCCGCCTCTGATTCCCCGCCTCTGTTTCCCCATATCTGATTCCCCGCCTCTGATTCCCCAACTCTGATTCCCCGCCTCTGATTACCCAGCTCTGATTCCCCGCATCTTATTCCCCGCGTCTGATTCCCTGCCTCTGATTCCCCGCCTCTGATTCCCCATCTCTGATTCCCCGCCTCTGAATCCCCGTGTCTGATACCCAGCCTCTGATACCCCGCCCCTGATTCCCCACCTCTGATTCCCCATATCTGATTCCCCGCCTCTCTTTCCGCGCCTCTGATTCCCCGCCTCAGATTCCCCATATCTGATTCCCCGCCACTGATTCCCCAACTCTGATTCCCCGCCTCTGATTCCCCAGCTCTGTTTCCCCACCTCTGATTCCCAGCCTCTGTTTCCCCAAATCTAATTCCCCGCCTCTGATTCCCAAACTCTGATTCCCCGCCTCTGATTCCCCAGCTCTGATTCCCCGCCTCTGATTCCCCAGCTCTGATTTCCTGCCTCTGATTTCCCGCCTGTGATTCCCCATCTCTGTTTCACAACCTTTGATTCCCCACCTCTGATTCACCATATCTGATTCCCCGCCTCTGTTTGCCCGCCTCTAATTCCACGCCTCTGATTCCCCATATCTGATTACCCGCCTCTGAATCCCCAACTCTGATTCCCTGCCTCTGATTCCCCAGCTCTGATTCCCCGCCTCTGATTCCCCGCCTCTGATTCACAGCCTCTGATTCCCCGTGTCTGATTTCCAGCCTCTAATTCCCCGCCTCTGAATCCCCATCTCTGATTCACCGCCTCTGATTCCCCACCTCTGATTCCCCGTATCTGATTCCCCACCTATGTTTTCCCGCCTCTGATTCCCCACCTCTGATTCCCCTTCTCTGATTCCGCACATCCGAATCCCTGCCTCTGATTCCCCGCCTCTGATTCCCCGCCTCTGATTCCCTGCCTCTGATTCCCAACCTCTGATTCCCCACCTCTGAGTGCCCATATCTGATTCCCCGCCTCTGTTTCCCCGCCTCTGATACCCCGCCTCTGATTCCCAGGCTCTGATTCCCTGCCTCTGATTCCCCGCGTCTGATTCCCTGCCTCTGATTCCCCGCCTCTGATTCCCCGTGTCTGATACCCAGCCTCTGATACCCCGCCCCTGATTCCCCACCTCTGATTCCCCATCTCTGATTCCGCACATCTGATTCCCTGCCTCTGATTCCCCGCCTCTGACTCCCCGCCTCTGATTCCCTGCCTCTGTTTCCAAACCTTTGATTCCCCACCTCTGATTCCCCATATCTGATTCCCCACCTCTGTTTCCCTGCCTCTGATTCCCCACCTCTGTTTCACCATATCTGATTCCACGCCTCTGATTCCCCAACTCTGATTCCCCGCCACTGATTCCCCAGCTCTGATTCCCCACCTCTGATTCCCCGTGTTTGATTCCCTGCCTCTGATTCCCCGCCTCTGATTCCCCATCTCTGATTCACCGCCTTTCATTCGCCACCTCTGATTCCCCAATCAGATTCCCCGCCTCTGTTTCCCCGCCTCTGATTCCCCGCCTCTGTTTCCCCATATCTGATTCCCCGCCTCTGATTCCCCAACTCTGATTCCCCGCCTCTGATTCCCCAGCTCTGATACCCCACCTCTGATTCCCCGTGTTTGATTCCCTGCCTCTGATTCCCCGCCTCTGATTCCCCATCTCTGATTCACCGCCTTTCATTCGCCACCTCAGATTCCCCATATCAGATTCCCCGCCTCTGTTTCCCCGCCTCTGATTCCCCGCCTCTCTTTCCCCATATCTGATTCCCCGCCTCTGATTCCCCAACTCTGATTCCCCGCCTCTGATTACCCATATCTGATTCCCCGCCTCTGGTTCCTTGCCTCTGATTCGCTGCCTCTGATTCCCCATCTCTGATTCCGCACATCTGATTCCCTGCCTCTGAATCCCCGTTTCTGATACCCAGCCTCTGATACCCCTCCCCGATTTGCACCTCTGATTCCCCATATCTGATTTCCCGCCTCTCTTTCCGCGCCTCTGATTCCCCGCCTCTGATTCCCCATATCTGATTCCCCTCCTCTGATTCCCAAACTCTGATTCCCCGCCTCTGATACCCCAGCTCTGATTCCCCGCCTCTGATTCCCCAACTCTGATTCACCGCCTCTGATTCCCCACCTCTGATTCCCCGTATCTGATTCCCCACCTATGTTTTTCCGCCTCTGATTCCCCGCCTCTGATTCCCCATCTCTGATTCCTGGACTCTGATTCCCCACCTCTGATTCCCCATCTCTGATTCCGCACATCCGAAACCCTGCCTCTGATTCCCCGCCTCTGATTCCCCACCTCTGATTCCCTGCCTCTGATTCCCAACCTCTGATTCCCCACCTCTGAGTCCCCATATCTGATTCCCCGCCTCTCTTTCCCTGCCTCTGATTCCCCGCCTCTGATTCCCAGGCTCTGATTCCCCGCCTCTGATTCCCCGCGTCTGATTCCCTGCCTCTGATTCCCCGCCTCTGATTCCCCATCTCTGATTCCCCGCCTCTGAATCCCCGTGTCTGATACCCAGCCTCTGATACCCCGCCCCTGATTCCCCACCTCTGATTCCCCATATCTGATACCCCGCCTCTGTTTCTGCGCCTCTGATTCCCCGCCTCTGATTCCCCGCCTCTGTTTCCCCATATTTGATTCCCCGCCTCTGATTCCCCAACTCTGATTCCCCGCCTCTGATTCCCCAGCTCTGATTCCCCGTGTTTCATTCCCCGCCTCTGATACCCCATCTCTGATTCCCGGCCTCTGATTCCCGGCCTCTCATTCCCGTCCTCTGATTCCCGGCCTCTGATTCCCCGCCTCTGGTTCCCCGCCTCTGATTCGCTGCCTCTGATTCCTCATCTCTGATTCCGCACATCTGATTCCCTGCCTCTGATTCCCAGCCACTGACTCCCCGCCTCTGATTCCCTGGCTCTGTTTCCCCGCCTCTGTTTCCCCATATCTGATTCCCCGCTTCTGATTCCCCAACTCTGATTCCCCGCCTCTGATTCCCCAGCTCTGATTCCCCGTGTTTGATTCCCCGCCTCTGATTCCCCATCTCTGATTCCCGGCCTCTGATTCCCTGCCTCTGATTCCCGGCCTCTCATTCCCGACCACTGATTCCCGGCCTCTGATTCCCCGCCTCTGGTTCCCCGCCTCTGATTCGCTGCCTCTGATTTCCCATCTCTGATTCCGCACATCTGATTCCCTGCCTCTGATTCCCCGCCTCTGACTCCCCGCCTCTGATTCCCTGCCTCTGTTTCCAAACCTTTGATTCCCCACCTCTGATTCCCCATATCTGATTCCCCACCTCTGTTTCCCTGCCTCTGATACCCCACCTCTGTTTCACCATATCTGATTCCCCGCCTCTGATTCCCCAACTCTGATTCCCCGCCACTGATTCCCCAGCTCTGATTCCCCACCTCTGATTCCCCGTGTTTGATTCCCTGCCTCTGATTCCCCGCCTCTGATTCGCCATCTCTGATTCACCGCCTTTCATTCGCCACCTCTGATTCCCCAATCAGATTCCCCGCCTCTGTTTCCCCGCCTCTGATTCCCCGCCTCTGTTTCCCCATATCTGATTCCCCGCCTCTGATTCCCCAACTCTGATTCCCCGCCTCTGATTACCCAGCTCTGATTCCCCGCATCTTATTCCCCGCGTCTGATTCCCTGCCTCTGATTCCCCGCATCTGATTCCCCATCTCTGATTCCCCGCCTCTGAATCCCCGTGTCTGATACCCAGCCTCTGATACCCCGCCCCTGATTCCCCACCTCTGATTCCCCATATCTGATTCCCCGCCTCTCTTTCCGCGCCTCTGATTCCCCGCCTCAGATTCCCCATATCTGATTCCCCGCCACTGATTCCCCAACTCTGATTCCCCGCCTCTGATTCCCCAGCTCTGTTTCCCCACCTCTGATTCCCAGCCTCTGTTTCCCCAAATCTAATTCCCCGCCTCTGATTCCCAAACTCTGATTCCCCGCCTCTGATTCCCCAGCTCTGATTCCCCGCCTCTGATTCCCCAGCTATGATTTCCTGCCTCTGATTTCCCGCCTGTGATTCCCCATCTCTGTTTCACAACCTTTGATTCCCCACCTCTGATTCACCATATCTGATTCCCCGCCTCTGTTTGCCCGCCTCTAATTCCCCGCCTCTGATTCCCCATATCTGATTACCCGCCTCTGAATCCCCAACTCTGATTCCCTGCCTCTGATTCCCCAGCTCTGATTCCCCGCCTCTGATTCCCCGCCTCTTATTCACAGCCTCTGATTCCCCGTGTCTGATTTCCAGCCTCTAATTCCCCGCCTCTGAATCCCCATCTCTGATTCACCGCCTCTGATTCCCCACCTCTGATTCCCCGTATCTGATTCCCCACCTATGTTTTCCCGCCTCTGATTCCCCACCTCTGATTCCCCTTCTCTGATTCCGCACATCCGAATCCCTGCCTCTGATTCCCCGACTCTGATTCCCCGCCTCTGATTCCCTGCCTCTGATTCCCAACCTCTGATTCCCCACCTCTGAGTGCCCATATCTGATTCCCCGCCTCTGTTTCCCCGCCTCTGATACCCCGCCTCTGATTCCCAGGCTCTGATTCCCTGCCTCTGATTCCCCGCGTCTGATTCCCTGCCTCTGATTCCCCGCCTCTGATTCCCCGTGTCTGATACCCAGCCTCTGATACCCCGCCCCTGATTCCCCACCTCTGATTCCCCATATCTGATACCCCGCCTCTGTTTCTGCGCCTCTGATTCCCCAACTCTGATTCCCCGCCTCTGATTCCCCAGCTCTGATTCCCCGTGTTTGATTCCCCGCCTCTGATTCCCCATCTCTGATTCCCGGCCTCTGATTCCCGGCCGCTGATTCCCGGCCTCTGATTCCCCGCCTCCGGTTCCCCGCCTCTGATTCGCTGCCTCTGATTCCCCATCTCTGATTCCGCACATCCGATTCCCTGCCTCTGATTCCCCGCCTCTGACTCCCCACCTCTGATTCCCTTGCCTATGTTTCCCAACCTCTGATTCCCCACCTCTGATTCCCCATATCTGATTCCCCACCTCTGTTTCCCTGCCTCTGATTCCCCACCTCTGTTTCCCCATATCTGATTCCCCGCATCTGATTCCCCAACTCTGATTCCCCGCCTCTGATTCCCCAGCTCTGATTCCCCACTTCTGATTCCCCGTGTTTGATTCCCTGCCTCTGATTCCCCGCCTCTGATTCCCCATCTCTGATTCACCACCTTTCATTCGCCACCTCTGATTCCCCATATCAGATTCCCCACCTCTGTTTCCCCGCCTCTGATTCCCCGCCTCTGTTTCCCCATATCTGATTCCCCACCTCTGATTCCCCATATCTGATTCCCCGCTTCTCTTTCCGCGCCTCTGATTCCCCGCCTCTGCTTCCCCATATCTGATTCCCCGCCTCTGATTCCACAACTCTGATTCCCCGCCTCTGATTCCCCAGCTCTGTTTCCCCACCTCTGATTCCCCGCCTCTGTTTCCCCATATCTAATTCCCCGCCTCTGATTCCCAAACTCAGATTCCCCGACTCTGATTCCCCAGCTCTGATTCACCGCCTCTGATTCCCCACATCTGATTCCCTGCCTCTGATTCCCTGCCTCCGATTCCCTGCCTCTGATTCCCAACCTCTGATTCCCCACCTCTGAATCCCCATATCTGATTCCCTGCCTCTGATTCCCCGCCTCTGATTCCCTGCCTCTGATTCCCGGCCTCTGTTACCCCAGCTCTGATTCCCCGCCTCTGAATCCCCAACTCTGATTCCCTGCCTCTGATTCCCCAGCTCTGATTCCCAGCCTCTGATTCCCCAGCTCTGATTCCCTGCCTCTGATTTCCCGCCTGTGATTCCCCATCTCTGATTCACAACCTCTGATTCCCCACCTCTGATTCCCCATATCTGATTCCCCGCCTCTGTTTGCCCGCCTCTAATTCCCCGCCTCTGTTTCCCCATATCTGATTCCCCGCCTCTGAATCCCGGCCTCTGGTTCCCCGCCTCTGATTCGCTGCCTCTGATTCCCCATCTCTGATTCCGCACATCTGATTCCCTGCCTCTGATTCCCCGCCTCTGATTCCCTGCCTCTGATTCCCCGCCTCTGATTCCCCAGCTCTGATTCCCCGCCTCTGAATCCCCAACTCTGATTCACCGCCTTTCATTCGCCACCTCAGATTCCCCATATCAGATTCCCCGCCTCTGTTTCCCCGCCTCTGATTCCCCGCCTCTCTTTCCCCATATCTGATTCCCCGCCTCTGATTCCCCAACTCTGATTCCACGCCTCTGATTACCCATATCTGATTCCCCGCCTCTGGTTCCCCGCCTCTGATTCGCTGCCTCTGATTCCCCATCTCTGATTCCGCACATCTGATTCCCTGCCTCTGAATCCCCGTTTCTGATACCCAGCCTCTGATACCCCTCCCCGATTCGCACCTCTGATTCCCCATATCTGATTTCCCGCCTCTCTTTCCGCGCCTCTGATTCCCCGCCTCTGATTCCCCATATCTGATTCCCCTCCTCTGATTCCCAAACTCTGATTCCCCGCCTCTGATACCCCAGCTCTGATTCCCCGCCTCTGATTCCCCAACTCTGATTCACCGCCTCTGATTCCCCACCTCTGATTCCCCGTATCTGATTCCCCACCTATGTTTTTCCGCCTCTGATTCCCCGCCTCTGATTCCCCATCTCTGATTCCTGGACTCTGATTCCCCACCTCTGATTCCCCATCTCTGATTCCGCACATCCGAAACCCTGCCTCTGATTCCCCGCCTCTGATTCCCCGCCTCTGATTCCCTGCCTCTGATTCCCAACCTCTGATTCCCCACCTCTGAGTCCCCATATCTGATTCCCCGCCTCTCTTTCCCCGCCTCTGATTCCCCGCCTCTGATTCCCAGGCTCTGATTCCCCGCCTCTGATTCCCCGCGTCTGATTCCCTGCCTCTGATTCCCAGCCTCTGATTCCCCATCTCTGATTCCCCGCCTCTGAATCCCCGTGTCTGATACCCAGCCTCTGATACCCCGCCCCTGATTCCCCACCTCTGATTCCCCATATCTGATACCCCGCCTCTGTTTCTGCGCCTCTGATTCCCCGCCTCTGATTCCCCGCCTCTGTTTCCCCATATTTGATTCCCCGCCTCTGATTCCCCAACTCTGATTTCCCGCCTCTGATTCCCCAGCTCTGATTCCCCGTGTTTGATTCCCCGCCTCTGATACCCCATCTCTGATTCCCGGCCTCTGATTCCCGGCCTCTCATTCCCGGCCTCTGATTCCCGGCCTCTGATTCCCCGCCTCTGGATCCCCGCCTCTGATTCGCTGCCTCTGATTCCTCATCTCTGATTCCGCACATCTGATTCCCTGCCTCTGATTCCCAGCCTCTGACTCCCCGCCTCTGATTCCCTGCCTCTGTTTCCCCGCCTCTGTTTCCCCATATTTGATTCCCCGCCTCTGATTCCCCAACTCTGATTCCCCGCCTCTGATTCCCCAGCTCTGATTCCCCGTGTTTGATTGCCCGCCTCTGATTCCCCATCTCTGATTCCCGGCCTCTGATTCCCTGCCTCTGATTCCTGGCCTCTCATTCCCGGCCTCTGATTCCCGGCCTCTGATTCCCCACCTCTGGTTCCCCGCCTCTGATTCGCTGCCTCTGATTCCCCATCTCTGATTCCGCACATCTGATTCCCTGCCTCTGATTCCCCACCTCTGACTCCCCGCCTCTGATTCCCTGCCTCTGTTTCCAAACCTTTGATTCCCCACCTCTGATTCCCCATATCTGATTTCCCGCCTCTCTTTCCGCGCCTCTGATTCCCCGCCTCTGATTCCCCATATCTGATTCCCCGCCTCTGATTCCCAAACTCTGATTCCCCGCCTCTGATACCCCAGCTCTGATTCCCTGCCTCTGATTCCCCACATCTGATTCCCTGCCTCTGATTCCCCGCCTCTGATTCCCTGCCTCTGATTCCCCGCCTCTGATTCCCCGCTTCTGATTCCCCAGCTCAGATTCCCCGCCTCTGAATCCCCAACTCTGATTCCCTGCCTCTGATTCCCCAGCTCTGATTCCCCTCCTCTGATTCCCCAGCTCTGATTCCCTGCCTCTGATTTCCCGCCTGTGATTCCCCATCTCTGATTCACAACCTCTGATTCCCCACCTCTGATTCACCACATCTGATTCCCCGCCTCTGATTCGCCAACTCTGATTCCCCGCCTCTGATTCCCCAGCTCTGATTCCCCGCCTCTGATTCCCGGTGTCCGATTCCCTGCCTCTGATTCACCGCCTCTGATTCCCCATCTCTGATTCCCCGCCTCTGATTCCCCGTGTCTGATTCCCTGCCTCTGATTCCCCATCTCTGATTCCCCGCCTCTGATTCCCCGTGTCTGATTCCCTGCCTCTGATTCCCCGCCTCTGATTCCCACCTCTGATTCCCTGCCACTGATTCCCCGCCCCTGATTCCCCAACTCTGATTCCCCATATCTGATTCGCCAACTCTGATTCCCCGCCTCTGATTCCCCAGCTCTGATTCCCCGTGTTTGATACCCCGCCTCTGATTCCCCATCTCTGATTCCCCGCCTCTGATTCCCCGGCCTCTGATTCCCGGCCTCTCATTCCCAACCTCTGATTCCCCACCTCTGATTCCCCATATCTGATTCCCCACCTCTGTTTACCTGCCTCTGATTCCCCACCTCTGTTTCCCAATATCTGATTCCCCGCCTCTGATTCCCCAACTCTGATTCACCGCCTCTGATTCCCCACCTCTGATTCCCCGTATCTGATTCCCCACCTATGTTTTTCCGCCTCTGATTCCCCGCCTCTGATTCCCCATCTCTGATTCCTGGACTCTGATTCCCCACCTCTGATTCCCCATCTCTGATTCCGCACATCCGAAACCCTGCCTCTGATTCCCCGCCTCTGATTCCCCGCCTCTGATTCCCTGCCTCTGATTCCCAACCTCTGATTCCCCACCTCTGAGTCCCCATATCTGATTCCCCGCCTCTCTTTCCCCGCCTCTGATTCCCCGCCTCTGATTCCCAGGCTCTGATTCCCCGCCTCTGATTCCCCGCGTCTGATTCCCTGCCTCTGATTGCCGGCCTCTGATTCCCCATCTCTGATTCCCCGCCTCTGAATCCCCGTGTCTGATACCCAGCCTCTGATACCCCGCCCCTGATTCCCCACCTCTGATTCCCCATATCTGATACCCCGCCTCTGTTTCTGCGCCTCTGATTCCCCGCCTCTGATTCCCCGCCTCTGTTTCCCCATATTTGATTCCCCGCCTCTGATTCCCCAACTCTGATTCCTCGCCTCTGATTCCCCAGCTCTGATTCCCCGTGTTTGATTCCCCGCCTCTGATACCCCATCTCTGATTCCCGGCCTCTGATTCCCGGCCTCTCATTCCCGGCCTCTGATTCCGGCCACTGATTCCCCGCCTCTGGTTCCCCGCCTCTGATTCGCTGCCTCTGATTCCTCATCTCTGATTCCGCACATCTGATTCCCTGCCTCTGATTCCCAGCCTCTGACTCCCCGCCTCTGATTCCCTGCCTCTGTTTCCCCGCCTCTGTTTCCCCATATTTGATTCCCCGCCTCTGATTCCCCAACTCTGATTCCCCGCCTCTGATTCCCCAGCTCTGATTCCCCGTGTTTGATTCCCCGCCTCTGATTCCCCATCTCTGATTCCCGGCCTCTGATTCCCTGCCTCTGATTCCCGGCCTCTCATTCCCGACTACTGATTCCCGGCCTCTGATTCCCCGCCTCTGGTTCCCCGCCTCTGATTCACTGCCTCTGATTCCCCATCTCTGATTCCGCACATCTGATTCCCTGCCTCTGATTCCCCGCCTCTGACTCCCCGCCTCTGATTCCCTGCCTCTGTTTCCAAACCTTTGATTCCCCACCTCTGATTCCCCATATCTGATTCCCCACCTCTGTTTCCCTGCCTCTGATACCCCACCTCTGTTTCACCATATCTGATTCCCCGCCTCTGATTCCCCAACTCTGATTCCCCGCCACTGATTCCCCAGCTCTGATTCCCCACCTCTGATTCCCCGTGTTTGATTCCCTGCCTCTGATTCCCCGCCTCTGATTCGCCATCTCTGATTCACCGCCTTTCATTCGCCACCTCTGATTCCCCAATCAGATTCCCCGCCTCTGTATCCCCGCCTCTGATTCCCCGCCTCTGTTTCCCCATATCTGATTCCCCGCCTCTGATTCCCCAACTCTGATTCCCCGCCTCTGATTACCCAGCTCTGATTCCCCGCATCTTATTCCCCGCGTCTGATTCCCTGCCTCTGATTCCCCGCCTCTGATTCCCCATCTCTGATTCCCCGCCTCTGAATCCCCGTGTCTGATACCCAGCCTCTGATACCCCGCCCCTGATTCCCCACCTCTGATTCCCCATATCTGATTCCCCGCCTCTCTTTCCGCGCCTCTGATTCCCCGCCTCAGATTCCCCATATCTGATTCCCCGCCACTGATTCCCCAACTCTGATTCCCCGCCTCTGATTCCCCAGCTCTGTTTCCCCACCTCTGATTCCCAGCCTCTGTTTCCCCAAATCTAATTCCCCGCCTCTGATTCCCAAACTCTGATTCCCCGCCTCTGATTCCCCAGCTCTGATTCCCCGCCTCTGATTCCACATATCTGATTCCCCGCCTCTCTTTCCGCGCCTCTGATTCCCCACCTCTGCTTCCCCATATCTGATTCCCCGCCTCTGATTCCCCAACTCTGATTCCCCGCCTCTGATTCCCCAGCTCTGTTTCCCCACCTCTGATTCCCCGCCTCTGTTTCCCCATATCTAATTCCCCGCCTCTGATTCCCAAACTCTGATTCCCCGACTCTGATTCCCCAGCTCTGATTCACCGCCTCTGATTCCCCACATCTGATTCCCTGCCTCTGATTCCCTGCCTCCGATTCCCTGCCTCTGATTCCCAACCTCTGATTCCCCACCTCTGAATCCCCATATCTGATTCCCTGCCTCTGATTCCCCGCCTCTGATTCCCTGCCTCTGATTCCCCGCCTCTGATTCCCAGGCTCTGATTCCCCGCCTCTGAATCCCCAACTCTGATTCACCGCCTTTCATTCGCCACCTCAGATTCCCCATATCAGATTCCCCGCCTCTGTTTCCCCGCCTCTGATTCCCCGCCTCTCTTTCCCCATATCTGATTCCCCGCCTCTGATTCCCCAACTCTGATTCCACGCCTCTGATTACCCATATCTGATTCCCCGCCTCTGGTTCCCCGCCTCTGATTCGCTGCCTCTGATTCCCCATCTCTGATTCCGCACATCTGATTCCCTGCCTCTGAATCCCCGTTTCTGATACCCAGCCTCTGATACCCCTCCCCGATTCGCACCTCTGATTCCCCATATCTGATTTCCCGCCTCTCTTTCCGCGCCTCTGATTCCCCGCCTCTGATTCCCCATATCTGATTCCCCTCCTCTGATTCCCAAACTCTCATTCCCAGCCTCTGATACCCCAGCTCTGATTCCCCGCCTCTGATTCCCCAACTCTGATTCACCGCCTCTGATTCCCCACCTCTGATTCCCCGTATCTGATTCCCCACCTATGTTTTTCCGCCTCTGATTCCCCGCCTCTGATTCCCCATCTCTGATTCCTGGACTCTGATTCCCCACCTCTGATTCCCCATCTCTGATTCCGCACATCCGAAACCCTGCCTCTGATTCCCCGCCTCTGATTCCCCGCCTCTGATTCCCTGCCTCTGATTCCCAACCTCTGATTCCCCACCTCTGAGTCCCCATATCTGATTCCCCGCCTCTCTTTCCCCGCCTCTGATTCCCCGCCTCTGATTCCCAGGCTCTGATTCCCCGCCTCTGATTCCCCGCGTCTGATTCCCTGCCTCTGATTCCCGGCCTCTGATTCCCCATCTCTGATTCCCCGCCTCTGAATCCCCGTGTCTGATACCCAGCCTCTGATACCCCGCCCCTGATTCCCCACCTCTGATTCCCCATATCTGATACCCCGCCTCTGTTTCTGCGCCTCTGATTCCCCGCCTCTGTTTCCCCATATTTGATTCCCCGCCTCTGATTCCCCAACTCTGATTCCCCGCCTCTGATTCCCCAGCTCTGATTCCCCGTGTTTGATTCCCCGCCTCTGATACCCCATCTCTGATTCCCGGCCTCTGATTCCCGGCCTCTCATTCCCGGCCTCTGATTCCCGGCCTCTGATTCCCCGCCTCTGGTTCCACGCCTCTGATTCGCTGCCTCTGATTCCTCATCTCTGATTCCGCACATCTGATTCCCTGCCTCTAATTCCCAGCCTCTGACTCCCCGCCTCTGATTCCCTGCCTCTGTTTCCCCACCTCTGTTTCCCCATATTTGATTCCCCGCCTCTGATTCCCCAACTCTGATTCCCCGCCTCTGATTCCCCAGCTCTGATTCCCCGTGTTTGATTGCCCGCCTCTGATTCCCCATCTCTGATTCCCGGCCTCTGATTCCCTGCCTCTGAATCCTGGCCTCTCATTCCCGGCCTCTGATTCCCGGCCTCTGATTCCCCACCTCTGGTTCCCCGCCTCTGATTCGCTGCCTCTGATTCCCCATCTCTGATTCCGCACATCTGATTCCCTGCCTCTGATTCCCCGCCTCTGACTCCCCGCCTCTGATTCCCTGCCTCTGTTTCCAAACCTTTGATTCCCCACCTCTGATTCCCCATATCTGATTTCCCGCCTCTCTTTCCGCGCCTCTGATTCCCCGCCTCTGATTCCCCATATCTGATTCCCCGCCTCTGATTCCCAAACTCTGATTCCCCGCCTCTGATACCCCAGCTCTGATTCCCTGCCTCTGATTCCCCACATCTGATTCCCTGCCTCTGATTCCCCGCCTCTGATTCCCCGCTTCTGATTCCCCAGCTCAGATTCCCCGCCTCTGAATCCCCAACTCTGATTCCCTGCCTCTGATTCCCCAGCTCTGATTCCCCTCCTCTGATTCCCCAGCTCTGATTCCCTGCCTCTGATTTCCCGCCTGTGATTCCCCATCTCTGATTCACAACCTCTGATTCCCCACCTCTGATTCACCACATCTGATTCCCCGCCTCTGATTCGCCAACTCTGATTCCCCGCCTCTGATTCCCCAGCTCTGATTCCCCGCCTCTGATTCCCGGTGTCCGATTCCCTGCCTCTGATTCACCGCCTCTGATTCCCCATCTCTGATTCCCCGCCTCTGATTCCCCGTGTCTGATTCCCTGCCTCTGATTCCCCGCCTCTGATTCCCACCTCTGATTCCCTGCCACTGATTCCCCGCCCCTGATTCCCCAACTCTGATTCCCCATATCTGATTCGCCAACTCTGATTCCCCGCCTCTGATTCCCCAGCTCTGATTCCCCGTGTTTGATACCCCGCCTCTGATTCCCCATCTCTGATTCCCCGCCTCTGATTCCCCGGCCTCTGATTCCCGGCCTCTCATTCCCAACCTCTGATTCCCCACCTCTGATTCCCCATATCTGATTCCCCACCTCTGTTTTCCTGCCTCTGATTCCCCGCCTCTGTTTCCCAATATCTGATTCCCCGCCTCTGATTCCCCAACTCTGATTCACCGCCTCTGATTCCCCACCTCTGATTCCCCGTATCTGATTCCCCACCTATGTTTTTCCGCCTCTGATTCCCCGCCTCTGATTCCCCATCTCTGATTCCTGGACTCTGATTCCCCACCTCTGATTCCCCATCTCTGATTCCGCACATCCGAAACCCTGCCTCTGATTCCCCGCCTCTGATTCCCCGCCTCTGATTCCCTGCCTCTGATTCCCAACCTCTGATTCCCCACCTCTGAGTCCCCATATCTGATTCCCCGCCTCTCTTTCCCCGCCTCTGATTCCCCGCCTCTGATTCCCAGGCTCTGATTCCCCGCCTCTGATTCCCCGCGTCTGATTCCCTGCCTCTGATTGCCGGCCTCTGATTCCCCATCTCTGATTCCCCGCCTCTGAATCCCCGTGTCTGATACCCAGCCTCTGATACCCCGCCCCTGATTCCCCACCTCTGATTCCCCATATCTGATACCCCGCCTCTGTTTCTGCGCCTCTGATTCCCCGCCTCTGATTCCCCACCTCTGTTTCCCCATATTTGATTCCCCGCCTCTGATTCCCCAACTCTGATTCCTCGCCTCTGATTCCCCAGCTCTGATTCCCCGTGTTTGATTCCCCGCCTCTGATACCCCATCTCTGATTCCCGGCCTCTGATTCCCGGCCTCTCATTCCCGGCCTCTGATTCCCGGCCACTGATTCCCCGCCTCTGGTTCCCCGCCTCTGATTCGCTGCCTCTGATTCCTCATCTCTGATTCCGCACATCTGATTCCCTGCCTCTGATTCCCAGCCTCTGACTCCCCGCCTCTGATTCCCTGCCTCTGTTTCCCCGCCTCTGTTTCCCCATATTTGATTCCCCGCCTCTGATTCCCCAACTCTGATTCCCCGCCTCTGATTCCCCAGCTCTGATTCCCCGTGTTTGATTGCCCGCCTCTGATTCCCCATCTCTGATTCCCGGCCTCTGATTCCCTGCCTCTGATTCCTGGCCTCTCATTCCCGGCCTCTGATTCCCGGCCTCTGATTCCCCACCTCTGGTTCCCCGCCTCTGATTCGCTGCCTCTGATTCCCCATCTCTGATTCCGCACATCTGATTCCCTGCCTCTGATTCCCCGCCTCTGACTCCCCGCCTCTGATTCCCTGCCTCTGTTTCCAAACCTTTGATTCCCCACCTCTGATTCCCCATATCTGATTTCCCGCCTCTCTTTCCGCGCCTCTGATTCCCCACCTCTGTTTCACCATATCTGATTCCACGCCTCTGATTCCCCAACTCTGATTCCCCGCCACTGATTCCCCAGCTCTGATTCCCCACCTCTGATTCCCCGTGTTTGATTCCCTGCCTCTGATTCCCCGCCTCTGATTCCCCATCTCTTATTCACCGCCTTTCATTCGCCACCTCTGATTCCCCAATCAGATTCCCCGCCTCTGTTTCCCCGCCTCTGATTCCCCGCCTCTGTTTCCCCATATCTGATTCCCCGCCTCTGATTCCCCAACTCTGATTCCCCGCCTCTGATTCCCCAGCTCCGATACCCCACCTCTGATTCCCCGTGTTTGATTCCCTGCCTCTGATTCCCCGCCTCTGATTCCCCATCTCTGATTCACCGCCTTTCATTCGCCACCTCAGATTCCCCATATCAGATTCCCCGCCTCTGTTTCCCCGCCTCTGATTCCCCGCCTCTCTTTCCCCATATCTGATTCACCGCCTCTGATTCCCCAACTCTGATTCTCCGCCTCTGATTACCCATATCTGATTCCCCGCCTCTGGTTCCCCGCCTCTGATTCGCTGCCTCTGATTCCCCATCTCTGATTCCGCACATCTGATTCCCTGCCTCTGAATCCCCGTTTCTGATACCCAGCCTCTGATACCCCTCCCCGATTTGCACCTCTGATTCCCCATATCTGATTTCCCGCCTCTCTTTCCGCGCCTCTGATTCCCCGCCTCTGATTCCCCATATCTGATTTCCCTCCTCTGATTCCCAAACTCTGATTCCCCGCCTCTGATACCCCAGCTCTGATTCCCCGCCTCGGATTCCCCAACTCTGATTCACCGCCTCTGATTCCCCACCTCTGATTCCCCGTATCTGATTCCCCACCTATGTTTTTCCGCCTCTGATTCCCCGCCTCTGATTCCCCATCTCTGAATCCTGGACTCTGATTCCCCACCTCTGATTCCCCATCTCTGATTCCGCACATCCGAAACCCTGCCTCTGATTCCCCGCCTCTGATTCCCCGCCTCTGATTCCCTGCCTCTGATTCCCAACCTCTGATTCCCCACCTCTGAGTCCCCATATCTGATTCCCCACCTCTCTTTCCCTGCCTCTGATTCCCCGCCTCTGATTCCCAGGCTCTGATTCCCCGCCTCTGATTCCCCGCGTCTGATTCCCTGCCTCTGATTCCCCGCCTCTGATTCCCCATCTCTGATTCCCCGCCTCTGAATCCCCGTGTCTGATACCCAGCCTCTGATACCCCGCCCCTGATTCCCCACCTCTGATTCCCCATATCTGATACCCCGCCTCTGTTTCTGCGCCTCTGATTCCCCGCCTCTGATTCCCCGCCTCTGTTTCCCCATATTTGATTCCCCGCCTCTGATTCCCCAACTCTGATTCCCCGCCTCTGATTCCCCAGCTCTGATTCCCCGTGTTTGATTCCCCGCCTCTGATACCCCATCTCTGATTCCCGGCCTCTGATTCCCGGCCTCTCATTCCTGGCCTCTGATTCCCGGCCTCTGATTCCCCACCTCTGGTTCCCCGCCTCTGATTCGCTGCCTCTGATTCCTCATCTCTGATTCCGCACATCTGATTCCCTGCCTCTGATTCCCAGCCACTGACTCCCCGCCTCTGATTCCCTGCCTCTGTTTCCCCGCCTCTGTTTCCCCATATCTGATTCCCCGCCTCTGATTCCCCAACTCTGATTCCCCGCCTCTGATTCCCCAGCTCTGATTCCCCGTGTTTGATTCCCCGCCTCTGATTCCCCATCTCTGATTCCCGGCCTCTGATTCCCTGCCTCTGATTCCCGGCCTCTCATTCCCGACCACTGATTCCCGGCCTCAGATTCCCCGCCTCTGGTTCCCCGCCTCTGATTCACTGCCTCTGATTCCCCATCTCTGATTCCGCACATCTGATTCCCTGCCTCTGATTCCCCGCCTCTGACTCCCCGCCTCTGATTCCCTGCCTCTGTTTCCAAACCTTTGATTCCCCACCTCTGATTCCCCATATCTGATTCCCCACCTCTGTTTCCCTGCCTCTGATACCCCACCTCTGTTTCACCATATCTGATTCCCCGCCTCTGATTCCCCAACTCTGATTCCCCGCCACTGATTCCCCAGCTCTGATTCCCCACCTCTGATTCCCCGTGTTTGATTCCCTGCCTCTGATTCCCCGCCTCTGATTCGCCATCTCTGATTCACCGCCTTTCATTCGCCACCTCTGATTCCCCAATCAGATTCCCCGCCTCTGTTTCCCCGCCTCTGATTCCCCGCCTCTGTTTCCCCATATCTGATTCCCCGCCTCTGATTCCCCAACTCTGATTCCCCGCCTCTGATTACCCAGCTCTGATTCCCCGCATCTTATTCCCCGCGTCTGATTCCCTGCCTCTGATTCCCCGCCTCTGATTCCCCATCTCTGATTCCCCGCCTCTGAATCCCCGTGTCTGATACCCAGCCTCTGATACCCCGCCCCTGATTCCCCACCTCTGATTCCCCATATCTGATTCCCCGCCTCTCTTTCCGCGCCTCTGATTCCCCGCCTCAGATTCCCCATATCTGATTCCCCGCCACTGATTCCCCAACTCTGATTCCACGCCTCTGATTCCCCAGCTCTGTTTCCCCACCTCTGATTCCCAGCCTCTGTTTCCCCAAATCTAATTCCCCGCCTCTGATTCCCAAACTCTGATTCCCCGCCTCTGATTCCCCAGCTCTGATTCCCCGCCTCTGATTCCCCAGCTCTGATTTCCTGCCTCTGATTTCCCGCCTGTGATTCCCCATCTCTGTTTCACAACCTTTGATTCCCCACCTCTGATTCACCATATCTGATTCCCCGCCTCTGTTTGCCCGCCTCTAATTCCCCGCCTCTGATTCCCCATATCTGATTACCCGCCTCTGAATCCCCAACTCTGATTCCCTGCCTCTGATTCCCCAGCTCTGATTCCCCGCCTCTGATTCCCCGCCTCTGATTCACAGCCTCTGATTCCCTGTGTCTGATTTCCAGCCTCTAATTCCCCGCCTCTGAATCCCCATCTCTGATTCACCGCCTCTGATTCCCCACCTCTAATTCCCCGTATCTGATTCCCCACATATGTTTTCCCGCCTCTGATTCCCCACCTCTGATTCCCCTTCTCTGATTCCGCACATCCGAATCCCTGCCTCTGATTCCCCGCCTCTGATTCCCCGCCTCTGATTCCCTGCCTCTGATTCCCAACCTCTGATTCCCCACCTCTGAGTGCCCATATCTGATTCCCCGCCTCTGTTTCCCCGGCTCTGATACCCCGCCTCTGATTCCCAGGCTCTGATTCCCTGCCTCTGATTCCCCGCGTCTGATTCCCTGCCTCTGATTCCCCGCCTCTGATTCCCCGTGTCTGATACCCAGCCTCTGATACCCCGCCCCTGATTCCCCACCTCTGATTCCCCATCTCTGATTCCGCACATCTGATTCCCTGCCTCTGATTCCCCGCCTCTGACTCCCCGCCTCTGATTCCCTGCCTCTGTTTCCAAACCTTTGATTCCCCACCTCTGATTCCCCATATCTGATTCCCCACCTCTGTTTCCCTGCCTCTGATTCCGCACCTCTGTTTCACCATATCTGATTCCACGCCTCTGATTCCCCAACTCTGATTCCCCGCCACTGATTCCCCAGCTCTGATTCCCCACCTCTGATTCCCCGTGTTTGATTCCCTGCCTCTGATTCCCCGCCTCTGATTCCCCATCTCTGATTCACCGCCTTTCATTCGCCACCTCTGATTCCCCAATCAGATTCCCCGCCTCTGTTTCCCCGCCTCTGATTCCCCGCCTCTGTTTCCCCATATCTGATTCCCCGCCTCTGATTCCCCAACTCTGATTCCCCGCCTCTGATTCCCCAGCTCTGATACCCCACCTCTGATTCCCCGTGTTTGATTCCCTGCCTCTGATTCCCCGCCTCTGATTCCCCATCTCTGATTCACCGCCTTTCATTCGCCACCTCAGATTCCCCATATCAGATTCCCCGCCTCTGTTTCTCCGCCTCTGATTCCCCGCCTCTCTTTCCCCATATCTGATTCCCCGCCTCTGATTCCCCAACTCTGATTCCCCGCCTCTGATTACCCATATCTGATTCCCCGCCTCTGGTTCCCCGCCTCTGATTCGCTGCCTCTGATTCCCCATCTCTGATTCCGCACATCTGATTCCCTGCCTCTGAATCCCCGTTTCTGATACCCAGCCTCTGATACCCCTCCCCGATTTGCACCTCTGATTCCCCATATCTGATTTCCCGCCTCTCTTTCCGCGCCTCTGATTCCCCGCCTCTGATTCCCCATATCTGATTCCCCTCCTCTGATTCCCAAACTCTGATTCCCCGCCTCTGATACCCCAGCTCTGAATCCCCGCCTCTGATTCCCCAACTCTGATTCACCGCCTCTGATTCCCCACCTCTGATTCCCCGTATCTGATTCCCCACCTATGTTTTTCCGCCTCTGATTCCCCGCCTCTGATTCCCCATCTCTGATTCCTGGACTCTGATTCCCCACCTCTGATTCCCCATCTCTGATTCCGCACATCCGAAACTCTGCCTCTGATTCCCCGCCTCTGATTCCCCGCCTCTGATTCCCTGCCTCTGATTCCCAACCTCTGATTCCCCACCTCTGAGTCCCCATATCTGATTCCCCGCCTCTCTTTCCCTGCCTCTGATTCCCCGCCTCTGATTCCCAGGCTCTGATTCCCCGCCTCTGATTCCCCGCGTCTGATTCCCTGCCTCTGATTCCCCGCCTCTGATTCCCCATCTCTGATTCCCCGCCTCTGAATCCCCGTGTCTGATACCCAGCCTCTGATACCCCGCCCCTGATTCCCCACCTCTGATTCCCCATATCTGATACCCCGCCTCTGTTTCTGCGCCTCTGATTCCCCGCCTCTGATTCCCCGCCTCTGTTTCCCCATATTTGATTCCCCGCCTCTGATTCCCCAACTCTGATTCCCCGCCTCTGATTCCCCAGCTCTGATTCCCCGTGTTTGATTCCCCGCCTCTGATACCCCATCTCTGATTCCCGGCCTCTGATTCCCGGCCTCTCATTCCCGTCCTCTGATTCCCGGCCTCTGATTCCCAGCCTCTGGTTCCCCGCCTCTGATTCGCTGCCTCTGATTCCTCATCTCTGATTCCGCACATCTGATTCCCTGCCTCTGATTCCCAGCCACTGACTCCCCGCCTCTGATTCCCTGGCTCTGTTTCCCCGCCTCTGTTTCCCCATATCTGATTCCCCGCTTCTGATTCCCCAACTCTGATTCCCCGCCTCTGATTCCCCAGCTCTGATTCCCCGTGTTTGATTCCCCGCCTCTGATTCCCCATCTCTGATTCCCGGCCTCTGATTCCCTGCCTCTGATTCCCGGCCTCTCATTCCCGACCACTGATTCCCGGCCTCTGATTCCCCGCCTCTGGTTCCCCGCCTCTGATTCGCTGCCTCTGATTCCCCATCTCTGATTCCGCACATCTGATTCCCTGCCTCTGATTCCCCGCCTCTGACTCCCCGCCTCTGATTCCCTGCCTCTGTTTCCAAACCTTTGATTCCCCACCTCTGATTCCCCATATCTGATTCCCCACCACTGTTTCCCTGCCTCTGATACCCCACCTCTGTTTCACCATATCTGATTCCCCGCCTCTGATTCCCCAACTCTGATTCCCCGCCACTGATTCCCCAGCTCTGATTCCCCACCTCTGATTCCCCGTGTTTGATTCCCTGCCTCTGATTCCCCGCCTCTGATTCGCCATCTCTGATTCACCGCCTTTCATTCGCCACCTCTGATTCCCCAATCAGATTCCCCGCCTCTGTTTTCCCGCCTCTGATTCCCCGCCTCTGTTTCCCCATATCTGATTCCCCGCCTCTGATTCCCCAACTCTGATTCCCCGCCTCTGATTACCCAGCTCTGATTCCCCGCATCTTATTCCCCGCGTCTGATTCCCTGCCTCTGATTCCGCGCCTCTGATTCCCCATCTCTGATTCCCCGCCTCTGAATCCCCGTGTCTGATACCCAGCCTCTGATACCCCGCCCCTGATTCCCCACCTCTGATTCCCCATATCTGATTCCCCGCCTCTCTTTCCGCGCCTCTGATTCCCCGCCTCAGATTCCCCATATCTGATTCCCCGCCACTGATTCCCCAACTCTGATTCCCCGCCTCTGATTCCCCAGCTCTGTTTCCCCACCTCTGATTCCCAGCCTCTGTTTCCCCAAATCTAATTCCCCGCCTCTGATTCCCAAACTCTGATTCCCCGCCTCTGATTCCCCAGCTCTGATTCCCCGCCTCTGATTCCCCAGCTCTGATTTCCTGCCTCTGATTTCCCGCCTGTGATTCCCCATCTCTGTTTCACAACCTTTGATTCCCCACCTCTGATTCACCATATCTGATTCCCCGCCTCTGTTTGCCCGCCTCTAATTCCCCGCCTCTGATTCCCCATATCTGATTACCCGCCTCTGAATCCCCAACTCTGATTCCCTGCCTCTGATTCCCCAGCTCTGATTCCCCGCCTCTGATTCCCCGCCTCTGATTCACAGCCTCTGATTCCCCGTGTCTGATTTCCAGCCTCTAATTCCCCGCCTCTGAATCCCCATCTCTGATTCACCGCCTCTGATTCCCCACCTCTCATTCCCCGTATCTGATTCCCCACCTATGTTTTCCCGCCTCTGATTCCCCACCTCTGATTCCCCTTCTCTGATTCCGCCCATCCGAATCCCTGCCTCTGATTCCCCGCCTCTGATTCCCCGCCTCTGATTCCCTGCCTCTGATTCCCAACCTCTGATTCCCCACCTCTGAGTGCCCATATCTGATTCCCCGCCTCTGTTTCCCCGCCTCTGATACCCCGCCTCTGATTCCCAGGCTCTGATTCCCTGCCTCTGATTCCCCGCGTCTGATTCCCTGCCTCTGATTCCCCGCCTCTGATTCCCCGTGTCTGATACCCAGCCTCTGATACCCCGCCCCTGATTCCCCACCTCTGATTCCCCATATCTGATACCCCGCCTCTGTTTCTGCGCCTCTGATTCCCCAACTCTGATTCCCCGCCTCTGATTCCCCAGCTCTGATTCCCCGTGTTTGATTCCCCGCCTCTGATTCCCTATCTCTGATTCCCGGCCTCTGATTCCCGGCCGCTGATTCCCGGCCTCTCATTCCCGGCCTCTGATTCCCGGCCTCTGATTCCCCGCCTCTGGTTCCCCGCCTCTGATTCGCTGCCTCTGATTCCCCATCTCTGATTCCGCACATCTGATTCCCTGCCTCTGATTCCCCGCCTCTGACTCCCCACCTCTGATTCCCTTGCCTCTGTTTCCCAACCTCTGATTCCCCACCTCTGATTCCCCATATCTGATTCCCCACCTCTGTTTCCCTGCCTCTGATTCCCCACCTCTGTTTCCCCATATCTGATTCCCCGCCTCTGATTCCCCAACTCTGATTCCCCGCCTCTGATTCCCCAGCTCTGATTCCCCACTTCTGATTCCCCGTGTTTGATTCCCTGCCTCTGATTCCCCGCCTCTGATTCCCCATCTCTGATTCACCACCTTTCATTCACCACCTCTGATTCCCCATATCAGATTCCCCACCTCTGTTTCCCCGCCTCTGATTCCCCGCCTCTGTTTCCCCATATCTGATTCCCCACCTCTGATTCCCCATATCTGATTCCCCGCCTCTCTTTCCGCGCCTCTGATTCCCCGCCTCAGATTCCCCATATCTGATTCCCCGCCACTGATTCCCCAACTCTGATTCCCCGCCTCTGATTCCCCAGCTCTGTTTCCCCACCTCTGATTCCCAGCCTCTGTTTCCCCAAATCTAATTCCCCGCCTCTGATTCCCAAACTCTGATTCCCCGCCTCTGATTCCCCAGCTCTGATTCCCCGCCTCTGATTCCCCAGCTCTGATTTCCTGCCTCTGATTTCCCGCCTGTGATTCCCCATCTCTGTTTCACAACCTTTGATTCCCCACCTCTGATTCACCATATCTGATTCCCCGCCTCTGTTTGCCCGCCTCTAATTCCCCGCCTCTGATTCCCCATATCTGATTACCCGCCTCTGAATCCCCAACTCTGATTCCCTGCCTCTGATTCCCCAGCTCTGATTCCCCGCCTCTGATTCCCCGCCTCTGATTCACAGCCTCTGATTCCCCGTGTCTGATTTCCAGCCTCCAATTCCCCGCCTCTGAATCCCCATCTCTGATTCACCGCCTCTGATTCCCCACCTCTCATTCCCCGTATCTGATTCCCCACCTATGTTTTCCCGCCTCTGATTCCCCACCTCTGATTCCCCTTCTCTGATTCCGCACATCCGAATCCCTGCCTCTGATTCCCCGCCTCTGATTCCCCGCCTCTGATTCCCTGCCTCTGATTCCCAACCTCTGATTCCCCACCTCTGAGTGCCCATATCTGATTCCCCGCCTCTGTTTCCCCGCCTCTGATACCCCGCCTCTGATTCCCAGGCTCTGATTCCCTGCCTCTGATTCCCCGCGTCTGATTCCCTGCCTCTGATTCCCCGCCTCTGATTCCCCGTGTCTGATACCCAGCCTCTGATACCCCGCCCCTGATTCCCCACCTCTGATTCCCCATATCTGATACCCCGCCTCTGTTTCTGCGCCTCTGATTCCCCAACTCTGATTCCCCGCCTCTGATTCCCCAGCTCTGATTCCCCGTGTTTGATTCCCCGCCTCTGATTCCCCATCTCTGATTCCCGGCCTCTGATTCCCGGCCGCTGATTCCCGGCCTCTCATTCCCGGCCTCTGATTCCCGGCCTCTGATTCCCCGCCTCTGGTTCCCCGCCTCTGATTCGCTGCCTCTGATTCCCCATCTCTGATTCCGCACATCTGATTCCCTGCCTCTGATTCCCCGCCTCTGACTCCCCACCTCTGATTCCCTTGCCTCTGTTTCCCAACCTCTGATTCCCCACCTCTGATTCCCCATATCTGATTCCCCACCTCTGTTTCCCTGCCTCTGATTCCCCACCTCTGTTTCCCCATATCTGATTCCCCGCCTCTGATTCCCCAACTCTGATTCCCCGCCTCTGATTCCCCAGCTCTGATTCCCCACTTCTGATTCCCCGTGTTTGATTCCCTGCCTCTGATTCCCCGCCTCTGATTCCCCATCTCTGATTCACCACCTTTCATTCGCCACCTCTGATTCCCCATATCAGATTCCCCACCTTTCATTCGCCACCTCTGATTCCCCATATCAGATTCCCCACCTCTGTTTCCCCGCCTCTGATTCCCCGCCTCTGTTTCCCCATATCTGATTCCCCACCTCTGATTCCCCATATCTGATTCCCCGCCTCTCTTTCCGCGCCTCTGATTCCCCGCCTCTGCTTCCCCATATCTGATTCCCCGCCTCTGATTCCCCAACTCTGATTCCCCGCCTCTGATTCCCCAGCTCTGTTTCCCCACCTCTGATTCCCCGCCTCTGTTTCCCCATATCTAATTCCCCGCCTCTGATTCCCAAACTCAGATTCCCCGACTCTGATTCCCCAGCTCTGATTCACCGCCTCTGATTCCCCACATCTGATTCCCTGCCTCTGATTCCCTGCATCCGATTCCCTGCCTCTGATTCCCAACCTCTGATTCCCCACCTCTGAATCCCCATATCTGATTCCCTGCCTCTGATTCCCCGCCTCTGATTCCCTGCCTCTGATTCCCGGCCTCTGTTACCCCAGCTCTGATTCCCCGCCTCTGAATCCCCAACTCTGATTCCCTGCCTCTGATTCCCCAGCTCTGATTCCCAGCCTCTGATTCCCCAGCTCTGATTCCCTGCCTCTGATTTCCCGCCTGTGATTCCCCATCTCTGATTCACAACCTCTGATTCCCCACCTCTGATTCCCCATATCTGATTCCCCGCCTCTGTTTGCCCGCCTCTAATTCCCCGCCTCTGTTTCCCCATATCTGATTCCCCGCCTCTGAATCCCGGCCTCTGGTTCCCCGCCTCTGATTCGCTGCCTCTGATTCCCCATCTCTGATTCCGCACATCTGATTACCTGCCTCTGATTCCCCGCCTCTGACTCCCCGCCTCTGATTCCCTGCCTCTGTTTCCCAACCTCTGATTCCCCACCTCTGATTCCCCATATCTGATTCCCCACCTCTGTTTCCCTGCCTCTGATTCCCCGCCTCTGTTTCCCAATATCTGATTCCTCGCCTCTGATTCCCCAACTCTGATTCCCCGCCTCTGATTCCCCAGCTCTGATACCCCAACTCTGATTCCCCGTGTTTGATTCCCTGCCTCTGATACCCCGCCTCTTATTCCCCATCTCTGATTCACCGCCTTTCATTCGCCACCTCTGATTCCCCATATCAGATTCCCCGCCTCTGTTTCCCCGCCTCTGATTCCCCGCCTCTCTTTCCCCATATCTGATTACCCGCCTCTGATTCCACAACTCTGATTCCCCGCCTCTGATTACCCAGCTCTGATTCCCCATATCTGATTCCCCTCCTCTGATTCCCCATCTCTGATTCCGCACATCTGATTCCCTGCCTCTGATTCCCCGCCTCTGACTCCCCGCCTCTGATTCCCTGCCTCTGTTTCCCAACCTCTGATTCCCCACCTCTGATTCCCCATATCTGATTCCCCACCTCTGTTTCCCTGCCTCTGATTCCCCACCTCTGTTTCCCCATATCTGATTCCCCGCCTCTGATTCCCCAACTCTGATTCCCCGCCTCTGATTCCCCAGCTCTGATTCCCCACTTCTGATTCCCCGTGTTTGATTCCCTGCCTCTGATTCCCCGCCTCTGATTCCCCATCTCTGATTCACCGCCTTTCATTCGCCACCTCTGATTCCCCATATCAGATTCCCCACCTCTGTTTCCCCGCCTCTGATTCCCCGCCTCTGTTTCCCCATATCTGATTCCCCACCTCTGATTCCACATATCTGATTCCCCGCCTCTCTTTCCGCGCCTCTGATTCCCCGCCTCTGCTTCCCCATATCTGATTCCCCGCCTCTGATTCCCCAACTCTGATTCCCCGCCTCTGATTCCCCAGCTCTGTTTCCCCACCTCTGATTCCCCGCCTCTGTTTCCCCATATCTAATTCCCCGCCTCTGATTCCCAAACTCTGATTCCCCGACTCTGATTCCCCAGCTCTGATTCACCGCCTCTGATTCCCCACATCTGATTCCCTGCCTCTGATTCCCTGCCTCCGATTCCCTGCCTCTGATTCCCAACCTCTGATTCCCCACCTCTGAATCCCCATATCTGATTCCCTGCCTCTGATTCCCCGCCTCTGATTCCCTGCCTCTGATTCCCCGCCTCTGATTCCCCAGCTCTGATTCCCCGCCTCTGAATCCCCAACTCTGATTCACCGCCTTTCATTCGCCACCTCAGATTCCCCATATCAGATTCCCCGCCTCTGTTTCCCCGCCTCTGATTCCCCGCCTCTCTTTCCCCATATCTGATTCCCCGCCTCTGATTCCCCAACTCTGATTCCACGCCTCTGATTACCCATATCTGATTCCCTGCCTCTGGTTCCCCGCCTCTGATTCGCTGCCTCTGATTCCCCATCTCTGATTCCGCACATCTGATTCCCTGCCTCTGAATCCCCGTTTCTGATACCCAGCCTCTGATACCCCTCCCCGATTCGCACCTCTGATTCCCCATATCTGATTTCCCGCCTCTCTTTCCGCGCCTCTGATTCCCCGCCTCTGATTCCCCATATCTGATTCCCCTCCTCTGATTCCCAAACTCTGATTCCCCGCCTCTGATACCCCAGCTCTGATTCCCCGCCTCTGATTCCCCAACTCTGATTCACCGCCTCTGATTCCCCACCTCTGATTCCCCGTATCTGATTCCCCACCTATGTTTTTCCGCCTCTGATTCCCCGCCTCTGATTCCCCATCTCTGATTCCTGGACTCTGATTCCCCACCTCTGATTCCCCATCTCTGATTCCGCACATCCGAAACCCTGCCTCTGATTCCCCGCCTCTGATTCCCCGCCTCTGATTCCCTGCCTCTGATTCCCAACCTCTGATTCCCCACCTCTGAGTCCCCATATCTGATTCCCCGCCTCTCTTTCCCCGCCTCTGATTCCCCGCCTCTGATTCCCAGGCTCTGATTCCCCGCCTCTGATTCACCGCGTCTGATTCCCTGCCTCTGATTCCCGGCCTCTGATTCCCCATCTCTGATTCCCCGCCTCTGAATCCCCGTGTCTGATACCCAGCCTCTGATACCCCGCCCCTGATTCCCCACCTCTGATTCCCCATATCTGATACCCCGCCTCTGTTTCTGCGCCTCTGATTCCCCGCCTCTGATTCCCCGCCTCTGTTTCCCCATATTTGATTCCCCGCCTCTGATTCCCCAACTCTGATTCCCCGCCTCTGATTCCCCAGCTCTGATTCCCCGTGTTTGATTCCCCGCCTCTGATACCCCATCTCTGATTCCCGGCCTCTGATTCCCGGCCTCTCATTCCCGGCCTCTGATTCCCGGCCTCTGATTCCCCGCCTCTGGTTCCCCGCCTCTGATTCGCTGCCTCTGATTCCTCATCTCTGATTCCGCACATCTGATTCCCTGCCTCTGATTCCCAGCCTCTGACTCCCCGCCTCTGATTCCCTGCCTCTGTTTCCCCGCCTCTGTTTCCCCATATCTGATTCCCCGCCTCTGATTCCCCAACTCTGATTCCCCGCCTCTGATTCCCCAGCTCTGATTCCCCGTGTTTGATTGCCCGCCTCTGATTCCCCATCTCTGATTCCCGGCCTCTGATTCCCTGCCTCTGATTCCCGGCCTCTCATTCCCGGCATCTGATTCCCGGCCTCTGATTCCCCGCCTCTGGTTCCCCGACTCTGATTCGCTGCCTCTGATTCCCCATCTCTGATTCCGCACATCTGATTCCCTGCCTCTGATTCCCCTCCTCTGACTCCCCGCCTCTGATTCCCTGCCTCTGTTTCCAAACCTTTGATTCCCCACCTCTGATTCCCCATATCTGATTCCCCACCTCTGTTTCCCTGCCTCTGATTCCCCACCTCTGTTTCACCATATCTGATTCCACGCCTCTGATTCCCCAACTCTGATTCCCCGCCACTGATTCCCCAGCTCTGATTCCCCACCTCTGATTCCCCGTGTTTGATTCCCTGCCTCTGATTCCCCGCCTCTGATTCCCCATCTCTGATTCACCGCCTTTCATTCGCCACCTCTGATTCCCCAATCAGATTCCCCGCCTCTGTTTCCCCGCCTCTGATTCCCCGCCTCTGTTTCCCCATATCTGATTCCCCGCCTCTGATTCCCCAACTCTGATTCCCCGCCTCTGATTCCCCAGCTCTGATACCCCACCTCTGATTCCCCGTGTTTGATTCCCTGCCTCTGATTCCCCGCCTCTGATTCCCCATCTCTGATTCACCGCCTTTCATTCGCCACCTCAGATTCCCCATATCAGATTCCCCGCCTCGGTTTCCCCGCCTCTGATTCCCCGCCTCTCTTTCCCCATATCTGATTCCCCGCCTCTGATTCCCCAACTCTGATTCCCCGCCTCTGATTACCCATATCTGATTCCCCGCCTCTGGTTCCCCGCCTCTGATTCGCTGCCTCTGATTCCCCATCTCTGATTCCGCACATCTGATTCCCTGCCTCTGAATCCCCGTGTCTGATACACAGCCTCTGATACCCCGCCCTTGATTCCCCACCTCTGATTCCCCATATCTGATTCCCCGCCTCTCTTTCCGCGCCTCTGATTCCCCGCCTCAGATTCCCCATATCTGATTCCCCGCCACTGATTCCCCAACTCTGATTCCCCGCCTCTGATTCCCCAGCTCTGTTTCCCCACCTCTGATTCCCAGCCTCTGTTTCCCCAAATCTAATTCCCCGCCTCTGATTCCCAAACTCTGATTCCCCGCCTCTGATTCCCCAGCTCTGATTCCCCGCCTCTGATTCCCCAGCTCTGATTTCCTGCCTCTGATTTCCCGCCTGTGATTCCCCATCTCTGTTTCACAACCTTTGATTCCCCACCTCTGATTCACCATATCTGATTCCCCGCCTCTGTTTGCCCGCCTCTAATTCCCCGCCTCTGATTCCCCATATCTGATTACCCGCCTCTGAATCCCCAACTCTGATTCCCTGCCTCTGATTCCCCAGCTCTGATTCCCCGCCTCTGATTCCCCGCCTCTGATTCACAGCCTCTGATTCCCCGTGTCTGATTTCCAGCCTCTAATTCCCCGCCTCTGAATCCCCATCTCTGATTCACCGCCTCTGATTCCCCACCTCTGATTCCCCGTATCTGATTCCCCACCTATGTTTTCCCGCCTCTGATTCCCCACCTCTGATTCCCCTTCTCTGATTCCGCACATCCGAATCCCTGCCTCTGATTCCCCGCCTCTGATTCCCCGCCTCTGATTCCCTGCCTCTGATTCCCAACCTCTGATTCCCCACCTCTGAGTGCCCATATCTGATTCCCCGCCTCTGTTTCCCCGCCTCTGATACCCCGCCTCTGATTCCCAGGCTCTGATTCCCTGCCTCTGATTCCCCGCGTCTGATTCCCTGCCTCTGATTCCCCGCCTCTGATTCCCCGTGTCTGATACCCAGCCTCTGATACCCCGCCCCTGATTCCCCACCTCTGATTCCCCATATCTGATACCCCGCCTCTGTTTCTGCGCCTTTGATTCCCCAACTCTGATTCCCCGCCTCTGATTCCCCAGCTCTGATTCCCCGTGTTTGATTCCCCGCCTCTGATTCCCCATCTCTGATTCCCGGCCTCTGATTCCCGGCCGCTGATTCCCGGCCTCTCATTCCCGGCCTCTGATTCCCGGCCTCTGATTCCCCGCCTCTGGTTCCCCGCCTCTGATTCGCTGCCTCTGATTCCCCATCTCTGATTCCGCACATCTGATTCCCTGCCTCTGATTCCCCGCCTCTGACTCCCCACCTCTGATTCCCTTGCCTCTGTTTCCCAACCTCTGATTCCCCACCTCTGATTCCCCATATCTGATTCCCCACCTCTGTTTCCCTGCCTCTGATTCCCCACCTCTGTTTCCCCATATCTGATTCCCCGCCTCTGATTCCCCAACTCTGATTCCCCGCCTCTGATTCCCCAGCTCTGATTCCCCACTTCTGATTCCCCGTGTTTGATTCCCTGCCTCTGATTCCCCGCCTCTGATTCCCCATCTCTGATTCACCACCTTTCATTCGCCACCTCTGATTCCCCATATCAGATTCCCCACCTCTGTTTCCCCGCCTCTGATTCCCCGCCTCTGTTTCCCCATATCTGATTCCCCACCTCTGATTCCCCATATCTGATTCCCCGCCTCTCTTTCCGCGCCTCTGATTCCCCGCCTCTGCTTCCCCATATCTGATTCCCCGCCTCTGATTCCCCAACTCTGATTCCCCGCCTCTGATTCCCCAGCTCTGTTTCCCCACCTCTGATTCCCCGCCTCTGTTTCCCCATATCTAATTCCCCGCCTCTGATTCCCAAACTCAGATTCCCCGACTCTGATTCCCCAGCTCTGATTCACCGCCTCTGATTCCCCACATCTGATTCCCTGCCTCTGATTCCCTGCATCCGATTCCCTGCCTCTGATTCCCAACCTCTGATTCCCCACCTCTGAATCCCCATATCTGATTCCCTGCCTCTGATTCCCCGCCTCTGATTCCCTGCCTCTGATTCCCGGCCTCTGTTACCCCAGCTCTGATTCCCCGCCTCTGAATCCCCAACTCTGATTCCCTGCCTCTGATTCCCCAGCTCTGATTCCCAGCCTCTGATTCCCCAGCTCTGATTCCCTGCCTCTGATTTCCCGCCTGTGATTCCCCATCTCTGATTCACAACCTCTGATTCCCCACCTCTGATTCCCCATATCTGATTCCCCGCCTCTGTTTGCCCGCCTCTAATTCCCCGCCTCTGTTTCCCCATATCTGATTCCCCGCCTCTGAATCCCGGCCTCTGGTTCCCCGCCTCTGATTCGCTGCCTCTGATTCCCCATCTCTGATTCCGCACATCTGATTACCTGCCTCTGATTCCCCGCCTCTGACTCCCCGCCTCTGATTCCCTGCCTCTGTTTCCCAACCTCTGATTCCCCACCTCTGATTCCCCATATCTGATTCCCCACCTCTGTTTCCCTGCCTCTGATTCCCCGCCTCTGTTTCCCAATATCTGATTCCTCGCCTCTGATTCCCCAACTCTGATTCCCCGCCTCTGATTCCCCAGCTCTGATACCCCAACTCTGATTCCCCGTGTTTGATTCCCTGCCTCTGATACCCCGCCTCTGATTCCCCATCTCTGATTCACCGCCTTTCATTCGCCACCTCTGATTCCCCATATCAGATTCCCCGCCTCTGTTTCCCCGCCTCTGATTCCCCGCCTCTCTTTCCCCATATCTGATTACCCGCCTCTGATTCCACAACTCTGATTCCCCGCCTCTGATTACCCAGCTCTGATTCCCCATATCTGATTCCCCGCCTCTGATTCCCCATCTCTGATTCCGCACATCTGATTCCCTGCCTCTGATTCCCCGCCTCTGACTCCCCGCCTCTGATTCCCTGCCTCTGTTTCCCAACCTCTGATTCCCCACCTCTGATTCCCCATATCTGATTCCCCACCTCTGTTTCCCTGCCTCTGATTCCCCACCTCTGTTTCCCCATATCTGATTCCCCGCCTCTGATTCCCCAACTCTGATTCCCCGCCTCTGATTCCCCAGCTCTGATTCCCCACTTCTGATTCCCCGTGTTTGATTCCCTGCCTCTGATTCCCCGCCTCTGATTCCCCATCTCTGATTCACCGCCTTTCATTCGCCACCTCTGATTCCCCATATCAGATTCCCCACCTCTGTTTCCCCGCCTCTGATTCCCCGCCTCTGTTTCCCCATATCTGATTCCCCACCTCTGATTCCACATATATGATTCCCCGCCTCTCTTTCCGCGCCTCTGATTACCCGCCTCTGCTTCCCCATATCTGATTCCCCGCCTCTGATTCCCCAACTCTGATTCCCCGCCTCTGATTCCCCAGCTCTGTTTCCCCACCTCTGATTCCCCGCCTCTGTTTCCCCATATCTAATTCCCCGCCTCTGATTCCCAAACTCTGATTCCCCGACTCTGATTCCCCAGCTCTGATTCACCGCCTCTGATTCCCCACATCTGATTCCCTGCCTCTGATTCCCTGCCTCCGATTCCCTGCCTCTGATTCCCAACCTCTGATTCCCCACCTCTGAATCCCCATATCTGATTCCCTGCCTCTGATTCCCCGCCTCTGATTCCCTGCCTCTGATTCCCCGCCTCTGATTCCCCAGCTCTGATTCCCCGCCTCTGAATCCCCAACTCTGATTCACCGCCTTTCATTCGCCACCTCAGATTCCCCATATCAGATTCCCCGCCTCTGTTTCCCCGCCTCTGATTCCCCGCCTCTCTTTCCCCATATCTGATTCCCCGCCTCTGATTCCCCAACTCTGATTCCACGCCTCTGATTACCCAAATCTGATTCCCCGCCTCTGGTTCCCCGCCTCTGATTCGCTGCCTCTGATTCCCCATCTCTGATTCCGCACATCTGATTCCCTGCCTCTGAATCCCCGTTTCTGATACCCAGCCTCTGATACCCCTCCCCGATTCGCACCTCTGATTCCCCATATCTGATTTCCCGCCTCTCTTTCCGCGCCTCTGATTCCCCGCCTCTGATTCCCCATATCTGATTTCCCTCCTCTGATTCCCAAACTCTGATTCCCCGCCTCTGATACCCCAGCTCTGATTCCCCGCCTCTGATTCCCCAACTCTGATTCACCGCCTCTGATTCCCCACCTCTGATTCCCCGTATCTGATTCCCCACCTATGTTTTTCCGCCTCTGATTCCCCGCCTCTGATTCCCCATCTCTGATTCCTGGACTCTCATTCCCCACCTCTGATTCCCCATCTCTGATTCCGCACATCCGAAACCCTGCCTCTGATTCCCCGCCTCTGATTCCCCGCCTCTGATTCCCTGCCTCTGATTCCCAACCTCTGATTCCCCACCTCTGAGTCCCCATATCTGATTCCCCGCCTCTCTTTCCCCGCCTCTGATTCCCCGCCTCTGATTCCCGGGCTCTGATTCCCCGCCTCTGATTCACCGCGTCTGATTCCCTGCCTCTGATTCCCGGCCTCTGATTCCCCATCTCTGATTCCCCGCCTCTGAATCCCCGTGTCTGATACCCAGCCTCTGATACCCCGCCCCTGATTCCCCACCTCTGATTCCCCATATCTGATACCCCGCCTCTGTTTCTGCGCCTCTGATTCCCCGCCTCTGATTCCCCGCCTCTGTTTCCCCATATTTGATTCCCCGCCTCTGATTCCCCAACTCTGATTCCCCGCCTCTGATTCCCCAGCTCTGATTCCCCGTGTTTGATTCCCCGCCTCTGATACCCCATCTCCTATTCCCGGCCTCTGATTCCCGGCCTCTCATTCCCGGCCTCTGATTCCCGGCCTCTGATTCCCCGCCTCTGGTTCCCCGCCTCTGATTCGCTGCCTCTGATTCCTCATCTCTGATTCCGCACATCTGATTCCCTGCCTCTGATTCCCAGCCTCTGACTCCCCGCCTCTGATTCCCTGCCTCTGTTTCCCCGCCTCTGTTTCCCCATATCTGATTCCCCGCCTCTGATTCCCCAACTCTGATTCCCCGCCTCTGATTCCCCAGCTCTGATTCCCCGTGTTTGATTGCCCGCCTCTCATTCCCCATCTCTGATTCCCGGCCTCTGATTCCCTGCCTCTGATTCCCGGCCTCTCATTCCCGGCATCTGATTCCCGGCCTCTGATTCCCCGCCTCTGGTTCCCCGCCTCTGATTCGCTGCCTCTGATTCCCCATCTCTGATTCCGCACATCTGATTCCCTGCCTCTGATTCCCCGCCTCTGACTCCCCGCCTCTGATTCCCTGCCTCTGTTTCCAAACCTTTGATTCCCCACCTCTGATTCCCCATATCTGATTCCCCACCTCTGTATCCCTGCCTCTGATTCCCCACCTCTGTTTCACCATATCTGATTCCACGCCTCTGATTCCCCAACTCTGATTCCCCGCCACTGATTCCCCAGCTCTGATTCCCCACCTCTGATTCCCCGTGTTTGATTCCCTGCCTCTGATTCCCCGCCTCTGATTCCCCATCTCTGATTCACCGCCTTTCATTCGCCACCTCTGATTCCCCAATCAGATTCCCCGCCTCTGTTTCCCCGCCTCTGATTCCCCGCCTCTGTTTCCCCATATCTGATTCCCCGCCTCTGATTCCCCAACTCTGATTCCCCGCCTCTGATTCCCCAGCTCTGATACCCCACCTCTGATTCCCCGTGTTTGATTCCCTGCCTCTGATTCCCCGCCTCTGATTCCCCATCTCTGATTCACCGCCTTTCATTCGCCACCTCAGATTCCCCATATCAGATTCCCCGCCTCTGTTTCCCCGCCTCTGATTCCCCGCCTCTCTTTCCCCATATCTGATTCCCCGCCTCTGATTCCCCAACTCTGATTCCCCGCCTCTGATTACCCATATCTGATTCCCCGCCTCTGGTTCCCCGCCTCTGATTCGCTGCCTCTGATTCCCCATCTCTGATTCCGCACATCTGATTCCCTGCCTCTGAATCCCCGTGTCTGATACCCAGCCTCTGATACCCCGCCCCTGATTCCCCACCTCTGATTCCCCATATCTGATTCCCCGCCTCTCTTTCCGCGCCTCTGATTCCCCGCCTCAGATTCCCCATATCTGATTCCCCGCCACTGATTCCCCAACTCTGATTCCCCGCCTCTGATTCCCCAGCTCTGTTTCCCCACCTCTGATTCCCAGCCTCTGTTTCCCCAAATCTAATTCCCCGCCTCTGATTCCCAAACTCTGATTCCCCGCCTCTGATTCCCCAGCTCTGATTCCCCGCCTCTGATTCCCCAGCTCTGATTTCCTGCCTCTGATTTCCCGCCTGTGATTCCCCATCTCTGTTTCACAACCTTTGATTCCCCACCTCTGATTCACCATATCTGATTCCCCGCCTCTGTTTGCCCGCCTCTAATTCCCCGCCTCTGATTCCCCATATCTGATTACCCGCCTCTGAATCCCCAACTCTGATTCCCTGCCTCTGATTCCCCAGCTCTGATTCCCCGCCTCTGATTCCCCGCCTCTGATTCACAGCCTCTGATTCCCCGTGTCTGATTTCCAGCCTCTAATTCCCCGCCTCTGAATCCCCATTTCTGATTCACCGCCTCTGATTCCCCACCTCTGATTCCCCGTATCTGATTCCCCACCTATGTTTTCCCGCCTCTGATTCCCCACCTCTGATTCCCCTTCTCTGATTCCGCACATCCGAATCCCTGCCTCTGATTCCCCGCCTCTGATTCCCCGCCTCTGATTCCCTGCCTCTGATTCCCAACCTCTGATTCCCCACCTCTGAGTGCCCATATCTGATTCCCCGCCTCTGTTTCCCCGCCTCTGATACCCCGCCTCTGATTCCCAGGCTCTGATTCCCTGCCTCTGATTCCCCGCGTCTGATTCCCTGCCTCTGATTCCCCGCCTCTGATTCCCCGTGTCTGATACCCAGCCTCTGATACCCCGCCCCTGATTCCCCACCTCTGATTCCCCATCTCTGATTCCGCACATCTGATTCCCTGCCTCTGATTCCCCGCCTCTGACTCCCCGCCTCTGATTCCCTGCCTCTGTTTCCAAACCTTTGATTCCCCACCTCTGATTCCCCATATCTGATTCCCCACCTCTGTTTCCCTGCCTCTGATTCCCCACCTCTGTTTCACCATATCTGATTCCACGCCTCTGATTCCCCAACTCTGATTCCCCGCCACTGATTCCCCAGCTCTGATTCCCCACCTCTGATTCCCCGTGTTTGATTCCCTGCCTCTGATTCCCCGCCTCTGATTCCCCATCTCTGATTCACCGCCTTTCATTCGCCACCTCTGATTCCCCAATCAGATTCCCCGCCTCTGTTTCCCCGCCTCTGATTCCCCGCCTCTGTTTCCCCATATCTGATTCCCCGCCTCTGATTCCCCAACTCTGATTCCCCGCCTCTGATTCCCCAGCTCTGATACCCCACCTCTGATTCCCCGTGTTTGATTCCCTGCCTCTGATTCCCCGCCTCTGATTCCCCATCTCTGATTCACCGCCTTTCATTCGCCACCTCAGATTCCCCATATCAGATTCCCCGCCTCTGTTTCCCCGCCTCTGATTCCCCGCCTCTCTTTCCCCATATCTGATTCCCCGCCTCTGATTCCCCAACTCTGATTCCCCGCCTCTGATTACCCATATCTGATTCCCTGCCTCTGGTTCCCCGCCTCTGATTCGCTGCCTCTGATTCCCCATCTCTGATTCCGCACATCTGATTCCCTGCCTCTGAATCCCCGTTTCTGATACCCAGCCTCTGATACCCCTCCCCGATTTGCACCTCTGATTCCCCATATCTGATTTCCCGCCTCTCTTTCCGCGCCTCTGATTCCCCACCTCTGATTCCCCATATCTGATTCCCCTCCTCTGATTCCCAAACTCTGATTCCCCGCCTCTGATACCCCAGCTCTGATTCCCCGCCTCTGATTCCCCAACTCTGATTCACCGCCTCTGATTCCCCACCTCTGATTCCCCGTATCTGATTCCCCACATATGTTTTTCCGCCTCTGATTCCCCGCCTCTGATTCCCCATCTCTGATTCCTGGACTCTGATTCCCCACCTCTGATTCCCCATCTCTGATTCCGCACATCCGAAACCCTGCCCCTGATTCCCCGCCTCTGATTCCCCGCCTCTGATTCCCTGCCTCTGATTCCCAACCTCTGATTCCCCACCTCTGAGTCCCCATATCTGATTCCCCGCCTCTCTTTCCCTGCCTCTGATTCCCCGCCTCTGATTCCCAGGCTCTGATTCCCCGCCTCTGATTCCCCGCGTCTGATTCCCTGCCTCTGATTCCCCGCCTCTGATTCCCCATCTCTGATTCCCCGCCTCTGAATCCCCGTGTCTGATACCCAGCCTCTGATACCCCGCCCCTGATTCCCCACCTCTGATTCCCCATATCTGATACCCCGCCTCTGTTTCTGCGCCTCTGATTCCCCGCCTCTGATTCCCCGCCTCTGTTTCCCCATATTTGATTCCCCGCCTCTGATTCCCCAATTCTGATTCCCCGCCTCTGATTCCCCAGCTCTGATTCCCCGTGTTTGATTCCCCGCCTCTGATACCCCATCTCTGATTCCCGGCCTCTGATTCCCGGCCTCTCATTCCCGTCCTCTGATTCCCGGCCTCTGATTCCCCGCCTCTGGTTCCCCGCCTCTGATTCGCTGCCTCTGATTCCTCATCTCTGATTCCGCACATCTGATTCCCTGCCTCTGATTCCCAGCCACTGACTCCCCGCCTCTGATTCCCTGGCTCTGTTTCCCCGCCTCTGTTTCCCCATATCTGATTCCCCGCTTCTGATTCCCCAACTCTGATTCCCCGCCTCTGATTCCCCAGCTCTGATTCCCCGTGTTTGATTCCCCGCCTCTGATTCCCCATCTCTGATTCCCGGCCTCTGATTCCCTGCCTCTGATTCCCGGCCTCTCATTCCCGACCACTGATTCCCGGCCTCTGATTCCCCGCCTCTGGTTCCCCGCCTCTGATTCGCTGCCTCTGATTCCCCATCTCTGATTCCGCACATCTGATTCCCTGCCTCTGATTCCCCGCCTCTGACTCCCCGCCTCTGATTCCCTGCCTCTGTTTCCAAACCTTTGATTCCCCACCTCTGATTCCCCATATCTGATTCCCCACCTCTGTTTCCCTGCCTCTGATACCCCACCTCTGTTTCACCATATCTGATTCCCCGCCTCTGATTCCCCAACTCTGATTCCCCGCCACTGATTCCCCAGCTCTGATTCCCCACCTCTGATTCCCCGTGTTTGATTCCCTGCCTCTGATTCCCCGCCTCTGATTCGCCATCTCTGATTCACCGCCTTTCATTCGCCACCTCTGATTCCCCAATCAGATTCCCCGCCTCTGTTTCCCCGCCTCTGATTCCCCGCCTCTGTTTCCCCATATCTGATTCCCCGCCTATGATTCCCCAACTCTGATTCCCCGCCTCTGATTACCCAGCTCTGATTCCCCGCATCTTATTCCCCGCGTCTGATTCCCTGCCTCTGATTCCGCGCGTCTGATTCCCCATCTCTGATTCCCCGCCTCTGAATCCCCGTGTCTGATACCCAGCCTCTGATACCCCGCCCCTGATTCCCCACCTCTGATTCCCCATATCTGATTCCCCGCCTCTCTTTCCGCGCCTCTGATTCCCCGCCTCAGATTCCCCATATCTGATTCCCCGCCACTGATTCCCCAACTCTGATTCCCCGCCTCTGATTCCCCAGCTCTGTTTCCCCACCTCTGATTCCCAGCCTCTGTTTCCCCAAATCTAATTCCCCGCCTCTGATTCCCAAACTCTGATTCCCCGCCTCTGATTCCCCAGCTCTGATTCCCCGCCTCTGATTCCCCAGCTCTGATTTCCTGCCTCTGATTTCCCGCCTGTGATTCCCCATCTCTGTTTCACAACCTTTGATTCCCCACCTCTGATTCACCATATCTGATTCCCCGCCTCTGTTTGCCCGCCTCTAATTCCCCGCCTCTGATTCCCCATATCTGATTACCCGCCTCTGAATCCCCAACTCTGATTCCCTGCCTCTGATTCCCCAGCTCTGATTCCCCGCCTCTGATTCCCCGCCTCTGATTCACAGCCTCTGATTCCCCGTGTCTGATTTACAGCCTCTAATTCCCCGCCTCTGAATCCCCATCTCTGATTCACCGCCTCTGATTCCCCACCTCTGATTCCCCGTATCTGATTCCCCACCTATGTTTTCCCGCCTCTGATTCCCAACCTCTGATTCCCCTTCTCTGATTCCGCACATCCGAATCCCTGCCTCTGATTCCCCGCCTCTGATTCCCCGCCTCTGATTCCCTGCCTCTGATTCCCAACCTCTGATTCCCCACCTCTGAGTGCCCATATCTGATTCCCCGCCTCTGTTTTCCCGCCTCTGATACCCCGCCTCTGATTCCCAGGCTCTGATTCCCTGCCTCTGATTCCCCGCGTCTGATTCCCTGCCTCTGATTCCCCGCCTCTGATTCCCCGTGTCTGATACCCAGCCTCTGATACCCCGCCCCTGATTCCCCACCTCTGATTCCCCATATCTGATACCCCGCCTCTGTTTCTGCGCCTCTGATTCCCCAACTCTGATTCCCCGCCTCTGATTCCCCAGCTCTGATTCCCCGTGTTTGATTTCCCGCCTCTGATTCCCCATCTCTGATTCCCGGCCTCTGATTCCCGGCCGCTGATTCCCGGCCTCTCATTCCCGGCCTCTGATTCCCGGCCTCTGATTCCCCGCCTCTGGTTCCCCGCCTCTGATTCGCTGCCTCTGATTCCCCATCTCTGATTCCGCACATCTCATTCCCTGCCTCTGATTCCCCGCCTCTGACTCCCCACCTCTGATTCCCTTGCCTCTGTTTCCCAACCTCTGATTCCCCACCTCTGATTCCCCATATCTGATTCCCCACCTCTGTTTCCCTGCCTCTGATTCCCCACCTCTGTTTCCCCATATCTGATTCCCCGCCTCTGATTCCCCAACTCTGATTCCCCGCCTCTGATTCCCCAGCTCTGATTCCCCACTTCTGATTCCCCGTGTTTGATTCCCTGCCTCTGATTCCCCGCCTCTGATTCCCCATCTCTGATTCACCACCTTTCATTCGCCACCTCTGATTCCCCATATCAGATTCCCCACCTCTGTTTCCCCGCCTCTGATTCCCCGCCTCTGTTTCCCCATATCTGATTCCCCACCTCTGATTCCCCATATCTGATTCCCCGCCTCTCTTTCCGCGCCTCTGATTCCCCGCCTCTGCTTCCCCATATCTGATTCCCCGCCTCTGATTCCCCAACTCTGATTCCCCGCCTCTGATTCCCCAGCTCTGTTTCCCCACCTCTGATTCCCCGCCTCTGTTTCCCCATATCTAATTCCCCGCCTCTGATTCCCAAACTCAGATTCCCCGACTCTGATTCCCCAGCTCTGATTCACCGCCTCTGATTCCCCACATCTGATTCCCTGCCTCTGATTTCCTGCCTCCGATTCCCTGCCTCTGATTCCCAACCTCTGATTCCCCACCTCTGAATCCCCATATCTGATTCCCTGCCTCTGATTCCCCGCCTCTGATTCCCTTCCTCTGATTCCCGGCCTCTGTTACCCCAGCTCTGATTCCCCGCCTCTGAATCCCCAACTCTGATTCCCTGCCTCTGATTCCCCAGCTCTGATTCCCAGCCTCTGATTCCCCAGCTCTGATTCCCTGCCTCTGATTTCCCGCCTGTGATTCCCCATCTCTGATTCACAACCTCTGATTCCCCACCTCTGATTCCCCATATCTGATTCCCCGCCTCTGTTTGCCCGCCTCTAATTCCCCGCCTCTGTTTCCCCATATCTGATTCCCCGCCTCTGAATCCCGGCCTCTGGTTCCCCGCCTCTGATTCGCTGCCTCTGATTCCCCATCTCTGATTCCGCACATCTGATTACCTGCCTCTGATTCCCCGCCTCTGACTCCCCGCCTCTGATTCCCTGCCTCTGTTTCCCAACCTCTGATTCCCCACCTCTGATTCCCCATATCTGATTCCCCACCTCTGTTTCCCTGCCTCTGATTCCCCGCCTCTGTTTCCCAATATCTGATTCCTCGCCTCTGATTCCCCAACTCTGATTCCCCGCCTCTGATTCCCCAGCTCTGATACCCCAACTCTGATTCCCCGTGTTTGATTCCCTGCCTCTGATACCCCGCCTCTGATTCCCCATCTCTGATTCACCGCCTTTCATTCGCCACCTCTGATTCCCCATATCAGATTCCCCGCCTCTGTTTCCCCGCCTCTGATTCCCCGCCTCTCTTTCCCCATATCTGATTACCCGCTTCTGATTCCACAACTCTGATTCCCCGCCTCTGATTACCCAGCTCTGATTCCCCATATCTGATTCCCCGCCTCTGATTCCCCATCTCTGATTCCGCACATCTGATTCTCTGCCTCTGATTCCCCGCCTCTGACTCCCCGCCTCTGATTCCCTGCCTCTGTTTCCCAACCTCTGATTCCCCACCTCTGATTCCCCATATCAGATTCCCCACCTCTGTTTCCCCACCTCTGATTCCCCGCCTCTGTTTCCCCATATCTGATTCCCCACCTCTGATTCCACATATCTGATTCCCCGCCTCTCTTTCCGCGCCTCTGATTCCCCGCCTCTGCTTCCCCATATCTGATTCCCCGCCTCTGATTCCCCAACTCTGATTCCCCGCCTCTGATTCCCCAGCTCTGTTTCCCCACCTCTGATTCCCCGCCTCTGTTTCCCCATATCTAATTCCCCGCCTCTGATTCCCAAACTCTGATTCCCCGACTCTGATTCCCCAGCTCTGATTCACCGCCTCTGATTCCCCACATCTGATTCCCTGCCTCTGATTCCCTGCCTCCGATTCCCTGCCTCTGATTCCCAACCTCTGATTCCCCACCTCTGAATCCCCATATCTGATTCCCTGCCTCTGATTCCCCGCCTCTGATTCCCTGCCTCTGATTCCCCGCCTCTGATTCCCCAGCTCTGATTCCCCGCCTCTGAATCCCCAACTCTGATTCACCGCCTTTCATTCGCCACCTCAGATTCCATATATCAGATTCCCCGCCTCTGTTTCCCCGCCTCTGATTCCCCGCCTCTCTTTCCCCATATCTGATTCCCCGCCTCTGATTCCCCGCCTCTGATTCCACGCCTCTGATTACCCATATCTGATTCCCCGCCTCTGGTTCCCCGCCTCTGATTCGCTGCCTCTGATTCCCCATCTCTGATTCCGCACATCTGATTCCCTGCCTCTGAATCCCCGTTTCTGATACCCAGCCTCTGATACCCCTCCCCGATTCGCACCTCTGATTCCCCATATCTGATTTCCCGCCTCTCTTTCCGCGCCTCTGATTCCCCGCCTCTGATTCCCCATATCTGATTCCCCTCCTCTGATTCCCAAACTCTGATTCCCCGCCTCTGATACCCCAGCTCTGATTCCCCGCCTCTGATTCCCCAACTCTGATTCACCGCCTCTGATTCCCCACCTCTGATTCCCCGTATCTGATTCCCCACCTATGTTTTTCCGCCTCTGATTCCCCGCCTCTGATTCCCCATCTCTGATTCCTGGACTCTGATTCCCCACCTCTGATTCCCCATCTCTGATTCCGCACATCCGAAACCCTGCCTCTGATTCCCCGCCTCTGATTCCCCGCCTCTGATTCCCTGCCTCTGATTCCCAACCTCTGATTCCCCACCTCTGAGTCCCCATATCTGATTCCCCGCCTCTCTTTCCCCGCCTCTGATTCCCCGCCTCTGATTCCCAGGCTCTGATTCCCCGCCTCTGATTCACCGCGTCTGATTCCCTGCCTCTGATTCCCGGCCTCTGATTCCCCATCTCTGATTCCCCGCCTCTGAATCCCCGTGTCTGATACCCAGCCTCTGATACCCCGCCCCTGATTCCCCACCTCTGATTCCCCATATCTGATACCCCGCCTCTGTTTCTGCACCTCTGATTCCCCGCCTCTGATTCCCCGCCTCTGTTTCCCCATATTTGATTCCCCGCCTCTGATTCCCCAACTCTGATTCCCCGCCTCTGATTCCCCAGCTCTGATTCCCCGTGTTTGATTCCCCGCCTCTGATACCCCATCTCTGATTCCCGGCCTCTGATTCCCGGCCTCTCATTCCCGGCCTCTGATTCCCGGCCTCTGATTCCCCGCCTCTGGTTCCCCGCCTCTGATTCGCTGCCTCTGATTCCTCATCTCTGATTCCGCACATCTGATTCCCTGCCTCTGATTCCCAGCCTCTGACTCCCCGCCTCTGATTCCCTGCCTCTGTTTCCCCGCCTCTGTTTCCCCATATCTGATTCCCCGCCTCTGATTCCCCAACTCTGATTCCCCGCCTCTGATTCCCCAGCTCTGATTCCCCGTGTTTGATTGCCCGCCTCTGATTCCCCATCTCTGATTCCCGGCCTCTGATTCCCTGCCTCTGATTCCCGGCCTCTCATTCCCGGCATCTGATTCCCGGCCTTAGATTACCCGCCTCTGGTTCCCCGCCTCTGATTCGCTGCCTCTGATTCCCCATCTCTGATTCCGCACATCTGATTCCCTGCCTCTGATTCCCCGCCTCTGACTCCCCGCCTCTGATTCCCTGCCTCTGTTTCCAAACCTTTGATTCCCCACCTCTGATTCCCCATATCTGATTCCCCACCTCTGTTTCCCTGCCTCTGATTCCCCACCTCTGTTTCACCATATCTGATTCCACGCCTCTGATTCCCCAACTCTGATTCCCCGCCACTGATTCCCCAGCTCTGATTCCCCACCTCTGATTCCCCGTGTTTGATTCCCTGCCTCTGATTCCCCGCCTCTGATTCCCCATCTCTGATTCACCGCCTTTCATTCGCCACCTCTGATTCCCCAATCAGATTCCGCGCCTCTGTTTCCCCGCCTCTGATTCCCCGCCTCTGTTTCCCCATATCTGATTCCCCGCCTCTGATTCCCCAACTCTGATTCCCCGCCTCTGATTCCCCAGCTCTGATACCCCACCTCTGATTCCCCGTGTTTGATTCCCTGCCTCTGATTCCCCGCCTCTGATTCCCCATCTCTGATTCACCGCCTTTCATTCGCCACCTCAGATTCCCCATATCAGATTCCCCGCCTCTGTTTCCCCGCCTCTGATTCCCCGCCTCTCTTTCCCCATATCTGATTCCCCGCCTCTGATTCCCCAACTCTGATTCCCCGCCTCTGATTACCCATATCTGATTCCCCGCCTCTGGTTCCCCGCCTCTGATTCGCTGCCTCTGATTCCCCATCTCTGATTCCGCACATCTGATTCCCTGCCTCTGAATCCCCGTTTCTGATACCCAGCCTCTGATACCCCTCCCCGATTTGCACCTCTGATTCCCCATATCTGATTTCCCGCCTATCTTTCCGCGCCTCTGATTCCCCGCCTCTGATTCCCCATATCTGATTCCCCTCCTCTGATTCCCGGCCTCTGATTCCCCGCCTCTGATACCCCAGCTCTGATTCCCCGCCTCTGATTCCCCAACTCTGATTCACCGCCTCTGATTCCCCACCTCTGATTCCCCGTATTTGATTCCCCACCTATGTTTTTCCGCCTCTGATTCCCCGCCTCTGATTCCCCATCTCTGATTCCTGGACTCTGATTCCCCACCTCTGATTCCCCATCTCTGATTCCGCACATCCGAAACCCTGCCTCTGATTCCCCGCCTCTGATTCCCCGCCTCTGATTCCCTGCCTCTGATTCCCAACCTCTGATTCCCCACCTCTGAGTCCCCATATCTGATTCCCCGCCTCTCTTTCCCCGCCTCTGATTCCCCGCCTCTGATTCCCAGGCTCTGATTCCCCGCCTCTGATTCACCGCGTCTGATTCCCTGCCTCTGATTCCCGGCCTCTGATTCCCCATCTCTGATTCCCCGCCTCTGAATCCCCGTGTCTGATACCCAGCCTCTGATACCCCGCCCCTGATTCCCCACCTCTGATTCCCCATATCTGATACCCCGCCTCTGTTTCTGCACCTCTGATTCCCCGCCTCTGATTCCCCGCCTCTGTTTCCCCATATTTGATTCCCCGCCTCTGATTCCCCAACTCTGATTCCCCGCCTCTGATTCCCCAGCTCTGATTCCCCGTGTTTGATTCCCCGCCTCTGATACCCCATCTCTGATTCCCGGCCTCTGATTCCCGGCCTCTCATTCCCGGCCTCTGATTCCCGGCCTCTGATTCCCCGCCTCTGGTTCCCCGCCTCTGATTCGCTGCCTCTGATTCCTCATCTCTGATTCCGCACATCTGATTCCCTGCCTCTGATTCCCAGCCTCTGACTCCCCGCCTCTGATTCCCTGCCTCTGTTTCCCCGCCTCTGTTTCCCCATATCTGATTCCCCGCCTCTGATTCCCCAACTCTGATTCCCCGCCTCTGATTCCCCAGCTCTGATTCCCCGTGTTTGATTGCCCGCCTCTGATTCCCCATCTCTGATTCCCGGCCTCTGATTCCCTGCCTCTGATTCCCGGCCTCTCATTCCCGGCATCTGATTCCCGGCCTCTGATTACCCGCCTCTGGTTCCCCGCCTCTGATTCGCTGCCTCTGATTCCCCATCTCTGATTCCGCACATCTGATTCCCTGCCTCTGATTCCCCGCCTCTGACTCCCCGCCTCTGATTCCCTGCCTCTGTTTCCAAACCTTTGATTCCCCACCTCTGATTCCCCATATCTGATTCCCCACCTCTGTTTCCCTGCCTCTGATTCCCCACCTCTGTTTCACCATATCTGATTCCACGCCTCTGATTCCCCAACTCTGATTCCCCGCCACTGATTCCCCAGCTCTGATTCCCCACCTCTGATTCCCCGTGTTTGATTCCCTGCCTCTGATTCCCCGCCTCTGATTCCCCATCTCTGATTCACCGCCTTTCATTCGCCACCTCTGATTCCCCAATCAGATTCCGCGCCTCTGTTTCCCCGCCTCTGATTCCCCGCCTCTGTTTCCCCATATCTGATTCCCCGCCTCTGATTCCCCAACTCTGATTCCCCGCCTCTGATTCCCCAGCTCTGATACCCCACCTCTGATTCCCCGTGTTTGATTCCCTGCCTCTGATTCCCCGCCTCTGATTCCCCATCTCTGATTCACCGCCTTTCATTCGCCACCTCAGATTCCCCATATCAGATTCCCCGCCTCTGTTTCCCCGCCTCTGATTCCCCGCCTCTCTTTCCCCATATCTGATTCCCCGCCTCTGATTCCCCAACTCTGATTCCCCGCCTCTGATTACCCATATCTGATTCCCCGCCTCTGGTTCCCCGCCTCTGATTCGCTGCCTCTGATTCCCCATCTCTGATTCCGCACATCTGATTCCCTGCCTCTGAATCCCCGTTTCTGATACCCAGCCTCTGATACCCCTCCCCGATTTGCACCTCTGATTCCCCATATCTGATTTCCCGCCTATCTTTCCGCGCCTCTGATTCCCCGCCTCTGATTCCCCATATCTGATTCCCCTCCTCTGATTCCCGGCCTCTGATTCCCCGCCTCTGATACCCCAGCTCTGATTCCCCGCCTCTGATTCCCCAACTCTGATTCACCGCCTCTGATTCCCCACCTCTGATTCCCCGTATTTGATTCCCCACCTATGTTTTTCCGCCTCTGATTCCCCGCCTCTGATTCCCCATCTCTGATTCCTGGACTCTGATTCCCCACCTCTGATTCCCCATCTCTGATTCCGCACATCCGAAACCCTGCCTCTGATTCCCCGCCTCTGATTCCCCGCCTCTGATTCCCTGCCTCTGATTCCCAACCTCTGATTCCCCACCTCTGAGTCCCCATATCTGATTCCCCGCCTCTCTTTCCCTGCCTCTGATTCCCCGCCTCTGATTCCCAGGCTCTGATTCCCCGCCTCTGATTCCCCGCGTCTGATTCCCTGCCTCTGATTCCCCGCCTCTGATTCCCCATCTCTGATTCCCCACCTCTGAATCCCCGTGTCTGATACCCAGCCTCTGATACCCCGCCCCTGATTCCCCACCTCTGATTCCCCATATCTGATACCCCGCCTCTGTTTCTGTGCCTCTGATTCCCCGCCTCTGATTCCCCGCCTCTGTTTCCCCATATTTGATTCCCCGCCTCTGATTCCCCAACTCTGATTCCCCGCCTCTGATTCCCCAGCTCTGATTCCCCGTGTTTGATTCCCCGCCTCTGATACCCCATCTCTGATTCCCGGCCTCTGATTCCCGGCCTCTCATTCCCGGCCTCTGATTCCCGGCCTCTGATTCCCCGCCTCTGGTTCCCCGCCTCTGATTCGCTGCCTCTGATTCCTCATCTCTGATTCCGCACATCTGATTCCCTGCCTCTGATTCCCAGCCACTGACTCCCCGCCTCTGATTCCCTGCCTCTGTTTCCCCACCTCTGTTTCCCCATATCTGATTCCCCGCCTCTGATTCCCCAACTCTGATTCCCCGCCTCTGATTCCCCAGCTCTGATTCCCCGTGTTTGATTCCCCGCCTCTGATTCCCCATCTCTGATTCCCGGCCTCTGATTCCCTGCCTCTGATTCCCGGCCTCTCATTCCCGGCCTCTGATTCCCGGCCTCTGATTCCCCGCCTCTGGTTCCCCGCCTCTGATTCGCTGCCTCTGATTCCCCATCTCTGATTCCGCACATCTGATTCCCTGCCTCTGATTCCCCGCCTCTGACTCCCCGCCTCTGATTCCCAAACTCTGATTCCCCGCCTCTGATTCCCCATATCTGATTCACCGCCTCTGATTCCCAAACTCTGATTCCCCGCCTCTGATACCCCAGCTCTGATTCCCTGCCTCTGATTCCCCATATCTGATTGCCTGCCTCTGATTCCCTGCCTCTGATTCCCCGCCTCTGATTTCCCGCTTCTGATTCCCCAGCTCTGATTCCCCGCCTCTGAATCCCCAACTCTGATTCCCTGCCTCTGATTCCCCAGCTCTGATTCCCCTCATCTGATTCCCCAACTCTGATTCCCCGCCTCTGATTCCCCAGCTCTGATTCCCCGCCTCTGATTCCCGGTGTCCGATTCCCTGCCTCTGATTCACCGCCTCTGATTCCCCATCTCTGATTCCCCGCCTCTGATTCCACGTGTCTGATTCCCTGCCTCTGATTCCCGGCCTCTGATTCCCACCTCTGATTCCCTGCCACTGATTCCCCGCCCCTGATTCCCCACCTCTGATTCCCCATATCTGATTCGCCAACTCTGATTCCCCGCCTCTGATTCCCGAGCTCTGATTCCCCGTGTTTGATTCCCTGCCTCTGATTCCCCATCTCTGATTCCCCACCTCTGATTCTCCAGCTCTGATTCCCCGCCTCTGATTCACCGTGTTTGATTCCCTGCCTCTGATTCCCCGCCTCTGATTCCCCATCTCTGATTCACTTCCTTTAATTCGCCACCTCTGATTCCCCATATCAGATTCCCCGCCTCTGTTTCCCCGCCTCTGATTCCCCGCCTCTGTTTCCCCATATCTGATTCCCTGCCTCTGATTCCCTGCCTCTGATTCCCCATCTCTGATTCCCCGCCTCTGAATCCCCGTGTCTGATACCCAGCCTCTGATACCCCGCCCCTGATTCCCCACCTCTGATTCCCCATATCTGAATCCCTGCCTCTCTTTCCGCGCCTGATTCCCCGCCTCTGATTCCCCATATCTGACTCCCCGCCTCTGATTCCCCAACTCTGTTTCCCCGCCTCGGATTCACCAGCTCTGTTTCCCCACCTCTGATTCCCCGCCTCTGTTTCCCCATATCTAATTCCCCGCCTCTGATTCCCAAACTCTGATTCCACGCCTCTAATTCCCCAGCTCTGATTCCCAGCCTCAGATTCCCCACATCTGATTCCCTGCCTCTGATTCCCCGCCTCTGATTCACAGCCTCTGATTCCCCGTGTCTGATTTACAGCCTCTAATTCCCCGCCTCTGAATCCCCATCTCTGATTCACCGCCTCTGATTCCCCACCTCTGATTCCCCGTATCTGATTCCCCACCTATGTTTTCCCGCCTCTGATTCCCAACCTCTGATTCCCCTTCTCTGATTCCGCACATCCGAATCCCTGCCTCTGATTCCCCGCCTCTGATTCCCCGCCTCTGATTCCCTGCCTCTGATTCCCAACCTCTGATTCCCCACCTCTGAGTGCCCATATCTGATTCCCCGCCTCTGTTTTCCCGCCTCTGATACCCCGCCTCTGATTCCCAGGCTCTGATTCCCTGCCTCTGATTCCCCGCGTCTGATTCCCTGCCTCTGATTCCCCGCCTCTGATTCCCCGTGTCTGATACCCAGCCTCTGATACCCCGCCCCTGATTCCCCACCTCTGATTCCCCATATCTGATACCCCGCCTCTGTTTCTGCGCCTCTGATTCCCCAACTCTGATTCCCCGCCTCTGATTCCCCAGCTCTGATTCCCCGTGTTTGATTTCCCGCCTCTGATTCCCCATCTCTGATTCCCGGCCTCTGATTCCCGGCCGCTGATTTACAGCCTCTAATTCCCCGCCTCTGAATCCCCATCTCTGATTCACCGCCTCTGATTCCCCACCTCTGATTCCCCGTATCTGATTCCCCACCTATGTTTTCCCGCCTCTGATTCCCAACCTCTGATTCCCCTTCTCTGATTCCGCACATCCGAATCCCTGCCTCTGATTCCCCGCCTCTGATTCCCCGCCTCTGATTCCCTGCCTCTGATTCCCAACCTCTGATTACCCACCTCTGAGTGCCCATATCTGATTCCCCGCCTCTGTTTTCCCGCCTCTGATACCCCGCCTCTGATTCCCAGGCTCTGATTCCCTGCCTCTGATTCCCCGCGTCTGATTCCCTGCCTCTGATTCCCCGCCTCTGATTCCCCGTGTCTGATACCCAGCCTCTGATACCCCGCCCCTGATTCCCCACCTCTGATTCCCCATATCTGATACCCCGCCTCTGTTTCTGCGCCTCTGATTCCCCAACTCTGATTCCCCGCCTCTGATTCCCCAGCTCTGATTCCCCGTGTTTGATTTCCCGCCTCTGATTCCCCATCTCTGATTCCCGGCCTCTGATTCCCGGCCGCTGATTCCCGGCCTCTCATTCCCGGCCTCTGATTCCCGGCCTCTGATTCCCCGCCTCTGGTTCCCCGCCTCTGATTCGCTGCCTCTGATTCCCCATCTCTGATTCCGCACATCTCATTCCCTGCCTCTGATTCCCCGCCTCTGACTCCCCACCTCTGATTCCCTTGCCTCTGTTTCCCAACCTCTGATTCCCCACCTCTGATTCCCCATATCTGATTCCCCACCTCTGTTTCCCTGCCTCTGATTCCCCACCTCTGTTTCCCCATATCTGATTCCCCGCCTCTGATTCCCCAACTCTGATTCCCCGCCTCTGATTCCCCAGCTCTGATTCCCCACTTCTGATTCCCCGTGTTTGATTCCCTGCCTCTGATTCCCCGCCTCTGATTCCCCATCTCTGATTCACCACCTTTCATTCGCCACCTCTGATTCCCCATATCAGATTCCCCACCTCTGTTTCCCCGCCTCTGATTCCCCGCCTCTGTTTCCCCATATCTGATTCCCCACCTCTGATTCCCCATATCTGATTCCCCGCCTCTCTTTCCGCGCCTCTGATTCCCCGCCTCTGCTTCCCCATATCTGATTCCCCGCCTCTGATTCCCCAACTCTGATTCCCCGCCTCTGATTCCCCAGCTCTGTTTCCCCACCTCTGATTCCCCGCCTCTGTTTCCCCATATCTAATTCCCCGCCTCTGATTCCCAAACTCAGATTCCCCGACTCTGATTCCCCAGCTCTGATTCACCGCCTCTGATTCCCCACATCTGATTCCCTGCCTCTGATTCCCTGCCTCCGATTCCCTGCCTCTGATTCCCAACCTCTGATTCCCCACCTCTGAATCCCCATATCTGATTCCCTGCCTCTGATTCCCCGCCTCTGATTCCCTGCCTCTGATTCCCGGCCTCTGTTACCCCAGCTCTGATTCCCCGCCTCTGAATCCCCAACTCTGATTCCCTGCCTCTGATTCCCCAGCTCTGATTCCCAGCCTCTGATTCCCCAGCTCTGATTCCCTGCCTCTGATTTCCCGCCTGTGATTCCCCATCTCTGATTCACAACCTCTGATTCCCCACCTCTGATTCCCCATATCTGATTCCCCGCCTCTGTTTGCCCGCCTCTAATTCCCCGCCTCTGTTTCCCCATATCTGATTCCCCGCCTCTGAATCCCGGCCTCTGGTTCCCCGCCTCTGATTCGCTGCCTCTGATTCCCCATCTCTGATTCCGCACATCTGATTACCTGCCTCTGATTCCCCGCCTCTGACTCCCCGCCTCTGATTCCCTGCCTCTGTTTCCCAACCTCTGATTCCCCACCTCTGATTCCCCATATCTGATTCCCCACCTCTGTTTCCCTGCCTCTGATTCCCCGCCTCTGTTTCCCAATATCTGATTCCTCGCCTCTGATTCCCCAACTCTGATTCCCCGCCTCTGATTCCCCAGCTCTGATACCCCAACTCTGATTCCCCGTGTTTGATTCCCTGCCTCTGATACCCCGCCTCTGATTCCCCATCTCTGATTCACCGCCTTTCATTCGCCACCTCTGATTCCCCATATCAGATTCCCCGCCTCTGTTTCCCCGCCTCTGATTCCCCGCCTCTCTTTCCCCATATCTGATTACCCGCTTCTGATTCCACAACTCTGATTCCCCGCCTCTGATTACCCAGCTCTGATTCCCCATATCTGATTCCCCGCCTCTGATTCCCCATCTCTGATTCCGCACATCTGATTCCCTGCCTCTGATTCCCCGCCTCTGACTCCCCGCCTCTGATTCCCTGCCTCTGTTTCCCAACCTCTGATTCCCCACCTCTGATTCCCCATATCAGATTCCCCACCTCTGTTTCCCCGCCTCTGATTCCCCGCCTCTGTTTCCCCATATCTGATTCCCCACCTCTGATTCCACATATCTGATTCCCCGCCTCTCTTTCCGCGCCTCTGATTCCCCGCCTCTGCTTCCCCATATCTGATTCCCCGCCTCTGATTCCCCAACTCTGATTCCCCGCCTCTGATTCCCCAGCTCTGTTTCCCCACCTCTGATTCCCCGCCTCTGTTTCCCCATATCTAATTCCCCGCCTCTGATTCCCAAACTCTGATTCCCCGACTCTGATTCCCCAGCTCTGATTCACCGCCTCTGATTCCCCACATCTGATTCCCTGCCTCTGATTCCCTGCCTCCGATTCCCTGCCTCTGATTCCCAACCTCTGATTCCCCACCTCTGAATCCCCATATCTGATTCCCTGCCTCTGATTCCCCGCCTCTGATTCCCTGCCTCTGATTCCCCGCCTCTGATTCCCCAGCTCTGATTCCCCGCCTCTGAATCCCCAACTCTGATTCACCGCCTTTCATTCGCCACCTCAGATTCCATATATCAGATTCCCCGCCTCTGTTTCCCCGCCTCTGATTCCCCGCCTCTCTTTCCCCATATCTGATTCCCCGCCTCTGATTCCCCGCCTCTGATTCCACGCCTCTGATTACCCATATCTGATTCCCCGCCTCTGGTTCCCCGCCTCTGATTCGCTGCCTCTGATTCCCCATCTCTGATTCCGCACATCTGATTCCCTGCCTCTGAATCCCCGTTTCTGATACCCAGCCTCTGATACCCCTCCCCGATTCGCACCTCTGATTCCCCATATCTGATTTCCCGCCTCTCTTTCCGCGCCTCTGATTCCCCGCCTCTGATTCCCCATATCTGATTCCCCTCCTCTGATTCCCAAACTCTGATTCCCCGCCTCTGATACCCCAGCTCTGATTCCCCGCCTCTGATTCCCCAACTCTGATTCACCGCCTCTGATTCCCCACCTCTGATTCCCCGTATCTGATTCCCCACCTATGTTTTTCCGCCTCTGATTCCCCGCCTCTGATTCCCCATCTCTGATTCCTGGACTCTGATTCCCCACCTCTGATTCCCCATCTCTGATTCCGCACATCCGAAACCCTGCCTCTGATTCCCCGCCTCTGATTCCCCGCCTCTGATTCCCTGCCTCTGATTCCCAACCTCTGATTCCCCACCTCTGAGTCCCCATATCTGATTCCCCGCCTCTCTTTCCCCGCCTCTGATTCCCCGCCTCTGATTCCCAGGCTCTGATTCCCCGCCTCTGATTCACCGCGTCTGATTCCCTGCCTCTGATTCCCGGCCTCTGATTCCCCATCTCTGATTCCCCGCCTCTGAATCCCCGTGTCTGATACCCAGCCTCTGATACCCCGCCCCTGATTCCCCACCTCTGATTCCCCATATCTGATACCCCGCCTCTGTTTCTGCACCTCTGATTCCCCGCCTCTGATTCCCCGCCTCTGTTTCCCCATATTTGATTCCCCGCCTCTGATTCCCCAACTCTGATTCCCCGCCTCTGATTCCCCAGCTCTGATTCCCCGTGTTTGATTCCCCGCCTCTGATACCCCATCTCTGATTCCCGGCCTCTGATTCCCGGCCTCTCATTCCCGGCCTCTGATTCCCGGCCTCTGATTCCCCGCCTCTGGTTCCCCGCCTCTGATTCGCTGCCTCTGATTCCTCATCTCTGATTCCGCACATCTGATTCCCTGCCTCTGATTCCCAGCCTCTGACTCCCCGCCTCTGATTCCCTGCCTCTGTTTCCCCGCCTCTGTTTCCCCATATCTGATTCCCCGCCTCTGATTCCCCAACTCTGATTCCCCGCCTCTGATTCCCCAGCTCTGATTCCCCGTGTTTGATTGCCCGCCTCTGATTCCCCATCTCTGATTCCCGGCCTCTGATTCCCTGCCTCTGATTCCCGGCCTCTCATTCCCGGCATCTGATTCCCGGCCTCTGATTACCCGCCTCTGGTTCCCCGCCTCTGATTCGCTGCCTCTGATTCCCCATCTCTGATTCCGCACATCTGATTCCCTGCCTCTGATTCCCCGCCTCTGACTCCCCGCCTCTGATTCCCTGCCTCTGTTTCCAAACCTTTGATTCCCCACCTCTGATTCCCCATATCTGATTCCCCACCTCTGTTTCCCTGCCTCTGATTCCCCACCTCTGTTTCACCATATCTGATTCCACGCCTCTGATTCCCCAACTCTGATTCCCCGCCACTGATTCCCCAGCTCTGATTCCCCACCTCTGATTCCCCGTGTTTGATTCCCTGCCTCTGATTCCCCGCCTCTGATTCCCCATCTCTGATTCACCGCCTTTCATTCGCCACCTCTGATTCCCCAATCAGATTCCGCGCCTCTGTTTCCCCGCCTCTGATTCCCCGCCTCTGTTTCCCCATATCTGATTCCCCGCCTCTGATTCCCCAACTCTGATTCCCCGCCTCTGATTCCCCAGCTCTGATACCCCACCTCTGATTCCCCGTGTTTGATTCCCTGCCTCTGATTCCCCGCCTCTGATTCCCCATCTCTGATTCACCGCCTTTCATTCGCCACCTCAGATTCCCCATATCAGATTCCCCGCCTCTGTTTCCCCGCCTCTGATTCCCCGCCTCTCTTTCCCCATATCTGATTCCCCGCCTCTGATTCCCCAACTCTGATTCCCCGCCTCTGATTACCCATATCTGATTCCCCGCCTCTGGTTCCCCGCCTCTGATTCGCTGCCTCTGATTCCCCATCTCTGATTCCGCACATCTGATTCCCTGCCTCTGAATCCCCGTTTCTGATACCCAGCCTCTGATACCCCTCCCCGATTTGCACCTCTGATTCCCCATATCTGATTTCCCGCCTATCTTTCCGCGCCTCTGATTCCCCGCCTCTGATTCCCCATATCTGATTCCCCTCCTCTGATTCCCGGCCTCTGATTCCCCGCCTCTGATACCCCAGCTCTGATTCCCCGCCTCTGATTCCCCAACTCTGATTCACCGCCTCTGATTCCCCACCTCTGATTCCCCGTATTTGATTCCCCACCTATGTTTTTCCGCCTCTGATTCCCCGCCTCTGATTCCCCATCTCTGATTCCTGGACTCTGATTCCCCACCTCTGATTCCCCATCTCTGATTCCGCACATCCGAAACCCTGCCTCTGATTCCCCGCCTCTGATTCCCCGCCTCTGATTCCCTGCCTCTGATTCCCAACCTCTGATTCCCCACCTCTGAGTCCCCATATCTGATTCCCCGCCTCTCTTTCCCCGCCTCTGATTCCCCGCCTCTGATTCCCAGGCTCTGATTCCCCGCCTCTGATTCACCGCGTCTGATTCCCTGCCTCTGATTCCCGGCCTCTGATTCCCCATCTCTGATTCCCCGCCTCTGAATCCCCGTGTCTGATACCCAGCCTCTGATACCCCGCCCCTGATTCCCCACCTCTGATTCCCCATATCTGATACCCCGCCTCTGTTTCTGCACCTCTGATTCCCCGCCTCTGATTCCCCGCCTCTGTTTCCCCATATTTGATTCCCCGCCTCTGATTCCCCAACTCTGATTCCCCGCCTCTGATTCCCCAGCTCTGATTCCCCGTGTTTGATTCCCCGCCTCTGATACCCCATCTCTGATTCCCGGCCTCTGATTCCCGGCCTCTCATTCCCGGCCTCTGATTCCCGGCCTCTGATTCCCCGCCTCTGGTTCCCCGCCTCTGATTCGCTGCCTCTGATTCCTCATCTCTGATTCCGCACATCTGATTCCCTGCCTCTGATTCCCAGCCTCTGACTCCCCGCCTCTGATTCCCTGCCTCTGTTTCCCCGCCTCTGTTTCCCCATATCTGATTCCCCGCCTCTGATTCCCCAACTCTGATTCCCCGCCTCTGATTCCCCAGCTCTGATTCCCCGTGTTTGATTGCCCGCCTCTGATTCCCCATCTCTGATTCCCGGCCTCTGATTCCCTGCCTCTGATTCCCGGCCTCTCATTCCCGGCATCTGATTCCCGGCCTCTGATTACCCGCCTCTGGTTCCCCGCCTCTGATTCGCTGCCTCTGTTTCCCCATCTCTGATTCCGCACATCTGATTCCCTGCCTCTGATTCCCCGCCTCTGACTCCCCGCCTCTGATTCCCTGCCTCTGTTTCCAAACCTTTGATTCCCCACCTCTGATTCCCCATATCTGATTCCCCACCTCTGTTTCCCTGCCTCTGATTCCCCACCTCTGTTTCACCATATCTGATTCCACGCCTCTGATTCCCCAACTCTGATTCCCCGCCACTGATTCCCCAGCTCTGATTCCCCACCTCTGATTCCCCGTGTTTGATTCCCTGCCTCTGATTCCCCGCCTCTGATTCCCCATCTCTGATTCACCGCCTTTCATTCGCCACCTCTGATTCCCCAATCAGATTCCGCGCCTCTGTTTCCCCGCCTCTGATTCCCCGCCTCTGTTTCCCCATATCTGATTCCCCGCCTCTGATTCCCCAACTCTGATTCCCCGCCTCTGATTCCCCAGCTCTGATACCCCACCTCTGATTCCCCGTGTTTGATTCCCTGCCTCTGATACCCCGCCTCTGATTCCCCATCTCTGATTCACCGCCTTTCATTCGCCACCTCAGATTCCCCATATCAGATTCCCCGCCTCTGTTTCCCCGCCTCTGATTCCCCGCCTCTCTTTCCCCATATCTGATTCCCCGCCTCTGATTCCCCAACTCTGATTCCCCGCCTCTGATTACCCATATCTGATTCCCCGCCTCTGGTTCCCCGCCTCTGATTCGCTGCCTCTGATTCCCCATCTCTGATTCCGCACATCTGATTCCCTGCCTCTGAATCCCCGTTTCTGATACCCAGCCTCTGATACCCCTCCCCGATTTGCACCTCTGATTCCCCATATCTGATTTCCCGCCTATCTTTCCGCGCCTCTGATTCCCCGCCTCTGATTCCCCATATCTGATTCCCCTCCTCTGATTCCCGGCCTCTGATTCCCCGCCTCTGATACCCCAGCTCTGATTCCCCGCCTCTGATTCCCCAACTCTGATTCACCGCCTCTGATTCCCCACCTCTGATTCCCCGTATTTGATTCCCCACCTATGTTTTTCCGCCTCTGATTCCCCGCCTCTGATTCCCCATCTCTGATTCCTGGACTCTGATTCCCCACCTCTGATTCCCCATCTCTGATTCCGCACATCCGAAACCCTGCCTCTGATTCCCCGCCTCTGATTCCCCGCCTCTGATTCCCTGCCTCTGATTCCCAACCTCTGATTCCCCACCTCTGAGTCCCCATATCTGATTCCCCGCCTCTCTTTCCCTGCCTCTGATTCCCCGCCTCTGATTCCCAGGCTCTGATTCCCCGCCTCTGATTCCCCGCGTCTGATTCCCTGCCTCTGATTCCCCGCCTCTGATTCCCCATCTCTGATTCCCCACCTCTGAATCCCCGTGTCTGATACCCAGCCTCTGAAACCCCGCCCCTGATTCCCCACCTCTGATTCCCCATATCTGATACCCCGCCTCTGTTTCTGTGCCTCTGATTCCCCGCCTCTGATTCCCCGCCTCTGTTTCCCCATATTTGATTCCCCGCCTCTGATTCCCCAACTCTGATTCCCCGCCTCTGATTCCCCAGCTCTGATTCCCCGTGTTTGATTCCCCGCCTCTGATACCCCATCTCTGATTCCCGGCCTCTGATTCCCGGCCTCTCATTCCCGGCCTCTGATTCCCGGCCTCTGATTCCCCGCCTCTGGTTCCCCGCCTCTGATTCGCTGCCTCTGATTCCTCATCTCTGATTCCGCACATCTGATTCCCTGCCTCTGATTCCCAGCCACTGACTCCCCGCCTCTGATTCCCTGCCTCTGTTTCCCCACCTCTGTTTCCCCATATCTGATTCCCCGCCTCTGATTCCCCAACTCTGATTCCCCGCCTCTGATTCCCCAGCTCTGATTCCCCGTGTTTGATTCCCCGCCTCTGATTCCCCATCTCTGATTCCCGGCCTCTGATTCCCTGCCTCTGATTCCCGGCCTCTCATTCCCGGCCTCTGATTCCCGGCCTCTGATTCCCCGCCTCTGGTTCCCCGCCTCTGATTCGCTGCCTCTGATTCCCCATCTCTGATTCCGCACATCTGATTCCCTGCCTCTGATTCCCCGCCTCTGACTCCCCGCCTCTGATTCCCAAACTCTGATTCCCCGCCTCTGATTCCCCATATCTGATTCACGGCCTCTGATTCCCAAACTCTGATTCCCCGCCTCTGATACCCCAGCTCTGATTCCCTGCCTCTGATTCCCCATATCTGATTGCCTGCCTCTGATTCCCTGCCTCTGATTCCCCGCCTCTGATTTCCCGCTTCTGATTCCCCAGCTCTGATTCCCCGCCTCTGAATCCCCAACTCTGATTCCCTGCCTCTGATTCCCCAGCTCTGATTCCCCTCATCTGATTCCCCAGCTCTGATTCCCTGCCTCTGATTTCGCGCCTGTGATTCCCCATTTCTGATTCACAACCTCTGATTCCCCACATCTGATTCACCACATCTGATTCCCCTCCTCTGATTCCCCAACTCTGATTCCCCGCCTCTGATTCCCCAGCTCTGATTCCCCGCCTCTGATTCCCGGTGTCCGATTCCCTGCCTCTGATTCACCGCCTCTGATTCCCCATCTCTGATTCCCCGCCTCTGATTCCACGTGTCTGATTCCCTGCCTCTGATTCCCGGCCTCTGATTCCCACCTCTGATTCCCTGCCACTGATTCCCCGCCCCTGATTCCCCACCTCTGATTCCCCATATCTGATTCGCCAACTCTGATTCCCCGCCTCTGATTCCCGAGCTCTGATTCCCCGTGTTTGATTCCCTGCCTCTGATTCCCCATCTCTGATTCCCCACCTCTGATTCTCCAGCTCTGATTCCCCGCCTCTGATTCACCGTGTTTGATTCCCTGCCTCTGATTCCCCGCCTCTGATTCCCCATCTCTGATTCACTTCCTTTAATTCGCCACCTCTGATTCCCCATATCAGATTCCCCGCCTCTGTTTCCCCGCCTCTGATTCCCCGCCTCTGTTTCCCCATATCTGATTCCCTGCCTCTGATTCCCTGCCTCTGATTCCCCATCTCTGATTCCCCGCCTCTGAATCCCCGTGTCTGATACCCAGCCTCTGATACCCCGCCCCTGATTCCCCACCTCTGATTCCCCATATCTGATTCCCTGCCTCTCTTTCCGCGCCTGATTCCCCGCCTCTGATTCCCCATATCTGACTCCCCGCCTCTGATTCCCCAACTCTGTTTCCCCGCCTCGGATTCACCAGCTCTGTTTCCCCACCTCTGATTCCCCGCCTCTGTTTCCCCATATCTAATTCCCCGCCTCTGATTCCCAAACTCTGATTCCACGCCTCTAATTCCCCAGCTCTGATTCCCAGCCTCAGATTCCCCACATCTGATTCCCTGCCTCTGATTCCCTGCCTCCGATTCCCTGCCTCTGATTCTCAACCTCTGATTCCCCACCTCTGAATCCCCATGTCTGATTCCCTGCCTCTGATTCCCCGCCTCTGATTCCCTGCCTCTGATTCCCCGCCACTGATTCCCCAGCTCTGATTCCCCGCCTCTGAATCCCCAACTCTGATTCCCTGCCTCTGATTCCCCAGCTCTGATTCCCCGCCTCTGATTCCCCAGCTCTGATTCCCCGCCTCTGATTCCCCAGCTCTGATTCCCTGCCTTTGATTTCCCGCCTGTGATTCCCCATCTCTGATTCACAACCTCTGATTCCCCACCTCTGATTCCCCATATCTGATTCCCCGCCTCTGTTTGCCCGCTTCTAATTCCCCGCCTCTGTTTCCCCATATCTGATTCCCCACCTCTGAATCCCGGCCTCTGGTTCCCCGCCTCTGATTCGCTGCCTCTGATTCCCCATCTCTGATTCAGCACATCTGATTCCCTGCCTCTGATTCCCTGCCTCTGACTCCCCGCCTCTGATTCCCTGCGTCTGTTTCCCAACCTCTGATTCCACACCTCTGATTCCCCATATCTGATTCCCCACCTCTGTTTCCCTGCCTCTGATTCCCCGCCTCTGTTTCCCAATATCTGATTCCTCGCCTCTGATTCCCCAACTCTGATTCCCCGCCTCTGATTCCCCAGCTCTGATACCCCACCTCTGATTCCCCGTGTTTGATTCCCTGCCTCTGATTCCCCGCCTCTGATTCCCCATCTCTGATTCACCGCCTTTCATTCGCCACCTCTGATTCCCCATATCAGATTCCCCGCCTCTGTTTCCCCACCTCTGATTCCCCGCCTCTCTTTTCCCATATCTGATTCTCCGCCTCTGATTCCCCAACTCTGATTCCCCGCCTCTGATTACCCAGCTCTGATTCCCCACCTCTGATTCCCCGCGTCTGATTCCCTGCCTCTGATTCCCAGCCTCTGATTCCCCATCTCTGATTCCCCGCCCCTGAATCCCCGTGTCTGATACCCAGCCTCTGATACCCCTCCCCGATTCCCCACCTCTGATTCCCCATATTAGATTTCCCGCCTCTCTTTCCGTGCCTCTGATTCCCCATATCTGATTCCCCACCTCTGATTCCCAAACTCTGATTCCCCGCCTCTGATTACCCAGCTCTGATTCCCCACCTCTGATTCCCCGCGTCTGATTCCCTGCCTCTGATTCCCCGCCTCTGATTCCCCATCTCTGATTCCCCGCCCCTGAATCCCCGTGTCTGATACCCAGCCTCTGATACCCCTCCCCGATTCCCCACCTCTGATTCCCCATATTAGATTTCCCGCCTCTCTTTCCGTGCCTCTGATTCCCCATATCTGATTCCCCACCTCTGATTCCCAAACTCTGATTCCCCGCCTCTGATACCCCAGCTCTGATTCCCTGCCTCTGATTCGCCACATCTGATTCCCTGCCTCTGATTCCCCGCCTCTGATTCCCTGCCTCTGATTCCCCGCCACTGATTCCCCAGCTCTGATTCCCCGCCTCTGAATCCCCAACTCTGATTCCCTGCCTCTGATTCCCCAGCTCTGATTCCCCGCCTCTGATTCCCCAGCTCTGATTCCCCGCCTCTGATTCCCCAGGTCTGATTCCCTGCCTTTGATTTCCCGCCTGTGATTCCCCATCTCTGATTCACAACCTCTGATTCCCCACCTCTGATTCCCCATATCTGATTCCCCGCCTCTGTTTGCCCGTCTCTAATTCCCCGCCTCTGTTTCCCCATATCTGATTCCCCACCTCTGAATCCCCGCCTCTGGTTCCCCGCCTCTGATTCGCTGCCTCTGATTCCACATCTCTGATTCCGCACATCTGATTCCCTGCCTCTGATTCCCTGCCTCTGACTCCCCGCCTCTGATTCCCTGCGTCTGTTTCCCAACCTCTGATTCCCCACCTCTGATTCCCCATATCTGATTCCCCACCTCTGTTTACCTGCCTCTGATTCCCCGCCTCTGTTTCCCAATATCTGATTCCTCGCCTCTGATTCCCCAACTCTGATTCCCCCCCTCTGATTCCCCAGCTCTGATACCCCACCTCTGATTCCCCGTGTTTGATTCCCTGCCTCTGATTCCCCGCCTCTGATTCCCCATCTCTGATTCACCGCCTTTCATTCGCCACCTCTGATTCCCCATATCAGATTCCCCGCCTCTGTTTCCCCACCTCTGATTCCCCGCCTCTCTTTTCCCATATCTGATTCTCCGCCTCTGATTCCCCAACTCTGATTCCCCGCCTCTGATTACCCAGCTCTGATTCCCCACCTCTGATTCCCCGCGTCTGATTCCCTGCCTCTGATTCCCCGCCTCTGATTCCCCATCTCTGATTCCCCGCCCCTGAATCCCCGTGTCTGATACCCAGCCTCTGATACCCCTCCCCGATTCCCCACCTCTGATTCCCCATATCTGATTTCCCGCCTCTCTTTCCGCGCCTCTGATTCCCCGCCTCTGAATCCCCATATCTGATTCCCCGCCTCTGATTCCCAAACTCTGATTCCCCGCCTCTGATACCCCAGCTCTGATTCCCTGCCTCTGATTCCCCACATCTGATTCCCTGCCTCTGATTCCCCGCCTCTGATTCCCTGCCTCTGATTCCCCGCCTCTGATTCCCCGCTTCTGATTCCCCAGCTCAGATTCCCCGCCTCTGAATCCCCATCTCTGATTCCCTGCCTCTGATTCCCCAGCTCTGATTCCCCTCCTCTGATTCCCCAGCTCTGATTCCCTGCCTCTGATTTCCCGCCTGTGATTCCCCATCTCTGATTCACAACCTCTGATTCCCCACCTCTGATTCACCACATCTGATTCCCCGCCTCTGATTCCCCAACTCTGATTCCCCGCCTCTGATTCCCCAGCTCTGATTCCCCGCCTCTGATTCCCGGTGTCCAATTCCCTGCCTCTGATTCACCGCCTCTGATTCCCCATCTCTGATTCTCCGCCTCTGATTCCCCGTGTCTGATTCCCTGCCTCTGATTCCCCGCCTCTGATTCCCACCTCTGATTCCCTGCCACTGATTCCCCGCCCCTGATTCCCCAACTCTGATTCCCCATATCTGATTCGCCAACTCTGATTCCCCGCCTCTGATTCCCCAGCTCTGATTCCCCGTGTTTGATTCCCCGCCTCTGATTCCCCATCTCTGATTCCCCGCCTCTGATTCCCCGGCCTCTGATTCCCGGCCTCTCATTCCCAACCTCTGATTCCCCACCTCTGATTCCCCATATATGATTCCCCACCTCTGATTCCCTGCCTCTGATTCCCCGCCTCTGTTTCCCAATATCTGATTCCCCGCCTCTGATTCCCCAACTCTGATTCCCCGCCTCTGATTCCCCAGCTCTGATACCCCACCTCTGATTCCCCGTGTTTGATTCCCTGCCTCTGATTCCCCGCCTCTGATTCCCCATCTCTGATTCACCGCCTTTCATTCGCCACCTCAGATTCCCCATATCAGATTCCCCGCCTCTGTTTCCCCGCCTCTGATTCCCCGCCTCTCTTTCCCCATATCTGATTCCCCGCCTCTGATTCCCCAACTCTGATTCCCCGCCTCTGATTACCCATATCTGATTCCCCGCCTCTGGTTCCCCGCCTCTGATTCGCTGCCTCTGATTCCCCATCTCTGATTCCGCACATCTGATTCCCTGCCTCTGAATCCCCGTTTCTGATACCCAGCCTCTGATACCCCTCCCCGATTCGCACCTCTGATTCCCCATATCTGATTTCCCGCCTCTCTTTCCGCGCCTCTGATTCCCCGCCTCTGATTCCCCATATCTGATTCCCTGCCTCTGATTCCCAAACTCTGATTCCCCGCCTCTGAAACCCCAGCTCTGATTCCCCGCCTCTGATTCCCCAACTCTGATTCACCGCCTCTGATTCCCCACATCTGATTCCCTGCCTCTGATTCCCTGCCTCCGATTCCCTGCCTCTGATTCCCAACCTCTGATTCCCCACCTCTGAATCCCCATATCTGATTCCCTGCCTCTGATTCCCCGCCTCTGATTCCCTGCCTCTGATTCCCGGCCTCTGTTTCCCCAGCTCTGATTCCCCGCCTCTGAATCCCCAACTCTGATTCCCTGCCTCTGATTCCCCAGCTCTGATTCCCAGCCTCTGATTCCCCAGCTCTGATTCCCTGCCTCTGATTTCCCGCCTGTGATTCCCCATCTCTGATTCACAACCTCTGATTCCCCACCTCTGATTCCCCATATCTGATTCCCCGCCTCTGTTTGCCCGCCTCTAATTCCCCGCCTCTGTTTCCCCATATCTGATTCCCCGCCTCTGAATCCCCGCCTCTGGTTCCCCGCCTCTGATTCGCTGCCTCTGATTCCCCATCTCTGATTCCGCACATCTGATTCCCTGCCTCTGATTCCCCGCCTCTGACTCCCCGCCTCTGATTCCCTGCCTCTGTTTCCCAACCTCTGATTCCCCACCTCTGATTCCCCATATCTGATTCCCCACCTCTGTTTCCCTGCCTCTGATTCCCCGCCTCTGTTTCCCAATATCTGATTCCTCGCCTCTGATTCCCCAACTCTGATTCCCCAACTCTGATTCCCCGCCTCTGATTCCCCAGCTCTGATACCCCAACTCTGATTCCCCGTGTTTGATTCCCTGCCTCTGATACCCCGCCTCTGATTCCCCATCTCTGATTCACCGCATTTCATTCGCCACCTCTGATTCCCCATATCAGATTCCCCGCCTCTGTTTCCCCGCCTCTGATTCCCCGCCTCTCTTTCCCCATATCTGATTACCCGCCTCTGATTCCACAAATCTGATTCCCCGCCTCTGATTACCCAGCTCTGATTCCCCATATCTGATTCCCCGCCTCTGATTCCCCATCTCTGATTCAGCACATCTGATTCCCTGCCTCTGATTCCCCGCCTCTGACTACCCGCCTCTGATTCCCTGCCTCTGTTTCCCAACCTCTGATTCCCCACCTCTGATTCCCCATATCTGATTCCCCACCTCTGTTTCCCTGCCTCTGATTCCCCACCTCTGTTTCCCCATATCTGATTCCCCGCCTCTGATTCCCCAACTCTGATTCCCCGCCTCTGATTCCCCAGCTCTGATTCCCCACTTCTGATTCCCCGTGTTTGATTCCCTGCCTCTGATTCCCCGCCTCTGATTCCCCATCTCTGATTCACCACCTTTCATTCGCCACCTCTGATTCCCCATATCAGATTCCCCACCTCTGTTTCCCCGCCTCTGATTCCCCGCCTCTGTTTCCCCATATCTGATTCCCCACCTCTGATTCCACATATCTGATTCCCCGCCTCTCTTTCCGCGCCTCTGATTCCCCGCCTCTGCTTCCCCATATCTGATTCCCCGCCTCTGATTCCCCAACTCTGATTCCCCGCCTCTGATTCCCCAGCTCTGTTTCCCCACCTCTGATTCCCCTCCTCTGTTTCCCCATATCTAATTCCCCGCCTCTGATTCCCAAACACTGATTCCCCGACTCTGATTCCCCAGCTCTGATTCACCGCCGCTGATTCCCCACATCTGATTCCCTGCCTCTGATTCCCTGCCTCCGATTCCCTGCCTCTGATTCCCAACCTCTGATTCCCCACCTCTGAATCCCCATATCTGATTCCCTGCCTCTGATTCCCCGCCTCTGATTCCCTGCCTCTGATTCCCCGCCTCTGATTCCCCAGCTCTGATTCCCCGCCTCTGAATCCCCAACTCTGATTCCCTGCCTCTGATTCCCCAGCTCTGATTCCCAGCCTCTGATTCCCCAGCTCTGATTCCCTGCCTCTGATTTCCCGCCTGTGATTCCCCATCTCTGATTCACAACCTCTGATTCCCCACCTCTGATTCCCCATATCTGATTCCCCGCCTCTGTTTGCCCGCCTCTAATTCCCCGCCTCTGTTTCCCCATATCTGATTCCACGCCTCTGAATCCCCGCCTCTGGTTCCCCGCCTCTGATTCGCTGCCTCTGATTCCCCATCTCTGATTCCGCACATCTGATTCCCTGCCTCTGATTCCCCGCCTCTGACTCCCCGCCTCTGATTCCCTGCCTCTGTTTCCCAACCTCTGATTCCCCACCTCTGATTCCCCATATCTGATTCCCCACCTCTGTTTCCCTGCCTCTGATTCCCCGCCTCTGTTTCCCAATATCTGATTCCTCGCCTCTGATTCCCCAACTCTGATTCCCCGCCTCTGATTCCCCAGCTCTGATACCCCACCTCTGATTCCCCGTGTTTGATTCCCTGCCTCTGATACCCCGCCTCTGATTCCCCATCTCTGATTCACCGCCTTTCATTCGCCACCTCTGATTCCCCATATCAGATTCCCCGCCTCTGTTTCCCCGCCTCTGATTCCCCGCCTCTCTTTCCCCATATCTGATTACCTGCCTCTGATTCCACAACTCTGATTCCCCGCCTCTGATTCCCCAGCTCTGATACCCCAACTCTGATTCCCCGTGTTTGATTCCCTGCCTCTGATACCCCGCCTCTGATTCCCCATCTCTGATTCACCGCATTTCATTCGCCACCTCTGATTCCCCATATCAGATTCCCCGCCTCTGTTTCCCCGCCTCTGATTCCTCGCCTCTCTTTCCCCATATCTGATTACCCGCCTCTGATTCCACAACTCTGATTCCCCGCCTCTGATTACCCAGCTCTGATTCCCCATATCTGATTCCCCGCCTCTGATTCCCCATCTCTGATTCCGCACATCTGATTCCCTGCCTCTGATTCCCCGCCTCTGACTCCCCGCCTCTGATTCCCTGCCTCTGTTTCCCAACCTCTGATTCCCCACCTCTGATTCCCCATATCTGATTCCCCACCTCTGTTTCCCTGCCTCTGATTCCCCACCTCTGTTTCCCCATATCTGATTCCCCGCCTCTGATTCCCCAACTCTGATTCCCCGCCTCTGATTCCCCAGCTCTGATTCCCCACTTCTGATTCCCCGTGTTTGATTCCCTGCCTCTGATTCCCCGCCTCTGATTCCCCATCTCTGATTCACCGCCTTTCATTCGCCACCTCTGATTCCCCATATCAGATTCCCCACCTCTGTTTCCCCGCCTCTGATTCCCCGCCTCTGTTTCCCCATATCTGATTCCCCACCTCTGATTCCACATATCTGATTCCCCGCCTCTCTTTCCGCGCCTCTGATTCCCCGCCTCTGCTTCCCCATATCTGATTCCCCGCCTCTGATTCCCCAACTCTGATTCCCCGCCTCTGATTCCCCAGCTCTGTTTCCCCACCTCTGATTCCCCTCCTCTGTTTCCCCATATCTAATTCCCCGCCTCTGATTCCCAAACCCTGATTCCCCGACTCTGATTCCCCAGCTCTGATTCACCGCCTCTGATTCCCCACATCTGATTCCCTGCCTCTGATTCCCTGCCTCCGATTCCCTGCCTCTGATTCCCAACCTCTGATTCCCCACCTCTGAATCCCCATATCTGATTCCCTGCCTCTGATTCCCCGCCTCTGATTCCCTGCCTCTGATTCCCCGCCTCTGATTCCCCAGCTCTGATTCCCCGCCTCTGAATCCCCAACTCTGATTCCCTGCCTCTGATTCCCCAGCTCTGATTCCCAGCCTCTGATTCCCCAGCTCTGATTCCCTGCCTCTGATTTCCCGCCTGTGATTCCCCATCTCTGATTCACAACCTCTGATTCCCCACCTCTGATTCCCCATATCTGATTCCCCGCCTCTGTTTGCCCGCCTCTAATTCCCCGCCTCTGTTTCCCCATATCTGATTCCACGCCTCTGAATCCCCGCCTCTGGTTCCCCGCCTCTGATTCGCTGCCTCTGATTCCCCATCTCTGATTCCGCACATCTGATTCCCTGCCTCTGATTCCCCGCCTCTGACTCCCCGCCTCTGATTCCCTGCCTCTGTTTCCCAACCTCTGATTCCCCACCTCTGATTCCCCATATCTGATTCCCCACCTCTGTTTCCCTGCCTCTGATTCCCCGCCTCTGTTTCCCAATATCTGATTCCTCGCCTCTGATTCCCCAACTCTGATTCCCCGCCTCTGATTCCCCAGCTCTGATACCCCACCTCTGATTCCCCGTGTTTGATTCCCTGCCTCTGATACCCCGCCTCTGATTCCCCATCTCTGATTCACCGCCTTTCATTCGCCACCTCTGATTCCCCATATCAGATTCCCCGCCTCTGTTTCCCCGCCTCTGATTCCCCGCCTCTCTTTCCCCATATCTGATTACCCGCCTCTGATTCCACAACTCTGATTCCCCGCCTCTGATTACCCAGCTCTGATTCCCCGCCTCTGATTCCCCGCGTCTGATTCCCTGCCTCTGATTCCCCGCCTCGGATTCCCCATCTCTGATTCCCCGCCTCTGAATCCCCGTGTCTGATACCCAGCCTCTGATACCCCTCCCCTGATTCTCCACCTCTGATTCCCCATATCTGATTCCCCGCCTCTGATTCCCAAACTCTGATTCCCCGCCTCTGATTCCCCATATCTGATTCCCCGCCTCTGATTCCCAAACTCTGATTCCCCGCCTCTGATACCCCAGCTCTGATTCCCTGCCTCTGATTCCCCACATCTGATTCCCTGCCTCTGATTCCACGCCTCTGATTCCCTGCCTCTGATTCCCAACCTCTGATTCCCCACCTCTGAATCCCCATATCTGATTGCCTGCCTCTGATTCCCTGCCTCTAATTCCCCGCCTCTGATTTCCCGCTTCTGATTCCCCAGCTCTGATTCCCCGCCTCTGAATCCCCAACTCTGATTCCCTGCCTCTGATTCCCCAGCTCTGATTCCCCTCATCTGATTCCCCAGCTCTGATTCCCTGCCTCTGATTTCGCGCCTGTGATTCCCCATTTCTGATTCACAACCTCTGATTCCCCACCTCTGATTCACCACATCTGATTCCCCTCCTCTGATTCCCCAACTCTGATTCCCCGCCTCTGATTCCCCAGCTCTGATTCCCCACCTCTGATTCCCGGTGTCCGATTCCCTGCCTCTGATTCACCGCCTCTGATTCCCCATCTCTGATTCCCCGCCTCTGATTCCACGTGTCTGATTCCCTGCCTCTGATTCCCGGCCTCTGATTCCCACCTCTGATTCCCTGCCACTGATTCCCCGCCCCTGATTCCCCACCTCTGATTCCCCATATCTGATTCGCCAACTCTGATTCCCCGCCTCTGATTCCCCAGCTCTGATTCCCCGTGTTTGATTCCCTGCCTCTGATTCCCCTTCTCTGATTCCCCACCTCTGATTCTCCAGCTCTGATTCCCCGCCTCTGATTCACCGTGTTTGATTCCCTGCCTCTGATTCCCCGCCTCTGATTCCCCATCTCTGATTCACTTCCTTTAATTCGCCACCTCTGATTCCCCATATCAGATTCCCCGCCTCTGTTTCCCCGCCTCTGATTCCCCGCCTCTGTTTCCCCATATCTGATTCCCTGCCTCTGATTCCCTGCCTCTGATTCCCCATCTCTGATTCCCCTCCTCTGAATCCCCGTGTCTGATTCCCAGCCTCTGATACCCCGCCCCTGATTCCCCACCTCTGATTCCCCATATCTGATTCCCTGCCTCCCTTTCCGCGCCTGATTCCCCGCCTCTGATTCCCCATATCTGATTCCCCGCCTCTGATTCCCCAACTCTGATTCCCCGCCTCTGATTCACCAGCTCTGTTTCCCCACCTCTGATTCACCGCCTCTGTTTCCCCATATCTAATTCCCCGCCTCTGATTCCCAAACTCTGATTCCACGCATCTAATTCCCCAGCTCTGATTCCCAGCCTCAGATTCCCCACATCTGATTCCCTGCCTCTGATTCCCTGCCTCCGATTCCCTGCCTCTGATTCTCAACCTCTGATTCCCCACCTCTGAATCCCCATATCTGATTCCCTGCCTCTGATTCCCCGCCTCTGATTCCCTGCCTCTGATTCCCCGCCACTGATTCCCCAGCTCTGATTCCCCGCCTCTGAATCCCCAACTCTGATTCCCTGCCTCTGATTCCCCAGCTCTGATTCCCCGCCTCTGATTCCCCAGCTCTGATTCCCCGCCTCTGATTCCCCAGCTCTGATTCCCTGCCTTTGATTTCCCGCCTGTGATTCCCCATCTCTGATTCACAACCTCTGATTCCCCACCTCTGATTCCCCATATCTGATTCCCCGCCTCTGTTTGCCCGCCTCTAATTCCCCGCCTCTGTTTCCCCATATCTGATTCCCCACCTCTGAATCCCCGCCTCTGGTTCCCCGCCTCTGATTCGCTGCCTCTGATTCCCAATCTCTGATTCCGCACATCTGATTCCCTGCCTCTGATTCCCTGCCTCTGACTCCCCGCCTCTGATTCCCCATATCTGATTCCCCACCTCTGATTCCCAAACTCTGATTCCCCGCCTCTGATTCCCCATATCTGATTCCCCGCCTCTGATTCCCAAACTCTGATTCCCCGCCTCTGATACCCCAGCTCTGATTCCCTGCCTCTGATTCCCCACATCTGATTCCCTGCCTCTGATTCCACGCCTCTGATTCCCTGCCTCTGATTCCCAACCTCTGATTCCCCACCTCTGAATCCCCATATCTGATTGCCTGCCTCTGATTCCCTGCCTCTAATTCCCCGCCTCTGATTTCCCGCTTCTGATTCCCCAGCTCTGATTCCCCGCCTCTGAATCCCCAACTCTGATTCCCTGCCTCTGATTCCCCAGCTCTGATTCCCCTCATCTGATTCCCCAGCTCTGATTCCCTGCCTCTGATTTCGCGCCTGTGATTCCCCATTTCTGATTCACAACCTCTGATTCCCCACCTCTGATTCACCACATCTGATTCCCCTCCTCTGATTCCCCAACTCTGATTCCCCGCCTCTGATTCCCCAGCTCTGATTCCCCACCTCTGATTCCCGGTGTCCGATTCCCTGCCTCTGATTCACCGCCTCTGATTCCCCATCTCTGATTCCCCGCCTCTGATTCCACGTGTCTGATTCCCTGCCTCTGATTCCCGGCCTCTGATTCCCACCTCTGATTCCCTGCCACTGATTCCCCGCCCCTGATTCCCCACCTCTGATTCCCCATATCTGATTCGCCAACTCTGATTCCCCGCCTCTGATTCCCCAGCTCTGATTCCCCGTGTTTGATTCCCTGCCTCTGATTCCCCTTCTCTGATTCCCCACCTCTGATTCTCCAGCTCTGATTCCCCGCCTCTGATTCACCGTGTTTGATTCCCTGCCTCTGATTCCCCGCCTCTGATTCCCCATCTCTGATTCACTTCCTTTAATTCGCCACCTCTGATTCCCCATATCAGATTCCCCGCCTCTGTTTCCCCGCCTCTGATTCCCCGCCTCTGTTTCCCCATATCTGATTCCCTGCCTCTGATTCCCTGCCTCTGATTCCCCATCTCTGATTCCCCGCCTCTGAATCCCCGTGTCTGATACCCAGCCTCTGATACCCCGCCCCTGATTCCCCACCTCTGATTCCCCATATCTGATTCCCTGCCTCCCTTTCCGCGCCTGATTCCCCGCCTCTGATTCCCCATATCTGATTCCCCGCCTCTGATACCCCAACTCTGATTCCCCGCCTCTGATTCACCAGCTCTGTTTCCCCACCTCTGATTCCCCGCCTCTGTTTCCCCATATCTAATTCCCCGCCTCTGATTCCCAAACTCTGATTCCACGCCTCTAATTCCCCAGCTCTGATTCCCAGCCTCAGATTCCCCACATCTGATTCCCTGCCTCTGATTCCCTGCCTCCGATTCCCTGCCTCTGATTCTCAACCTCTGATTCCCCACCTCTGAATCCCCATATCTGATTCCCTGCCTCTGATTCCCCGCCTCTGATTCCCTGCCTCTGATTCCCCGCCACTGATTCCCCAGCTCTGATTCCCCGCCTCTGAATCCCCAACTCTGATTCCCTGCCTCTGATTCCCCAGCTCTGATTCCCCGCCTCTGATTCCCCAGCTCTGATTCCCCGCCTCTGATTCCCCAGCTCTGATTCCCTGCCTTTGATTTCCCGCCTGTGATTCCCCATCTCTGATTCACAACCTCTGATTCCCCACCTCTGATTCCCCATATCTGATTCCCCGCCTCTGTTTGCCCGCCTCTAATTCCCCGCCTCTGTTTCCCCATATCTGATTCCCCACCTCTGAATCCCCACCTCTGGTTCCCCGCCTCTGATTCGCTGCCTCTGATTCCCCATCTCTGATTCCGCACATCTGATTCCCTGCCTCTGATTCCCTGCCTCTGACTCCCCGCCTCTGATTCCCTGCGTCTGTTTCCCAACCTCTGATTCCCCACCTCTGATTCCCCATATCTGATTCCCCACCTCTGTTTCCCTGCCTCTGATTCCCCGCCTCTGTTTCCCAATATCTGATTCCTCGCCTCTGATTCCCCAACTCTGATTCCCCGCCTCTGATTCCCCGTGTTTGATTCCCTGCCTCTGATTCCCCGCCTCTGATTCCCCATCTCTGATTCACCGCCTTTCATTCGCCACCTCTGATTCCCCATATCAGATTCCCCGCCTCTGTTTCCCCACCTCTGATTCCCCGCCTCTCTTTTCCCATATCTGATTCTCCGCCTCTGATTCCCCAACTCTGATTCCCCGCCTCTGATTACCCAGCTCTGATTCCCCACCTCTGATTCCCCGCGTCTGATTCCCTGCCTCTGATTCCCCGCCTCTGATTCCCCATCTCTGATTCCCCGCCCCTGAATCCCCGTGTCTGATACCCAGCCTCTGATACCCCTCCCCGATTCCCCACCTCTGATTCCCCACATTAGATTTCCCGCCTCTCTTTCCGCGCCTCAAATTCCCCATATCTGATTCCCCACCTCTGATTCCCAAACTCTGATTCCCCGCCTCTGATACCCCAGCTCTGATTCCCTGCCTCTGATTCCCCACATCTGATTCCCTGCCTCTGATTCCCCGCCTCATATTCCCTGCCTCTGATTCCCCGCCACTGATTCCCCAGCTCTGATTCCCCGCCTCTGAATCCCCAACTCTGATTCCCTGCCTCTGATTCCCCAGCTCTGATTCCCCGCCTCTGATTCCCCAGCTCTGATTCCCCGCCTCTGATTCCCCAGCTCTGATTCCCTGCCTTTGATTTCCCGCCTGTGATTCCCCATCTCTGATTCACAACCTCTGATTCCCCACCTCTGATTCCCCATATCTGATTCCCCGCCTCTGTTTGCCCGCCTCTAATTCCCCGCCTCTGTTTCCCCATATCTGATTCCCCACCTCTGAATCCCCGCCTCTGGTTCCCCGCCTCTGATTCGCTGCCTCTGATTCCCCATCTCTGATTCCGCACATCTGATTCCCTGCCTCTGATTCCCTGCCTCTGACTCCCCACCTCTGATTCCCTGCGTCTGTTTCCCAACCTCTGATTCCCCACCTCTGATTCCCCATATCTGATTCCCCACCTCTGTTTCCCTGCCTCTGATTCCCCGCCTCTGTTTCCCAATATCTGATTCCTCACCTCTGATTCCCCAACTCTGATTCCCCGCCTCTGATTCCCCAGCTCTGATACCCCACCTCTGATTCCCCGTGTTTGATTCCCTGCCTCTGATTCCCCGCCTCTGATTCCCCATCTCTGATTCACCGCCTTTCATTCGCCACCTCTGATTCCCCATATCAGATTCCCCGCCTCTGTTTCCCCACCTCTGATTCCCCGCCTCTCTTTCCCCATATCTGATTCTCCGCCTCTGATTCCCCAACTCTGATTCCCCGCCTCTGATTACCCAGCTCTGATTCCCCACCTCTGATTCCCCGCGTCTGATTCCCTGCCTCTGATTCCCCGCCTCTGATTCCCCATCTCTGATACCCCGCCCCTGAATCCCCGTGTCTGATACCCCGCCTCTGGTTCCCCGCCTCTGATTCGCTGCCTCTGATTCCCCATCTCTGATTCCGCACATCTGATTCCCTGCCTCTGATTCCCTGCCTCTGACTCCCCGCCTCTGATTCCCTGCGTCTGTTTCCCAACCTCTGATTCCCCACCTCTGATTCCCCATATCTGATTCCCCACCTCTGTTTCCCTGCCTCTGATTCCCCGCCTCTGTTTCCCAATATCTGATTCCTCGCCTCTGATTCCCCAACTCTGATTCCCCGCCTCTGATTCCCCAGCTCTGATACCCCACCTCTGATTCCCCGTGTTTGATTCCCTGCCTCTGATTCCCCGCCTCTGATTCCCCATCTCTGATTCACCGCCTTTCATTCGCCACCTCTGATTCCCCATATCAGATTCCCCGCCTCTGTTTCCCCACCTCTGATTCCCCGCCTCTCTTTTCCCATATCTGATTCTCCGCCTCTGATTCCCCAACTCTGATTCCCCGCCTCTGATTACCCAGCTCTGATTCCCCACCTCTGATTCCCCGCGTCTGATTCCCTGCCTCTGATTCCCCGCCTCTGATTCCCCATCTCTGATTCCCCGCCCCTGAATCCCCGTGTCTGATACCCAGCCTCTGATACCCCTCCCCGATTCCCCACCTCTGATTCCCCATATTAGATTTCCCGCCTCTCTTTCCGCGCCTCTGATTCCCCATATCTGATTCCCCACCTCTGATTCCCCAGCTCTGATTCCCCGCCTCTGATTCCCCAGCTCTGATTCCCTGCCTTTGATTTCCCGCCTGTGATTCCCCATCTCTGATTCACAACCTCTGATTCCCCACCTCTGATTCCCCATATCTGATTCCCTGCCTCTGTTTGGCCGCCTCTAATTCCCCGCCTCTGTTTCCCCATATCTGATTCCCCACCTCTGAATCCCCGCCTCTGGTTCCCCGCCTCTGATTCGCTGCCTCTGATTCCCCATCTCTGATTCCGCACATCTGATTCCCTGCCTCTGATTCCCTGCCTCTGACTCCCCGCCTCTGATTCCCTGCGTCTGTTTCCCAACCTCTGATTCCCCACCTCTGATTCCCCATATCTGATTCCCCACCTCTGTTTCCCTGCCTCTGATTCCCCGCCTCTGTTTCCCAATATCTGATTCCTCGCCTCTGATTCCCCAACTCTGATTCCCCGCCTCTGATTCCCCAGCTCTGATACCCCACCTCTGATTCCCCGTGTTTGATTCCCTGCCTCTGATTCCCCGCCTCTGATTCCCCATCTCTGATTCCCCGCCCCTGAATCCCCGTGTCTGATACCCAGCCTCTGATACCCCTCCCCGATTCCCCACCTCTGATTCCCCATATCTGATTTCCCGCCTCTCTTTCCGCGCCTCTGATTCCCCGCCTCTGATTCCCCATATCTGATTCCCCGCCTCTGATTCCCAAACTCTGATTCCCCGCCTCTGATACCCCAGCTCTGATTCCCTGCCTCTGATTCCCCACATCTGATTCCCTGCCTCTGATTCCCCGCCTCTGATTCCCTGCCTCTGATTCCCCGCCTCTGATTCCCCGCTTCTGATTCCCCAGCTCAGATTCCCCGCCTCTGAATCCCCAACTCTGATTCCCTGCCTCTGATTCCCCAGCTCTGATTCCCCTCCTCTGATTCCCCAGCTCTGATTCCCTGCCTCTGATTTCCCGCCTGTGATTCCCCATCTCTGATTCACAACCTCTGATTCCCCACCTCTGATTCACCACATCTGATTCCCCGCCTCTGATTCCCCAACTCTGATTCCCCGCCTCTGATTCCCCAGCTCTGATTCCCCGCCTCTGATTCCCGCTGTCCGATTCCCTGCCTCTGATTCACCGCCTCTGATTCCCCATCTCTGATTCCCCGCCTCTGATTCCCCGTGTCTGATTCCCTGCCTCTGATTCCCCGCCTCTGATTCCCACCTCTGATTCCCTGCCACTGATTCCTCGCCCCTGATTCCCCAACTCTGATTCCCCATATCTGATTCGCCAACTCTGATTCCCCGCCTCTGATTCCCCAGCTCTGATTCCCCGTGTTTGATTCCCCGCCTCTGATTCCCCATCTCTGATTCCCCGCCTCTGATTCCCCGGCCTCTGATTCCCGGCCTCTCATTCCCAACCTCTGATTCCCCACCTCTGATTCCCCATATATGATTCCCCACCTCTGTTTCCCTGCCTCTGATTCCCCGCCTCTGTTTCCCAATATCTGATTCCCCGCCTCTGATTCCCCAACTCTGATTCCCCGCCTCTGATTCCCCAGCTCTGATACCCCACCTCTGATTCCCCGTGTTTGATTCCCTGCCTCTGATTCCCCGCCTCTGATTCCCCATCTCTGATTCACCGCCTTTCATTCGCCACCTCTGATTCCCCATATCAGATTCCCCGCCTCTGTTTCCCCACCTCTGATTCCCCGCCTCTCTTTTCCCATATCTGATTCTCCGCCTCTGATTCCCAGACTCTGATTCCCCGCCTCTGATTACCCAGCTCTGATTCCCCACCTCTGATTCCCCGCGTCTGATTCCCTGCCTCTGATTCCCCGCCTCTGATTCCCCATCTCTGATTCCCCGCCCCTGAATCCCCGTGTCTGATACCCAGCCTCTGATACCCCTCCCCGATTCCCCAACTCTGATTCCCCATATTAGATTTCCCGCCTCTCTTTCCGCGCCTCTGATTCCCCATATCTGATTCCCCACCTCTGATTCCCAAACTCTGATTCCCCGCCTCTGATACCCCAGCTCTGATTCCCTGCCTCTGATTCCCCACATCTGATTCCCTGCCTCTGATTCCCCGCCTCATATTCCCTGCCTCTGATTCCCCGCCACTGATTCCCCAGCTCTGATTCCCCGCCTCTGAATCCCCAACTCTGATTCCCTGCCTCTGATTCCCCAGCTCTGATTCCCCGCCTCTGATTCCCCAGCTCTGATTCCCCGCCTCTGATTCCCCAGCTCTGATTCCCTGCCTTTGATTTCCCGCCTGTGATTCCCCATCTCTGATTCACAACCTCTGATTCCCCACCTCTGATTCCCCATATCTGATTCCCCGCCTCTGTTTGCCCGCCTCTAATTCCCCGCCTCTGTTTCCCCATATCTGATTCCCCACCTCTGAATCCCCGCCTCTGGTTCCCCGCCTCTGATTCGCTGCCTCTGATTCCCCATCTCTGATTCCGCACATCTGATTCCCTGCCTCTGATTCCCTGCCTCTGACTCCCCACCTCTGATTCCCTGCGTCTGTTTCCCAACCTCTGATTCCCCACCTCTGATTCCCCATATCTGATTCCCCACCTCTGTTTCCCTGCCTCTGATTCCCCGCCTCTGTTTCCCAATATCTGATTCCTCGCCTCTGATTCCCCAACTCTGATTCCCCGCCTCTGATTCCCCAGCTCTGATACCCCACCTCTGATTCCCCGTGTTTGATTCCCTGCCTCTGATTCCCCGCCTCTGATTCCCCATCTCTGATTCACCGCCTTTCATTCGCCACCTCTGATTCCCCATATCAGATTCCCCGCCTCTGTTTCCCCACCTCTGATTCCCCGCCTCTCTTTCCCCATATCTGATTCTCCGCCTCTGATTCCCCAACTCTGATTCCCCGCCTCTGATTACCCAGCTCTGATTCCCCACCTCTGATTCCCCGCGTCTGATTCCCTGCCTCTGATTCCCCGCCTCTGATTCCCCATCTCTGATACCCCACCCCTGAATCCCCGTGTCTGATACCCCGCCTCTGGTTCCCCGCCTCTGATTCGCTGCCTCTGATTCCCCATCTCTGATTCCGCACATCTGATTCCCTGCCTCTGATTCCCTGCCTCTGACTCCCCGCCTCTGATTCCCTGCGTCTGTTTCCCAACCTCTGATTCCCCACCTCTGATTCCCCATATCTGATTCCCCACCTCTGTTTCCCTGCCTCTGATTCCCCGCCTCTGTTTCCCAATATCTGATTCCTCGCCTCTGATTCCCCAACTCTGATTCCCCGCCTCTGATTCCCCAGCTCTGATACCCCACCTCTGATTCCCCGTGTTTGATTCCCTGCCTCTGATTCCCCGCCTCTGATTCCCCATCTCTGATTCACCGCCTTTCATTCGCCACATCTGATTCCCCATATCAGATTCCCCGCCTCTGTTTCCCCACCTCTGATTCCCCGCCTCTCTTTCCCCATATCTGATTCTCCGCCTCTGATTCCCCAACTCTGATTCCCCGCCTCTGATTACCCAGCTCTGATTCCCCACCTCTGATTCCCCGCGTCTGATTCCCTGCCTCTGATTCCCCGCCTCTGACTCCCCACCTCTGATTCCCTGCGTCTGTTTCCCAACCTCTGATTCCCCACCTCTGATTCCCCATATCTGATTCCCCACCTCTGTTTCCCTGCCTCTGATTCCCCGCCTCTGTTTCCCAATATCTGATTCCTCACCTCTGATTCCCCAACTCTGATTCCCCGCCTCTGATTCCCCAGCTCTGATACCCCACCTCTGATTCCCCGTGTTTGATTCCCTGCCTCTGATTCCCCGCCTCTGATTCCCCATCTCTGATTCACCGCCTTACATTCGCCACCTCTGATTCCCCATATCAGATTCCCCGCCTCTGTTTCCCCACCTCTGATTCCCCGCCTCTCTTTCCCCATATCTGATTCTCCGCCTCTGATTCCCCAACTCTGATTCCCCGCCTCTGATTACCCAGCTCTGATTCCCCACCTCTGATTCCCCGCGTCTGATTCCCTGCCTCTGATTCCCCGCCTCTGATTCCCCATCTCTGATACCCCGCCCCTGAATCCCCGTGTCTGATACCCCGCCTCTGGTTCCCCGCCTCTGATTCGCTGCCTCTGATTCCCCATCTCTGATTCCGCACATCTGATTCCCTGCCTCTGATTCCCTGCCTCTGACTCCCCGCCTCTGATTCCCTGCGTCTGTTTCCCAACCTCTGATTCCCCACCTCTGATTCCCCATATCTGATTCCCCACCTCTGTTTCCCTGCCTCTGATTCCCCGCCTCTGTTTCCCAATATCTGATTCCTCGCCTCTGATTCCCCAACTCTGATTCCCCGCCTCTGATTCCCCAGCTCTGATACCCCACCTCTGATTCCCCGTGTTTGATTCCCTGCCTCTGATTCCCCGCCTCTGATTCCCCATCTCTGATTCACCGCCTTTCATTCGCCACCTCTGATTCCCCATATCAGATTCCCCGCCTCTGTTTCCCCACCTCTGATTCCCCGCCTCTCTTTTCCCATATCTGATTCTCCGCCTCTGATTCCCCAACTCTGATTCCCCGCCTCTGATTACCCAGCTCTGATTCCCCACCTCTGATTCCCCGCGTCTGATTCCCTGCCTCTGATTCCCCGCCTCTGATTCCCCATCTCTGATTCCCCGCCCCTGAATCCCCGTGTCTGATACCCAGCCTCTGATACCCCTCCCCGATTCCCCACCTCTGATTCCCCATATTAGATTTCCCGCCTCTCTTTCCGCGCCTCTGATTCCCCATATCTGATTCCCCACCTCTGATTCCCCAGCTCTGATTCCCCGCCTCTGATTCCCCAGCTCTGATTCCCTGCCTTTGATTTCCCGCCTGTGATTCCCCATCTCTGATTCACAACCTCTGATTCCCCACCTCTGATTCCCCATATCTGATTCCCTGCCTCTGTTTGGCCGCCTCTAATTCCCCGCCTCTGTTTCCCCATATCTGATTCCCCACCTCTGAATCCCCGCCTCTGGTTCCCCGCCTCTGATTCGCTGCCTCTGATTCCCCATCTCTGATTCCGCACATCTGATTCCCTGCCTCTGATTCCCTGCCTCTGACTCCCCGCCTCTGTTTCCCTGCGTCTGTTTCCCAACCTCTGATTCCCCACCTCTGATTCCCCATATCTGATTCCCCACCTCTGTTTCCCTGCCTCTGATTCCCCGCCTCTGTTTCCCAATATCTGATTCCTCGCCTCTGATTCCCCAACTCTGATTCCCCGCCTCTGATTCCCCAGCTCTGATACCCCACCTCTGATTCCCCGTGTTTGATTCCCTGCCTCTGATTCCCCGCCTCTGATTCCCCATCTCTGATTCCCCGCCCCTGAATCCCCGTGTCTGATACCCAGCCTCTGATACCCCTCCCCGATTCCCCACCTCTGATTCCCCATATCTGATTTCCCGCCTCTCTTTCCGCGCCTCTGATTCCCCGCCTCTGATTCCCCATATCTGATTCCCCGCCTCTGATTCCCAAACTCTGATTCCCCGCCTCTGATACCCCAGCTCTGATTCCCTGCCTCTGATTCCCCACATCTGATTCCCTGCCTCTGATTCCCCGCCTCTGATTCCCTGCCTCTGATTCCCCGCCTCTGATTCCCCGCTTCTGATTCCCCAGCTCAGATTCCCCGCCTCTGAATCCCCAACTCTGATTCCCTGCCTCTGATTCCCCAGCTCTGATTCCCCTCCTCTGATTCCCCAGCTCTGATTCCCTGCCTCTGATTTCCCGCCTGTGATTCCCCATCTCTGATACACAACCTCTGATTCCCCACCTCTGATTCACCACATCTGATTCCCCGCCTCTGATTCCCCAACTCTGATTCCCCGCCTCTGATTCCCCAGCTCTGATTCCCCGCCTCTGATTCCCGCTGTCCGATTCCCTGCCTCTGATTCACCGCCTCTGATTCCCCATCTCTGATTCCCCGCCTCTGATTCCCCGTGTCTGATTCCCTGCCTCTGATTCCCCGCCTCTGATTCCCACCTCTGATTCCCTGCCACTGATTCCTCGCCCCTGATTCCCCAACTCTGATTCCCCATATCTGATTCGCCAACTCTGATTCCCCGCCTCTGATTCCCCAGCTCTGATTCCCCGTGTTTGATTCCCCGCCTCTGATTCCCCATCTCTGATTCCCCGCCTCTGATTCCCCGGCCTCTGATTCCCGGCCTCTCATTCCCAACCTCTGATTCCCCACCTCTGATTCCCCATATATGATTCCCCACCTCTGTTTCCCTGCCTCTGATTCCCCGCCTCTGTTTCCCAATATCTGATTCCCCGCCTCTGATTCCCCAACTCTGATTCCCCGCCTCTGATTCCCCAGCTCTGATACCCCACCTCTGATTCCCCGTGTTTGATTCCCTGCCTCTGATTCCCCGCCTCTGATTCCCCATCTCTGATTCACCGCCTTTCATTCGCCACCTCTGATTCCCCATATCAGATTCCCCGCCTCTGTTTCCCCACCTCTGATTCCCCGCCTCTCTTTTCCCATATCTGATTCTCCGCCTCTGATTCCCAGACTCTGATTCCCCGCCTCTGATTACCCAGCTCTGATTCCCCACCTCTGATTCCCCGCGTCTGATTCCCTGCCTCTGATTCCCCGCCTCTGATTCCCCATCTCTGATTCCCCGCCCCTGAATCCCCGTGTCTGATACCCAGCCTCTGATACCCCTCCCCGATTCCCCAACTCTGATTCCCCATATTAGATTTCCCGCCTCTCTTTCCGCGCCTCTGATTCCCCATATCTGATTCCCCACCTCTGATTCCCAAACTCTGATTCCCCGCCTCTGATACCCCAGCTCTGATTCCCTGCCTCTGATTCCCCACATCTGATTCCCTGCCTCTGATTCCCCGCCTCATATTCCCTGCCTCTGATTCCCCGCCACTGATTCCCCAGCTCTGATTCCCCGCCTCTGAATCCCCAACTCTGATTCCCTGCCTCTGATTCCCCAGCTCTGATTCCCCGCCTCTGATTCCCCAGCTCTGATTCCCCGCCTCTGATTCCCCAGCTCTGATTCCCTGCCTTTGATTTCCCGCCTGTGATTCCCCATCTCTGATTCACAACCTCTGATTCCCCACCTCTGATTCCCCATATCTGATTCCCCGCCTCTGTTTGCCCGCCTCTAATTCCCCGCCTCTGTTTCCCCATATCTGATTCCCCACCTCTGAATCCCCGCCTCTGGTTCCCCGCCTCTGATTCGCTGCCTCTGATTCCCCATCTCTGATTCCGCACATCTGATTCCCTGCCTCTGATTCCCTGCCTCTGACTCCCCACCTCTGATTCCCTGCGTCTGTTTCCCAACCTCTGATTCCCCACCTCTGATTCCCCATATCTGATTCCCCACCTCTGTTTCCCTGCCTCTGATTCCCCGCCTCTGTTTCCCAATATCTGATTCCTCGCCTCTGATTCCCCAACTCTGATTCCCCGCCTCTGATTCCCCAGCTCTGATACCCCACCTCTGATTCCCCGTGTTTGATTCCCTGCCTCTGATTCCCCGCCTCTGATTCCCCATCTCTGATTCACCGCCTTTCATTCGCCACCTCTGATTCCCCATATCAGATTCCCCGCCTCTGTTTCCCCACCTCTGATTCCCCGCCTCTCTTTCCCCATATCTGATTCTCCGCCTCTGATTCCCCAACTCTGATTCCCCGCCTCTGATTACCCAGCTCTGATTCCCCACCTCTGATTCCCCGCGTCTGATTCCCTGCCTCTGATTCCCCGCCTCTGATTCCCCATCTCTGATACCCCACCCCTGAATCCCCGTGTCTGATACCCCGCCTCTGGTTCCCCGCCTCTGATTCGCTGCCTCTGATTCCCCATCTCTGATTCCGCACATCTGATTCCCTGCCTCTGATTCCCTGCCTCTGACTCCCCGCCTCTGATTCCCTGCGTCTGTTTCCCAACCTCTGATTCCCCACCTCTGATTCCCCATATCTGATTCCCCACCTCTGTTTCCCTGCCTCTGATTCCCCGCCTCTGTTTCCCAATATCTGATTCCTCGCCTCTGATTCCCCAACTCTGATTCCCCGCCTCTGATTCCCCAGCTCTGATACCCCACCTCTGATTCCCCGTGTTTGATTCCCTGCCTCTGATTCCCCGCCTCTGATTCCCCATCTCTGATTCACCGCCTTTCATTCGCCACATCTGATTCCCCATATCAGATTCCCCGCCTCTGTTTCCCCACCTCTGATTCCCCGCCTCTCTTTCCCCATATCTGATTCTCCGCCTCTGATTCCCCAACTCTGATTCCCCGCCTCTGATTACCCAGCTCTGATTCCCCACCTCTGATTCCCCGCGTCTGATTCCCTGCCTCTGATTCCCCGCCTCTGATTCCCCATCTCTGATTCCCCGCCCCTGAATCCCCGTGTCTGATACCCAGCCTCTGATACCCCTCCCCGATTCCCCACCTCTGATTCCCCATATCTGATTTCCCGCCTCTCTTTCCGCGCCTCTGATTCCCCGCCTCTGATTCCCCATATCTGATTCCCCGCCTCTGATTCCCAAACTCTGATTCCCCGCCTCTGATACCCCAGCTCTGATTCCCTGCCTCTGATTCCCCACATCTGATTCCCTGCCTCTGATTCCCCGCCTCTGATTCCCTGCCTCTGATTCCCCGCCTCTGATTCCCCGCTTCTGATTCCCCAGCTCAGATTCCCCGCCTCTGAATCCCCAACTCTGATTCCCTGCCTCTGATTTCCCGCCTGTGATTCCCCATCTCTGATTCACAACCTCTGATTCCCCACCTCTGATTCACCACATCTGATTCCCCGCCTCTGATTCCCCAACTCTGATTCCCCGCCTCTGATTCCCCAGCTCTGATTCCCCGCCTCTGATTCCCGCTGTCCGATTCCCTGCCTCTGATTCACCGCCTCTGATTCCCCATCTCTGATTCCCCGCCTCTGATTCCCCGTGTCTGATTCCCTGCCTCTGATTCCCCGCCTCTGATTCCCACCTCTGATTCCCTGCCACTGATTCCTCGCCCCTGATTCCCCAACTCTGATTCCCCATATCTGATTCGCCAACTCTGATTCCCCGCCTCTGATTCCCCATCTCTGATTCCCCGCCTCTGATTCCCCGGCCTCTGATTCCCCATCTCTGATTCCCCGCCTCTGATTCCCCGGCCTCTGATTCCCGGCCTCTCATTCCCAACCTCTGATTCCCCACCTCTGATTCCCCATATATGATTCCCCACCTCTGTTTCCCTGCCTCTGATTCCCCGCCTCTGTTTCCCAATATCTGATTCCCCGCCTCTGATTCCCCAACTCTGATTCCCCGCCTCTGATTCCCCAGCTCTGATACCCCACCTCTGATTCCCCGTGTTTGATTCCCTGCCTCTGATTCCCCGCCTCTGATTCCCCATCTCTGATTCACCGCCTTTCATTCGCCACCTCAGATTCCCCATATCAGATTCCCCGCCTCTGTTTCCCCGCCTCTGATTCCCCGCCTCTCTTTCCCCATATCTGATTCCCCGCCTCTGATTCCCCAACTCTGATTCCCCACCTCTGATTACCCATATCTGATTCCCCGCCTCTGGTTCCCCGCCTCTGATTCGCTGCCTCTGATTCCCCATCTCTGATTCCGCACATCTGATTCCCTGCCTCTGAATCCCCGTTTCTGATACCCAGCCTCTGATACCCCTCCCCGATTCGCACCTCTGATTCCCCATATCTGATATCCCGCCTCTCTTTCCGCGCCTCTGATTCCCCGCCTCTGATTCCCCATATCTGATTCCCCGCCTCTGATTCCCAAACTCTGATTCCCCGCCTCTGATACCCCAGCTCTGATTCCCCGCCTCTGATTCCCCAACTCTGATTCACCGCCTCTGATTCCCCACCTCTGATTCCCCGTATCTGATTCCCCACCTATGTTTTTCCGCCTCTGATTCCCCGCCTCTGATTCCCCATCTCTGATTCCTGGACTCTGATTCCCCACCTCTGATTCCCCATCTCTGATTCCGCACATCCGAAACCCTGCCTCTGATTCCCCGCCTCTGATTCCCCGCCTCTGATTCCCTGCCTCTGATTCCCAACCTCTGATTCCCCACCTCTGTCCCCATATCTGATTCCCCGCCTCTCTTTCCCCGCCTCTGATTCCCCGCCTCTGATTCCCAGGCTCTGATTCCCCGCCTCTGATTCCCCGCGTCTGATTCCCTGCCTCTGATTCCCCGCCTCTGATTCCCCATCTCTGATTCCCCGCCTCTGAATCCCCGTGTCTGATACCCAGCCTCTTATACCCCGCCCCTGATTCCCCACCTCTGATTCCCCATATCTGATACCCCGCCTCTGTTTCTGCGCCTCTGATTCCCCGCCTCTGATTCCCCACCTCTGTTTCCCCATATTTGATTCCCCGCCTCTGATTCCCCAACTCTGATTCCCCGCCTCTGATTCCCCAGCTCTGATTCCCCGTGTTTGATTCCCCGCCTCTGATTCCCCATCTCTGATTCCCGGCCTCTGATTCCCGGCCTCTGATTCCCCATATCTGATTCCCCACCTCTGTTTCCCTGCCTCTGATTCCCCGCCTCTGTTTCCCAATATCTGATTCCTCGCCTCTGATTCCCCAACTCTGATTCCCCGCCTCTGATTCCCCAGCTCTGATACCCCACCTCTGATTCCCCGTGTTTGATTCCCTGCCTCTGATTCCCCGCCTCTGATTCCCCATCTCTGATTCACCGCCTTTCATTCGCCACCTCTGATTCCCCATATCAGATTCCCCGCCTCTGTTTCCCCACCTCTGATTCCCCGCCTCTCTTTCCCCATATCTGATTCTCCGCCTCTGATTCCCCAACTCTGATTCCCCGCCTCTGATTACCCAGCTCTGATTCCCCACCTCTGATTCCCCGCGTCTGATTCCCTGCCTCTGATTCCCCGCCTCTGATTCCCCATCTCTGATACCCCACCCCTGAATCCCCGTGTCTGATACCCCGCCTCTGGTTCCCCGCCTCTGATTCGCTGCCTCTGATTCCCCATCTCTGATTCCGCACATCTGATTCCCTGCCTCTGATTCCCTGCCTCTGACTCCCCGCCTCTGATTCCCTGCGTCTGTTTCCCAACCTCTGATTCCCCACCTCTGATTCCCCATATCTGATTCCCCACCTCTGTTTCCCTGCCTCTGATTCCCCGCCTCTGTTTCCCAATATCTGATTCCTCGCCTCTGATTCCCCAACTCTGATTCCCCGCCTCTGATTCCCCAGCTCTGATACCCCACCTCTGATTCCCCGTGTTTGATTCCCTGCCTCTGATTCCCCGCCTCTGATTCCCCATCTCTGATTCACCGCCTTTCATTCGCCACATCTGATTCCCCATATCAGATTCCCCGCCTCTGTTTCCCCACCTCTGATTCCCCGCCTCTCTTTCCCCATATCTGATTCTCCGCCTCTGATTCCCCAACTCTGATTCCCCGCCTCTGATTACCCAGCTCTGATTCCCCACCTCTGATTCCCCGCGTCTGATTCCCTGCCTCTGATTCCCCGCCTCTGATTCCCCATCTCTGATTCCCCGCCCCTGAATCCCCGTGTCTGATACCCAGCCTCTGATACCCCTCCCCGATTCCCCACCTCTGATTCCCCATATCTGATTTCCCGCCTCTCTTTCCGCGCCTCTGATTCCCCGCCTCTGATTCCCCATATCTGATTCCCCGCCTCTGATTCCCAAACTCTGATTCCCCGCCTCTGATACCCCAGCTCTGATTCCCTGCCTCTGATTCCCCACATCTGATTCCCTGCCTCTGATTCCCCGCCTCTGATTCCCTGCCTCTGATTCCCCGCCTCTGATTCCCCGCTTCTGATTCCCCAGCTCAGATTCCCCGCCTCTGAATCCCCAACTCTGATTCCCTGCCTCTGATTTCCCGCCTGTGATTCCCCATCTCTGATTCACAACCTCTGATTCCCCACCTCTGATTCACCACATCTGATTCCCCGCCTCTGATTCCCCAACTCTGATTCCCCGCCTCTGATTCCCCAGCTCTGATTCCCCGCCTCTGATTCCCGCTGTCCGATTCCCTGCCTCTGATTCACCGCCTCTGATTCCCCATCTCTGATTCCCCGCCTCTGATTCCCCGTGTCTGATTCCCTGCCTCTGATTCCCCGCCTCTGATTCCCACCTCTGATTCCCTGCCACTGATTCCTCGCCCCTGATTCCCCAACTCTGATTCCCCATATCTGATTCGCCAACTCTGATTCCCCGCCTCTGATTCCCCATCTCTGATTCCCCGCCTCTGATTCCCCGGCCTCTGATTCCCCATCTCTGATTCCCCGCCTCTGATTCCCCGGCCTCTGATTCCCGGCCTCTCATTCCCAACCTCTGATTCCCCACCTCTGATTCCCCATATATGATTCCCCACCTCTGTTTCCCTGCCTCTGATTCCCCGCCTCTGTTTCCCAATATCTGATTCCCCGCCTCTGATTCCCCAACTCTGATTCCCCACCTCTGATTCCCCAGCTCTGATACCCCACCTCTGATTCCCCGTGTTTGATTCCCTGCCTCTGATTCCCCGCCTCTGATTCCCCATCTCTGATTCACCGCCTTTCATTCGCCACCTCAGATTCCCCATATCAGATTCCCCGCCTCTGTTTCCCCGCCTCTGATTCCCCGCCTCTCTTTCCCCATATCTGATTCCCCGCCTCTGATTCCCCAACTCTGATTCCCCGCCTCTGATTACCCATATCTGATTCCCCGCCTCTGGTTCCCCGCCTCTGATTCGCTGCCTCTGATTCCCCATCTCTGATTCCGCACATCTGATTCCCTGCCTCTGAATCCCCGTTTCTGATACCCAGCCTCTGATACCCCTCCCCGATTCGCACCTCTGATTCCCCATATCTGATATCCCGCCTCTCTTTCCGCGCCTCTGATTCCCCGCCTCTGATTCCCCATATCTGATTCCCCGCCTCTGATTCCCAAACTCTGATTCCCCGCCTCTGATACCCCAGCTCTGATTCCCCGCCTCTGATTCCCCAACTCTGATTCACCGCCTCTGATTCCCCACCTCTGATTCCCCGTATCTGATTCCCCACCTATGTTTTTCCGCCTCTGATTCCCCGCCTCTGATTCCCCATCTCTGATTCCTGGACTCTGATTCCCCACCTCTGATTCCCCATCTCTGATTCCGCACATCCGAAACCCTGCCTCTGATTCCCCGCCTCTGATTCCCCGCCTCTGATTCCCTGCCTCTGATTCCCAACCTCTGATTCCCCACCTCTGTCCCCATATCTGATTCCCCGCCTCTCTTTCCCCGCCTCTGATTCCCCGCCTCTGATTCCCAGGCTCTGATTCCCCGCCTCTGATTCCCCGCGTCTGATTCCCTGCCTCTGATTCCCCGCCTCTGATTCCCCATCTCTGATTCCCCGCCTCTGAATCCCCGTGTCTGATACCCAGCCTCTTATACCCCGCCCCTGATTCCCCACCTCTGATTCCCCATATCTGATACCCCGCCTCTGTTTCTGCGCCTCTGATTCCCCGCCTCTGATTCCCCACCTCTGTTTCCCCATATTTGATTCCCCGCCTCTGATTCCCCAACTCTGATTCCCCGCCTCTGATTCCCCAGCTCTGATTCCCCGTGTTTGATTCCCCGCCTCTGATTCCCCATCTCTGATTCCCGGCCTCTGATTCCCGGCCTCTGATTCCCGGCCTCTCATTCCCGGCCTCTGATTCCCCGCCTCTGGTTCCCCGCCTCTGATTCGCTGCCTCTGATTCCTCATCTCTGATTCCGCACATCTGATTCCCTGCCTCTGATTCCCAGCCTCTGACTCCCCGCCTCTCTGATTCCCTGCCTCTGTTTCCCCGCCTCTGTTTCCCCATATCTGATTCCCCGCCTCACATTCCCCGCCTCTGTTTCCCCATATTTGATTCCCCGCCTCTGATTCCCCAACTCTGATTCCCCGCCTCTGATTACCCAGCTCTGATTCCCCGCCTCTGATTCCCCGCGTCTGATTCCCTGCCTCTGATTCACCGCCTCTGATTACCCATATCTGATTCCCCGCCTCTGGTTCCCCGCCTCTGATTCGCTGCCTCTGATTCCCCATCTCTGATTCCGCACATCTGATTCCCTGCCTCTGATTCCCCGCCTCTGACTCCCCGCCTCTGATTCCCTGCCTCTGTTTCCCAACCTCTGATTCCCCACCTCTGATTCCCCATATCTGATTCCCCACCTCTGTTTCCCTGCCTCTGATTCCCCGCCCCTGTTTCCCAAAATCTGATTCCTCGCCTCTGATTCCCCAACTCTGATTCCCCGCCTCTGATTCCCCACCTCTGATTCCCCATATCTGATTCCCCACCTCTGTTTCCCTGCCTCTGATTCCCCACCTCTGTTTCCCCATATCTGATTCCCCGCCTCTGATTCCCCAACTCTGATTCCCCGCCTCTGATTCCCCAGCTCTGATTCCCCACTTCTGATTCCCCGTGTTTGATTCCCTGCCTCTGATTCCCCGCCTCTGATTCCCCATCTCTGATTCACCGCCTTTCATTCGCCACCTCTGATTCCCCATATCAGATTCCCCGCCTCTGATACCCCAGCTCTGATTCCCCGCCTCTGATTCCCCAACTCTGATTCACCGCCTCTGATTCCCCACATCTGATTCCCTGCCTCTGATTCCCTGCCTCCGATTCCCTGCCTCTGATTCCCAACCTCTGATTCCCCACCTCTGAATCCCCATATCTGATTCCCTGCCTCTGATTCCCCGCCTCTGATTCCCTGCCTCTGATTCCCGGCCTCTGTTTCCCCAGCTCTGATTCCCCGCCTCTGAATCCCCAACTCTGATTCCCTGCCTCTGATTCCCCAGCTCTGATTCCCAGCCTCTGATTCCCCAGCTCTGATTCCCTGCCTCTGATTTCCCGCCTGTGATTCCCCATCTCTGATTCACAACCTCTGATTCCCCACCTCTGATTCCCCATATCTGATTCCCCGCCTCTGTTTGCCCGCCTCTAATTCCCCGCCTCTGTTTCCCCATATCTGATTCCCCGCCTCTGAATCCCCGCCTCTGGTTCCCCGCCTCTGATTCGCTGCCTCTGATTCCCCATCTCTGATTCCGCACATCTGATTCCCTGCCTCTGATTCCCCGCCTCTGACTCCCCGCCTCTGATTCCCTGCCTCTGTTTCCCAACCTCTGATTCCCCACCTCTGATTCCCCATATCTGATTCCCCACCTCTGTTTCCCTGCCTCTGATTCCCCGCCTCTGTTTCCCAATATCTGATTCCTCGCCTCTGATTCCCCAACTCTGATTCCCCGCCTCTGATTCCCCAGCTCTGATACCCCAACTCTGATTCCCCGTGTTTGATTCCCTGCCTCTGATACCCCGCCTCTGATTCCCCATCTCTGATTCACCGCATTTCATTCACCACCTCTGATTCCCCATATCAGATTCCCCGCCTCTGTTTCCCCGCCTCTGATTCCCCGCCTCTCTTTCCCCATATCTGATTACCCGCCTCTGATTCCACAACTCTGATTCCCCGCCTCTGATTACCCAGCTCTGATTCCCCATATCTGATTCCCCGCCTCTGATTCCCCATCTCTGATTCCGCACATCTGATTCCCTGCCTCTGATTCCCCGCCTCTGACTCCCCGCCTCTGATTCCCTGCCTCTGTTTCCCAACCTCTGATTCCCCACCTCTGATTCCCCATATTTGATTCCCCACCTCTGTTTCCCTGCCTCTGATTCCCCACCTCTGTTTCCCCATATCTGATTCCCCGCCTCTGATTCCCCAACTCTGATTCCCCGCCTCCGATTCCCCAGCTCTGATTCCCCACTTCTGATTCCCCGTGTTTGATTCCCTGCCTCTGATTCCCCGCCTCTGATTCCCCATCTCTGATTCACCGCCTTTCATTCGCCACCTCTGATTCCCCATATCAGATTCCCCACCTCTGTTTCCCCGCCTCTGATTCCCCGCCTCTGTTTCCCCATATCTGATTCCCCACCTCTGATTCCACATATCTGATTCCCCGCCTCTCTTTCCGCGCCTCTGATTCCCCGCCTCTGCTTCCCCATATCTGATTCCCCGCCTCTGATTCCCCAACTCTGATTCCCCGCCTCTGATTCCCCAGCTCTGTTTCCCCACCTCTGATTCCCCTCCTCTGTTTCCCCATATCTAATTCCCCGCCTCTGATTCCCAAACCCTGATTCCCCGACTCTGATTCCCCAGCTCTGATTCACCGCCTCTGATTCCCCACATCTGATTCCCTGCCTCTGATTCCCTGCCTCCGATTCCCTGCCTCTGATTCCCAACCTCTGATTCCCCACCTCTGAATCCCCATATCTGATTCCCTGCCTCTGATTCCCCGCCTCTGATTCCCTGCCTCTGATTCCCCGCCTCTGATTCCCCAGCTCTGATTCCCCGCCTCTGAATCCCCAACTCTGATTCCCTGCCTCTGATTCCCCAGCTCTGATTCCCAGCCTCTGATTCCCCAGCTCTGATTCCCTGCCTCTGATTTCCCGCCTGTGATTCCCCATCTCTGATTCACAACCTCTGATTCCCCACCTCTGATTCCCCATATCTGATTCCCCGCCTCTGTTTGCCCGCCTCTAATTCCCCGCCTCTGTTTCCCCATATCTGATTCCACGCCTCTGAATCCCCGCCTCTGGTTCGCCGCCTCTGATTCGCTGCCTCTGATTCCCCATCTCTGATTCCGCACATCTGATTCCCTGCCTCTGATTCCCCGCCTCTGACTCCCCGCCTCTGATTCCCTGCCTCTGTTTCCCAACCTCTGATTCCCCACCTCTGATTCCCCATATCTGATTCCCCACCTCTGTTTCCCTGCCTCTGATTCCCCGCCTCTGTTTCCCAATATCTGATTCCTCGCCTCTGATTCCCCAACTCTGATTCCCCGCCTCTGATTCCCCAGCTCTGATACCCCACCTCTGATTCCCCGTGTTTGATTCCCTGCCTCTGATACCCCGCCTCTGATTCCCCATCTCTGATTCACCGCCTTTCATTCGCCACTTCTGATTCCCCATATCAGATTCCCCGCCTCTGTTTCCCCGCCTCTGATTCCCCGCCTCTCTTTCCCCATATCTGATTACCCGCCTCTGATTCCACAACTCTGATTCCCCGCCTCTGATTCCCCAGCTCTGATACCCCAACTCTGATTCCCCGTGTTTGATTCCCTGCCTCTGATACCCCGCCTCTGATTCCCCATCTCTGATTCACCGCATTTCATTCGCCACCTCTGATTCCCCATATCAGATTCCCCGCCTCTGTTTCCCCGCCTCTGATTCCCCGCCTCTCTTTCCCCATATCTGATTACCCGCCTCTGATTCCACAACTCTGATTCCCCGCCTCTGATTACCCAGCTCTGATTCCCCATATCTGATTCCCCGCCTCTGATTCCCCATCTCTGATTCCGCACATCTGATTCCCTGCCTCTGATTCCCCGCCTCTGACTCCCCGCCTCTGATTCCCTGCCTCTGTTTCCCAACCTCTGATTCCCCACCTCTGATTCCCCATATCTGATTCCCCACCTCTGTTTCCCTGCCTCTGATTCCCCACCTCTGTTTCCCCATATCTGATTCCCCGCCTCTGATTCCCCAACTCTGATTCCCCGCCTCTGATTCCCCAGCTCTGATTCCCCACTTCTGATTCCCCGTGTTTGATTCCCTGCCTCTGATTCCCCGCCTCTGATTCCCCATCTCTGATTCACCGCCTTTCATTCGCCACCTCTGATTCCCCATATCAGATTCCCCACCTCTGTTTCCCCGCCTCTGATTCCCCGCCTCTGTTTCCCCATATCTGATTCCCCACCTCTGATTCCACATATCTGATTCCCCGCCTCTCTTTCCGCGCCTCTGATTCCCCGCCTCTGCTTCCCCATATCTGATTCCCCGCCTCTGATTCCCCAACTCTGATTCCCCGCCTCTGATTCCCCAGCTCTGTTTCCCCACCTCTGATTCCCCTCCTCTGTTTCCCCATATCTAATTCCCCGCCTCTGATTCCCAAACCCTGATTCCCCGACTCTGATTCCCCAGCTCTGATTCACCGCCTCTGATTCCCCACATCTGATTCCCTGCCTCTGATTCCCTGCCTCCGATTCCCTGCCTCTGATTCCAAACCTCTGATTCCCCACCTCTGAATCCCCATATCTGATTCCCTGCCTCTGATTCCCCGCGTCTGATTCCCTGCCTCTGATTCCCCGCCTCTGATTCCCCAGCTCTGATTCCCCGCCTCTGAATCCCCAAATCTGATTCCCTGCCTCTGATTCCCCAGCTCTGATTCCCAGCCTCTGATTCCCCAGCTCTGATTCCCTGCCTCTGATTTCCCGCCTGTGATTCCCCATCTCTGATTCACAACCTCTGATTCCCCACCTCTGATTCCCCATATCTGATTCCCCGCCTCTGTTTGCCCGCCTCTAATTCCCCGCCTCTGTTTCCCCATATCTGATTCCACGCCTCTGAATCCCCGCCTCTGGTTCCCCACCTCTGATTCACTGCCTCTGATTCCCCATCTCTGATTCCGCACATCTGATTCCCTGCCTCTGATTCCCCGCCTCTGACTCCCCGCCTCTGATTCCCTGCCTCTGTTTCCCAACCTCTGATTCCCCACCTCTGATTCCCCATATCTGATTCCCCACCTCTGTTTCCCTGCCTCTGATTCCCCGCCTCTGTTTCCCAATATCTGATTCCTCGCCTCTGATTCCCCAACTCTGATTCCCCGCCTCTGATTCCCCAGCTCTGATACCCCACCTCTGATTCCCCGTGTTTGATTCCCTGCCTCTGATACCCCGCCTCTGATTCCCCATCTCTGATTCACCGCCTTTCATTCGCCACCTCTGATTCCCCATATCAGATTCCCCGCCTCTGTTTCCCCGCCTCTGATTCCCCGCCTCTCTTTCCCCATATCTGATTACCCGCCTCTGATTCCACAACTCTGATTCCCCGCCTCTGATTCCCCAGCTCTGATACCCCAACTCTGATTCCCCGTGTTTCATTCCCTGCCTCTGATACCCCGCCTCTGATTCCCCATCTCTGATTCACCGCATTTCATTCGCCACCTCTGATTCCCCATATCAGATTCCCCGCCTCTGTTTCCCCGCCTCTGATTCCCCGCCTCTCTTTCCCCATATCTGATTACCCGCCTCTGATTCCACAACTCTGATTCCCCGCCTCTGATTACCCAGCTCTGATTCCCCATATCTGATTCCCCGCCTCTGATTCCCCATCTCTGATTCCGCACATCTGATTCCCTGCCTCTGATTCCCCGCCTCTGACTCCCCGCCTCTGATTCCCTGCCTCTGTTTCCCAACCTCTGATTCCCCACCTCTGATTCCCCATATCTGATTCCCCACCTCTGTTTCCCTGCCTCTGATTCCCCACCTCTGTTTCCCCATATCTGATTCCCCGCCTCTGATTCCCCAACTCTGATTCCCCGCCTCTGATTCCCCAGCTCTGATTCCCCACTTCTGATTCCCCGTGTTTGATTCCCTGCCTCTGATTCCCCGCCTCTGATTCCCCATCTCTGATTCACCGCCTTTCATTCGCCACCTCTGATTCCCCATATCAGATTCCCCACCTCTGTTTCCCCGCCTCTGATTCCCCACCTCTGTTTCCCCATATCTGATTCCCCACCTCTGATTCCACATATCTGATTCCCCGCCTCTCTTTCCGCGCCTCTGATTCCCCGCCTCTGCTTCCCCATATCTGATTCCCCGCCTCTGATTCCCCAACTCTGATTCCCCGCCTCTGATTCCCCAGCTCTGTTTCCCCACCTCTGATTCCCCTCCTCTGTTTCCCCATATCTAATTCCCCGCCTCTGATTCCCAAACCCTGATTCCCCGACTCTGATTCCCCAGCTCTGATTCACCGCCTCTGATTCCCCACATCTGATTCCCTGCCTCTGATTCCCTGCCTCCGATTCCCTGCCTCTGATTCCAAACCTCTGATTCCCCACCTCTGAATCCCCATATCTGATTCCCTGCCTCTGATTCCCCGCCTCTGATTCCCTGCCTCTGATTCCCCGCCTCTGATTCCCCAGCTCTGATTCCCCGCCTCTGAATCCCCAACTCTGATTCCCTGCCTCTGATTCCCCAGCTCTGATTCCCAGCCTCTGATTCCCCAGCTCTGATTCCCTGCCTCTGATTTCCCGCCTGTGATTCCCCATCTCTGATTCACAACCTCTGATTCCCCACCTCTGATTCCCCATATCTGATTCCCCGCCTCTGTTTGCCCGCCTCTAATTCCCCGCCTCTGTTTCCCCATATCTGATTCCACGCCTCTGAATCCCCGCCTCTGGTTCCCCGCCTCTGATTCGCTGCCTCTGATTCCCCATCTCTGATTCCGCACATCTGATTCCCTGCCTCTGATTCCCCGCCTCTGACTCCCCGCCTCTGATTCCCTGCCTCTGTTTCCCAACCTCTGATTCCCCACCTCTGATTCCCCATATCTGATTCCCCAGCTCTGATTCCCCTCCTCTGATTCCCCAACTCTGATTCCCCGCCTCTGATTCCCCAGCTCTGATTCCCCGCCTCTGATTCCCGGTGTCCGATTCCCTGCCTCTGATTCACCGCCTCTGATTCCCCATCTCTGATTCCCCGCCTCTGATTCCACGTGTCTGATTCCCTGCCTCTGATTCCCGGCCTCTGATTCCCACCTCTGATTCCCTGCCACTGATTCCCCGCCCCTGATTCCCCACCTCTGATTCCCCATATCTGATTCGCCAACTCTGATTCCCCGCCTCTGATTCCCCAGCTCTGATTCCCCGTGTTTGATTCCCTGCCTCTGATTCCCCTTCTCTGTTTCCCCACCTCTGATTCTCCAGCTCTGATTCCCCGCCTCTGATTCACCGTGTTTGATTCCCTGCCTCTGATTCCCCGCCTCTGATTCCCCATCTCTGATTCACTTCCTTTAATTCGCCACCTCTGATTCCCCATATCAGATTCCCCGCCTCTGTTTCCCCGCCTCTGATTCCCCGCCTCTGTTTCCCCATATCTGATTCCCTGCCTCTGATTCCCTGCCTCTGATTCCCCATCTCTGATTCCCCGCCTCTGAATCCCCGTGTCTGATACCCAGCCTCTGATACCCCGCCCCTGATTCCCCACCTCTGATTCCCCATATCTGATTCCCTGCCTCCCTTTCCGCGCCTGATTCCCCGCCTCTGATTCCCCATATCTGATTCCCCGCCTCTGATTCCCCGCCTCTGATTCACCAGCTCTGTTTCCCCACCTCTGATTCCCCGCCTCTGATTCCCCAGCTCTGATTCCCCGTGTTTGATTCCCTGCCTCTGATTCCCCTTCTCTGTTTCCCCACCTCTGATTCTCCAGCTCTGATTCCCCGCCTCTGATTCACCGTGTTTGATTCCCTGCCTCTGATTCCCCGCCTCTGATTCCCCATCTCTGATTCACTTCCTTTAATTCGCCACCTCTGATTCCCCATATCAGATTCCCCGCCTCTGTTTCCCCGCCTCTGATTCCCCGCCTCTGTTTCCCCATATCTGATTCCCTGCCTCTGATTCCCTGCCTCTGATTCCCCATCTCTGATTCCCCGCCTCTGAATCCCCGTGTCTGATACCCAGCCTCTGATACCCCGCCCCTGATTCCCCACCTCTGATTCCCCATATCTGATTCCCTGCCTCCCTTTCCGCGCCTGATTCCCCGCCTCTGATTCCCCATATCTGATTCCCCGCCTCTGATTCCCCGCCTCTGATTCCCCAGCTCTGATTCCCAGCCTCAGATTCCCCACATCTGATTCCCTGCCTCTGATTCCCTGCCTCCGATTCCCTGCCTCTGATTCTCAACCTCTGATTCCCCACCTCTGAATCCCCATATCTGATTCCCTGCCTCTGATTCCCCGCCTCTGATTCCCTGCCTCTGATTCCCCGCCACTGATTCCCCAGCTCTGATTCCCCGCCTCTGAATCCCCAACTCTGATTCCCTGCCTCTGATTCCCCAGCTCTGATTCCCCGCCTCTGATTCCCCAGCTCTGATTCCCCGCCTCTGATTCCCCAGCTCTGATTCCCTGCCTTTGATTTCCCGCCTGTGATTCCCCATCTCTGATTCACAACCTCTGATTCCCCACCTCTGATTCCCCATATCTGATTCCCCGCCTCTGTTTGCCCGCCTCTAATTCCCCGCCTCTGTTTCCCCATATCTGATTCCCCACCTCTGAATCCCCGCCTCTGGTTCCCCGCCTCTGATTCGCTGCCTCTGATTCCCCATCTCTGATTCCGCACATCTGATTCCCTGCCTCTGATTCCCTGCCTCTGACTCCCCGCCTCTGATTCCCTGCGTCTGTTTCCCAACCTCTGATTCCCCACCTCTGATTCCCCATATCTGATTCCCCACCTCTGTTTCCCTGCCTCTGATTCCCCGCCTCTGTTTCCCAATATCTGATTCCCCGCCTCTGATTCCCCATCTCTGATTCACCGCCTTTCATTCGCCACCTCAGATTCCCCATATCAGATTCCCCGCCTCTGTTTCCCCGCCTCTGATTCCCCGCCTCTCTTTCCCCATATCTGATTCCCCGCCTCTGATTCCCCAACTCTGATTCCCCGCCTCTGATTACCCATATCTGATTCCCCGCCTCTGGTTCCCCGCCTCTGATTCGCTGCCTCTGATTCCCCATCTCTGATTCCGCACATCTGATTCACTGCCTCTGAATCCCCGTTTCTGATACCCAGCCTCTGATACCCCTCCCCGATTCGCACCTCTGATTCCCCATATCTGATTTCCCGCCTCTCTTTCCGCGCCTCTGATTCCCCGCCTCTGATTCCCCATATCTGATTCCCCGCCTCTGATTCCCAAACTCTGATTCCCCGCCTCTGATACCCCAGCTCTGATTCCCCGCCTCTGATTCCCCAACTCTGATTCCGCACATCCGAAACCCTGCCTCTGATTCCCCGCCTCTGATTCCCCGCCTCTGATTCCCTGCCTCTGATTCCCAACCTCTGATTCCCCACCTCTGTCCCCATATCTGATTCCCCGCCTCTCTTTCCCCGCCTCTGATTCCCCGCCTCTGATTCCCAGACTCTGATTCCCCGCCTCTGATTCCCCGCGTCTGATTCCCTGCCTCTGATTCCCCGCCTCTGATTCCCCATCTCTGATTCCCCGCCTCTGAATCCCCGTGTCTGATACCCAGCCTCTGATACCCCGCCCCTGATTCCCCACCTCTGATTCCCCATATCTGATACCCCGCCTCTGTTTCTGCGCCTCTGATTCCCCGCCTCTGATTCCCCACCTCTGTTTCCCCATATTTGATTCCCCGCCTCTGATTCCCCAACTCTGATTCCCCGCCTCTGATTCCCCAGCTCTGATTCCCCGTGTTTGATTCCCCGCCTCTGATTCCCCATCTCTGATTCCCGGCCTCTGATTCCCGGCCTCTGATTCCCGGCCTCTCATTCCCGGCCTCTGATTCCCCGCCTCTGGTTCCCCGCCTCTGATTCGCTGCCTCTGATTCCTCATCTCTGATTCCGCACATCTGATTCCCTGCCTCTGATTCCCAGCCTCTGACTCCCCGCCTCTCTGATTCCCTGCCTCTGTTTCCCCGCCTCTGTTTCCCCATATCTGATTCCCCGCCTCTGATTCCCCGCCTCTGTTTCCCCATATTTGATTCCCCGCCTCTGATTCCCCAACTCTGATTCCCCGCCTCTGATTACCCAGCTCTGATTCCCCGCCTCTGATTCCCCGCGTCTGATTCCCTGCCTCTGATTCACCGCCTCTGATTACCCATATCTGATCCCCCGCCTCTGGTTCCCCGCCTCTGATTCGCTGCCTCTGATTCCCCATCTCTGATTCCGCACATCTGATTCCCTGCCTCTGATTCCCCGCATCTGACTCCCCGCCTCTGATTCCCTGCCTCTGTTTCCCAACCTCTGATTCCCCACCTCTGATTCCCCATATCTGATTCCCCACCTCTGTTTCCCTGCCTCTGATTCCCCGCCTCTGTTTCCCAATATCTGATTCCTCGCCTCTGATTCCCCAACTCTGATTCCCCGCCTCTGATTCCCCACCTCTGATTCCCCATATCTGATTCCCCACCTCTGTTTCCCTGCCTCTGATTCCCCACCTCTGTTTCCCCATATCTGATTCCCCGCCTCTGATTCCCCAACTCTGATTCCCCGCCTCTGATTCCCCAGCTCTGATTCCCCACTTCTGATTCCCCGTGTTTGATTCCCTGCCTCTGATTCCCCGCCTCTGATTCCCCATCTCTGATTCACCGCCTTTCATTCGCCACCTCTGATTCCCCATATCAGATTCCCCGCCTCTGATACCCCAGCTCTGATTCCCCGCCTCTGATTCCCCAACTCTGATTCACCGCCTCTGATTCCCCACATCTGATTCCCTGCCTCTGATTCCCTGCCTCCGATTCCCTGCCTCTGATTCCCAACCTCTGATTCCCCACCTCTGAATCCCCATATCTGATTCCCTGCCTCTGATTCCCCGCCTCTGATTCCCTGCCTCTGATTCCCGGCCTCTGTTTCCCCAGCTCTGATTCCCCGCCTCTGAATCCCCAACTCTGATTCCCTGCCTCTGATTCCCCAGCTCTGATTCCCAGCCTCTGATTCCCCAGCTCTGATTCCCTGCCTCTGATTTCCCGCCTGTGATTCCCCATCTCTGATTCACAACCTCTGATTCCCCACCTCTGATTCCCCATATCTGATTCCCCGCCTCTGTTTGCCCGCCTCTAATTCCCCGCCTCTGATTACCCAGCTCTGATTCCCCGCCTCTGATACCCCGCGTCTGATTCCCTGCCTCTGATTCACCGCCTCTGATTACCCATATCTGATCCCCCGCCTCTGGTTCCCCGCCTCTGATTCGCTGCCTCTGATTCCCCATCTCTGATTCCGCACATCTGATTCCCTGCCTCTGATTCCCCAACTCTGATTCCCCGCCTCTGATTCCCCAGCTCTGATTCCCCACTTCTGATTCCCCGTGTTTGATTCCCTGCCTCTGATTCCCCGCCTCTGATTCCCCATCTCTGATTCACCGCCTTTCATTCGCCACCTCTGATTCCCCATATCAGATTCCCCGCCTCTGATACCCCAGCTCTGATTCCCCGCCTCTGATTCCCCAACTCTGATTCACCGCCTCTGATTCCCCACATCTGATTCCCTGCCTCTGATTCCCTGCCTCCGATTCCCTGCCTCTGATTCCCAACCTCTGATTCCCCACCTCTGAATCCCCATATCTGATTCCCTGCCTCTGATTCCCCGCCTCTGATTCCCTGCCTCTGATTCCCGGCCTCTGTTTCCCCAGCTCTGATTCCCCGCCTCTGAATCCCCAACTCTGATTCCCTGCCTCTGATTCCCCAGCTCTGATTCCCAGCCTCTGATTCCCCAGCTCTGATTCCCTGCCTCTGATTTCCCGCCTGTGATTCCCCATCTCTGATTCACAACCTCTGATTCCCCACCTCTGATTCCCCATATCTGATTCCCCGCCTCTGTTTGCCCGCCTCTAATTCCCCGCCTCTGATTACCCAGCTCTGATTCCCCGCCTCTGATTCCCCGCGTCTGATTCCCTGCCTCTGATTCACCGCCTCTGATTACCCATATCTGATCCCCCGCCTCTGGTTCCCCGCCTCTGATTCGCTGCCTCTGATTCCCCATCTCTGATTCCGCACATCTGATTCCCTGCCTCTGATTCCCCAACTCTGATTCCCCGCCTCTGATTCCCCAGCTCTGATTCCCCACTTCTGATTCCCCGTGTTTGATTCCCTGCCTCTGATTCCCCGCCTCTGATTCCCCATCTCTGATTCACCGCCTTTCATTCGCCACCTCTGATTCCCCATATCAGATTCCCCGCCTCTGATACCCCAGCTCTGATTCCCCGCCTCTGATTCCCCAACTCTGATTCACCGCCTCTGATTCCCCACATCTGATTCCCTGCCTCTGATTCCCTGCCTCCGATTCCCTGCCTCTGATTCCCAACCTCTGATTCCCCACCTCTGAATCCCCATATCTGATTCCCTGCCTCTGATTCCCCGCCTCTGATTCCCTGCCTCTGATTCCCGGCCTCTGTTTCCCCAGCTCTGATTCCCCGCCTCTGAATCCCCAACTCTGATTCCCTGCCTCTGATTCCCCAGCTCTGATTCCCAGCCTCTGATTCCCCAGCTCTGATTCCCTGCCTCTGATTTCCCGCCTGTGATTCCCCATCTCTGATTCACAACCTCTGATTCCCCACCTCTGATTCCCCATATCTGATTCCCCGCCTCTGTTTGCCCGCCTCTAATTCCCCGCCTCTGTTTCCCCATATCTGATTCCCCACCTCTGAATCCCCGCCTCTGGTTCCCCGCCTCTGATTCGCTGCCTCTTATTCCCCATCTCTGATTCCGCACAACTGATTCCCTGCCTCTGATTCCCTGCCTCTGACTCCCCACCTCTGATTCCCTGCGTCTGTTTCCCAACCTCTGATTCCCCACCTCTGATTCCCCATATCTGATTCCCCACCTCTGTTTCCCTGCCTCTGATTCCCCGCCTCTGTTTCCCAATATCTGATTCCTCGCCTCTGATTCCCCAACTCTGATTCCCCGCCTCTGATTCCCCAGCTCTGATACCCCACCTCTGATTCCCCGTGTTTGATTCCCTGCCTCTGATTCCCCGCCTCTGATTCCCCATCTCTGATTCACCGCCTTTCATTCGCCACCTCTGATTCCCCATATCAGATTCCCCGCCTCTGTTTCCCCACCTCTGATTCCCCGCCTCTCTTTCCCCATATCTGATTCTCCGCCTCTGATTCCCCAACTCTGATTCCCCGCCTCTGATTACCCAGCTCTGATTCCCCACCTCTGATTCCCCGCGTCTGATTCCCTGCCTCTGATTCCCCGCCTCTGATTCCCCATCTCTGATACCCCACCCCTGAATCCCCGTGTCTGATACCCCGCCTCTGGTTCCCCGCCTCTGATTCGCTGCCTCTGATTCCCCATCTCTGATTCCGCACATCTGATTCCCTGCCTCTGATTCCCTGCCTCTGACTCCCCGCCTCTGATTCCCTGCGTCTGTTTCCCAACCTCTGATTCCCCACCTCTGATTCCCCATATCTGATTCCCCACCTCTGTTTCCCTGCCTCTGATTCCCCGCCTCTGTTTCCCAATATCTGATTCCTCGCCTCTGATTCCCCAACTCTGATTCCCCGCCTCTGATTCCCCAGCTCTGATACCCCACCTCTGATTCCCCGTGTTTGATTCCCTGCCTCTGATTCCCCGCCTCTGATTCCCCATCTCTGATTCACCGCCTTTCATTCGCCACCTCTGATTCCCCATATCAGATTCCCCGCCTCTGTTTCCCCACCTCTGATTCCCCGCCTCTCTTTCCCCATATCTGATTCTCCGCCTCTGATTCCCCAACTCTGATTCCCCGCCTCTGATTACCCAGCTCTGATTCCCCACCTCTGATTCCCCGCGTCTGATTCCCTGCCTCTGATTCCCCGCCTCTGATTCCCCATCTCTGATTCCCCGCCCCTGAATCCCCGTGTCTGATACCCAGCCTCTGATACCCCTCCCCGATTCCCCACCTCTGATTCCCCATATCTGATTTCCCGCCTCTCTTTCCGCGCCTCTGATTCCCCGCCTCTGATTCCCCATATCTGATTCCCCGCCTCTGATTCCCAAACTCTGATTCCCCGCCTCTGATACCCCAGCTCTGATTCCCTGCCTCTGATTCCCCACATCTGATTCCCTGCCTCTGATTCCCCGCCTCTGATTCCCTGCCTCTGATTCCCCGCCTCTGATTCCCCGCTTCTGATTCCCCAGCTCAGATTCCCCGCCTCTGAATCCCCAACTCTGATTCCCTGCCTCTGATTTCCCGCCTGTGATTCCCCATCTCTGATTCACAACCTCTGATTCCCCACCTCTGATTCACCACATCTGATTCCCCGCCTCTGATTCCCCAACTCTGATTCCCCGCCTCTGATTCCCCAGCTCTGATTCCCCGCCTCTGATTCCCGCTGTCCGATTCCCTGCCTCTGATTCACCGCCTCTGATTCCCCATCTCTGATTCCCCGCCTCTGATTCCCCGTGTCTGATTCCCTGCCTCTGATTCCCCGCCTCTGATTCCCACCTCTGATTCCCTGCCACTGATTCCTCGCCCCTGATTCCCCAACTCTGATTCCCCATATCTGATTCGCCAACTCTGATTCCCCGCCTCTGATTCCCCATCTCTGATTCCCCGCCTCTGATTCCCCGGCCTCTGATTCCCCATCTCTGATTCCCCGCCTCTGATTCCCCGGCCTCTGATTCCCGGCCTCTCATTCCCAACCTCTGATTCCCCACCTCTGATTCCCCATATATGATTCCCCACCTCTGTTTCCCTGCCTCTGATTCCCCGCCTCTGTTTCCCAATATCTGATTCCCCGCCTCTGATTCCCCAACTCTGATTCCCCGCCTCTGATTCCCCAGCTCTGATACCCCACCTCTGATTCCCCGTGTTTGATTCCCTGCCTCTGATTCCCCGCCTCTGATTCCCCATCTCTGATTCACCGCCTTTCATTCGCCACCTCAGATTCCCCATATCAGATTCCCCGCCTCTGTTTCCCCGCCTCTGATTCCCCGCCTCTCTTTCCCCATATCTGATTCCCCGCCTCTGATTCCCCAACTCTGATTCCCCGCCTCTGATTACCCATATCTGATTCCCCGCCTCTGGTTCCCCGCCTCTGATTCGCTGCCTCTGATTCCCCATCTCTGATTCCGCACATCTGATTCCCTGCCTCTGAATCCCCGTTTCTGATACCCAGCCTCTGATACCCCTCCCCGATTCGCACCTCTGATTCCCCATATCTGATATCCCGCCTCTCTTTCCGCGCCTCTGATTCCCCGCCTCTGATTCCCCATATCTGATTCCCCGCCTCTGATTCCCAAACTCTGATTCCCCGCCTCTGATACCCCAGCTCTTATTCCCCGCCTCTGATTCCCCAACTCTGATTCACCGCCTCTGATTCCCCACCTCTGATTCCCCGTATCTGATTCCCCACCTATGTTTTTCCGCCTCTGATTCCCCGCCTCTTATTCCCCATCTCTGATTCCTGGACTCTGATTCCCCACCTCTGATTCCCCATCTCTGATTCCGCACATCCGAAACCCTGCCTCTGATTCCCCGCCTCTGATTCCCCGCCTCTGATTCCCTGCCTCTGATTCCCAACCTCTGATTCCCCACCTCTGTCCCCATATCTGATTCCCCGCCTCACTTTCCCCGCCTCTGATTCCCCGCCTCTGATTCCCAGGCTCTGATTCCCCGCCTCTGATTCCCCGCGTCTGATTCCCTGCCTCTGATTCCCCGCCTCTGATTCCCCATCTCTGATTCCCCGCCTCTGAATCCCCGTGTCTGATACCCAGCCTCTTATACCCCGCCCCTGATTCCCCACCTCTGATTCCCCATATCTGATACCCCGCCTCTGTTTCTGCGCCTCTGATTCCCCGCCTCTGATTCCCCACCTCTGTTTCCCCATATTTGATTCCCCGCCTCTGATTCCCCAACTCTGATTCCCCGCCTCTGATTCCCCAGCTCTGATTCCCCGTGTTTGATTCCCCGCCTCTGATTCCCCATCTCTGATTCCCGGCCTCTGATTCCCGGCCTCTGATTCCCGGCCTCTCATTCCCGGCCTCTGATTCCCCGCCTCTGGTTCCCCGCCTCTGATTCGCTGCCTCTGATTCCTCATCTCTGATTCCGCACATCTGATTCCCTGCCTCTGATTCCCAGCCTCTGACTCCCCGCCTCTCTGATTCCCTGCCTCTGTTTCCCCGCCTCTGTTTCCCCATATCTGATTCCCCGCCTCACATTCCCCGCCTCTGTTTCCCCATATTTGATTCCCCGCCTCTGATTCCCCAACTCTGATTCCCCGCCTCTGATTACCCAGCTCTGATTCCCCGCCTCTGATTCCCCGCGTCTGATTCCCTGCCTCTGATTCACCGCCTCTGATTACCCATATCTGATTCCCCGCCTCTGGTTCCCCGCCTCTGATTCGCTGCCTCTGATTCCCCATCTCTGATTCCGCACATCTGATTCCCTGCCTCTGATTCCCCGCCTCTGACTCCCCGCCTCTGATTCCCTGCCTCTGTTTCCCAACCTCTGATTCCCCAACTCTGATTCCCCATATCTGATTCCCCACCTCTGTTTCCCCATATTTGATTCCCCGCCTCTGATTCCCCAACTCTGATTCCCCGCCTCTGATTACCCAGCTCTGATTCCCCGCCTCTGATTCCCCGCGTCTGATTCGCTGCCTCTGATTCCCCATCTCTGATTCCGCACATCTGATTCCCTGCCTCTGATTCCCCGCCTCTGACTCCCCGCCTCTGATTCCCTGCCTCTGTTTCCCAACCTCTGATTCCCCAACTCTGATTCCCCATATCTGATTCCCCACCTCTGTTTCCCTGCCTCTGATTCCCCGCCTCTGTTTCCCAAAATCTGATTCCTCGCCTCTGATTCCCCAACTCTGATTCCCCGCCTCTGATTCCCCACCTCTGATTCCCCATATCTGATTCCCCACCTCTGTTTCCCTGCCTCTGATTCCCCACCTCTGTTTCCCCATATCTGATTCCCCGCCTTGATTCCCCAACTCTGATTCCCCGCCTCTGATTCCCCAGCTCTGATTCCCCACTTCTGATTCCCCGTGTTTGATTCCCTGCCTCTGATTCCCCGCCTCTGATTCCCCATCTCTGATTCACCGCCTTTCATTCGCCACCTCTGATTCCCCATATCAGATTCCCCGCCTCTGATACCCCAGCTCTGATTCCCCGCCTCTGATTCCCCAACTCTGATTCACCGCCTCTGATTCCCCACATCTGATTCCCTGCCTCTGATTCCCTGCCTCCGATTCCCTGCCTCTGATTCCCAACCTCTGATTCCCCACCTCTGAATCCCCATATCTGATTCCCTGCCTCTGATTCCCCGCCTCTGATTCCCTGCCTCTGATTCCCGGCCTCTGTTTCCCCAGCTCTGATTCCCCGCCTCTGAATCCCCAACTCTGATTCCCTGCCTCTGATTCCCCAGCTCTGATTCCCAGCCTCTGATTCCCCAGCTCTGATTCCCTGCCTCTGATTTCCCGCCTGTGATTCCCCATCTCTGATTCACAACCTCTGATTCCCCACCTCTGATTCCCCATATCTGATTCCCCGCCTCTGTTTGCCCGCCTCTAATTCCCCGCCTCTGTTTCCCCATATCTGATTTCCCGCCTCTGAATCCCCGCCTCTGGTTCCCCGCCTCTGATTCGCTGCCTCTGATTCCCCATCTCTGATTCCGCACATCTGATTCCCTGCCTCTGATTCCCCGCCTCTGACTCCCCGCCTCTGATTCCCTGCCTCTGTTTCCCAACCTCTGATTCCCCACCTCTGATTCCCCATATCTGATTCCCCACCTCTGTTTCCCTGCCTCTGATTCCCCGCCTCTGTTTCCCAATATCTGATTCCTCGCCTCTGATTCCCCAACTCTGATTCCCCGCCTCTGATTCCCCAGCTCTGATACCCCAACTCTGATTCCCCGTGTTTGATTCCCTGCCTCTGATACCCCGCCTCTGATTCCCCATCTCTGATTCACCGCATTTCATTCGCCACCTCTGATTCCCCATATCAGATTCCCCGCCTCTGTTTCCCCGCCTCTGATTCCCCGCCTCTCTTTCCCCATATCTGATTACCCGCCTCTGATTCCACAACTCTGATTCCCCGCCTCTGATTACCCAGCTCTGATTCCCCATATCTGATTCCCCGCCTCTGATTCCCCATCTCTGATTCCGCACATCTGATTCCCTGCCTCTGATTCCCCGCCTCTGACTCCCCGCCTCTGATTCCCTGCCTCTGTTTCCCAACCTCTGATTCCCCACCTCTGATTCCCCATATTTGATTCCCCACCTCTGTTTCCCTGCCTCTGATTCCCCACCTCTGTTTCCCCATATCTGATTCCCCGCCTCTGATTCCCCAACTCTGATTCCCCGCCTCCGATTCCCCAGCTCTGATTCCCCACTTCTGATTCCCCGTGTTTGATTCCCTGCCTCTGATTCCCCGCCTCTGATTCCCCATCTCTGATTCACCGCCTTTCATTCGCCACCTCTGATTCCCCATATCAGATTCCCCACCTCTGTTTCCCCGCCTCTGATTCCCCGCCTCTGTTTCCCCATATCTGATTCCCCACCTCTGATTCCACATATCTGATTCCCCGCCTCTCTTTCCGCGCCTCTGATTCCCCGCCTCTGCTTCCCCATATCTGATTCCCCGCCTCTGATTCCCCAACTCTGATTCCCCGCCTCTGATTCCCCAGCTCTGTTTCCCCACCTCTGATTCCCCTCCTCTGTTTCCCCATATCTAATTCCCCGCCTCTGATTCCCAAACCCTGATTCCCCGACTCTGATTCCCCAGCTCTGATTCACCGCCTCTGATTCCCCACATCTGATTCCCTGCCTCTGATTCCCTGCCTCCGATTCCCTGCCTCTGATTCCCAACCTCTGATTCCCCACCTCTGAATCCCCATATCTGATTCCCTGCCTCTGATTCCCCGCCTCTGATTCCCTGCCTCTGATTCCCCGCCTCTGATTCCCCAGCTCTGATTCCCCGCCTCTGAATCCCCAACTCTGATTCCCTGCCTCTGATTCCCCAGCTCTGATTCCCAGCCTCTGATTCCCCAGCTCTGATTCCCTGCCTCTGATTTCCCGCCTGTGATTCCCCATCTCTGATTCACAACCTCTGATTCCCCACCTCTGATTCCCCATATCTGATTCCCCGCCTCTGTTTGCCCGCCTCTAATTCCCCGCCTCTGTTTCCCCATATCTGATTCCACGCCTCTGAATCCCCGCCTCTGGTTCCCCGCCTCTGATTCGCTGCCTCTGATTCCCCATCTCTGATTCCGCACATCTGATTCCCTGCCTCTGATTCCCCGCCTCTGACTCCCCACCTCTGATTCCCTGCCTCTGTTTCCCAACCTCTGATTCCCCACCTCTGATTCCCCATATCTGATTCCCCACCTCTGTTTCCCTGCCTCTGATTCCCCGCCTCTGTTTCCCAATATCTGATTCCTCGCCTCTGATTCCCCAACTCTGCTTCCCCGCCTCTGATTCCCCAGCTCTGATACCCCACCTCTGATTCCCCGTGTTTGATTCCCTGCCTCTGATACCCCGCCTCTGATTCCCCATCTCTGATTCACCGCCTTTCATTCGCCACCTCTGATTCCCCATATCAGATTCCCCGCCTCTGTTTCCCCGCCTCTGATTCCCCGCCTCTCTTTCCCCATATCTGATTACCCGCCTCTGATTCCACAACTCTGATTCCCCGCCTCTGATTCCCCAGCTCTGATACCCCAACTCTGATTCCCCGTGTTTGATTCCCTGCCTCTGATACCCCGCCTCTGATTCCCCATCTCTGATTCACCGCATTTCATTCGCCACCTCTGATTCCCCATATCAGATTCCCCGCCTCTGTTTCCCCGCCTCTGATTCCCCACCTCTCTTTCCCCATATCTGATTACCCGCCTCTGATTCCACAACTCTGATTCCCCGCCTCTGATTACCCAGCTCTGATTCCCCATATCTGATTCCCCGCCTCTGATTCCCCATCTCTGATTCCGCACATCTGATTCCCTGCCTCTGATTCCCCGCCTCTGACTCCCCGCCTCTGATTCCCTGCCTCTGTTTCCCAACCTCTGATTCCCCACCTCTGATTCCCCATATCTGATTCCCCACCTCTGTTTCCCTGCCTCTGATTCCCCACCTCTGTTTCCCCATATCTGATTCCCCGCCTCTGATTCCCCAACTCTGATTCCCCGCCTGTGATTCCCCAGCTCTGATTCCCCACTTCTGATTCCCCGTGTTTGATTCCCTGCCTCTGATTCCCCGCCTCTGATTCCCCATCTCTGATTCACCGCCTTTCATTCGCCACCTCTGATTCCCCATATCAGATTCCCCACCTCTGTTTCCCCGCCTCTGATTCCCCGCCTTTGTTTCCCCATATCTGATTCCCCACCTCTGATTCCACATATCTGATTCCCCGCCTCTCTTTCCGCGCCTCTGATTCCCCGCCTCTGCTTCCCCATATCTGATTCCCCGCCTCTGATTCCCCAACTCTGATTCCCCGCCTCTGATTCCCCAGCTCTGTTTCCCCACCTCTGATTCCCCTCCTCTGTTTCCCCATATCTAATTCCCCGCCTCTGATTCCCAAACCCTGATTCCCCGACTCTGATTCCCCAGCTCTGATTCACCGCCTCTGATTCCCCACATCTGATTCCCTGCCTCTGATTCCCTGCCTCCGATTCCCTGCCTCTGATTCCAAACCTCTGATTCCCCACCTCTGAATCCCCATATCTGATTCCCTGCCTCTGATTCCCCGCCTCTGATTCCCTGCCTCTGATTCCCCGCCTCTGATTCCCCAGCTCTGATTCCCCGCCTCTGAATCCCCAACTCTGATTCCCTACCTCTGATTCCCCAGCTCTGATTCCCAGCCTCTGATTCCCCAGCTCTGATTCCCTGCCTCTGATTTCCCGCCTGTGATTCCCCATCTCTGATTCACAACCTCTGATTCCCCACCTCTGATTCCCCATATCTGATTCCCCGCCTCTGTTTGCCCGCCTCTAATTCCCCGCCTCTGTTTCCCCATATCTGATTCCACGCCTCTGAATCCCCGCCTCTGGTTCCCCACCTCTGATTCGCTGCCTCTGATTCCCCATCTCTGATTCCGCACATCTGATTCCCTGCCTCTGATTCCCCGCCTCTGACTCCCCGCCTCTGATTCCCTGCCTCTGTTTCCCAACCTCTGATTCCCCACCTCTGATTCCCCATATCTGATTCCCCACCTCTGTTTCCCTGCCTCTGATTCCCCGCCTCTGTTTCCCAATATCTGATTCCTCGCCTCTGATTCCTCAACTCTGATTCCCCGCCTCTGATTCCCCAGCTCTGATACCCCACCTCTGATTCCCCGTGTTTGATTCCCTGCCTCTGATACCCCGCCTCTGATTCCCCATCTCTGATTCACCGCCTTTCATTCGCCACCTCTGATTCCCCATATCAGATTCCCCGCCTCTGTTTCCCCGCCTCTGATTCCCCGCCTCTCTTTCCCCATATCTGATTACCCGCCTCTGATTCCACAACTCTGATTCCCCGCCTCTGATTCCCCAGCTCTGATACCCCAACTCTGATTCCCCGTGTTTGATTCCCTGCCTCTGATACCCCGCCTCTGATTCCCCATCTCTGATTCACCGCATTTCATTCGCCACCTCTGATTCCCCATATCAGATTCCCCGCCTCTGTTTCCCCGCCTCTGATTCCCCGCCTCTCTTTCCCCATATCTGATTACCCGCCTCTGATTCCACAACTCTGATTCCCCGCCTCTGATTACCCAGCTCTGATTCCCCATATCTGATTCCCCGCCTCTGATTCCCCATCTCTGATTCCGCACATCTGATTCCCTGCCTCTGATTCCCCGTCTCTGACTCCCCGCCTCTGATTCCCTGCCTCTGTTTCCCAACCTCTGATTCCCCACCTCTGATTCCCCATATCTGATTCCCCACCTCTGTTTCCCTGCCTCTGATTCCCCACCTCTGTTTCCCCATATCTGATTCCCCGCCTCTGATTCCCCAACTCTGATTCCCCGCCTCTGATTCCCCAGCTCTGATTCCCCACTTCTGATACCCCGTGTTTGATTCCCTGCCTCTGATTCCCCGCCTCTGATTCCCCATCTCTGATTCACCGCCTTTCATTCGCCACCTCTGATTCCCCATATCAGATTCCCCACCTCTGTTTCCCCGCCTCTGATTCCCCGCCTCTGTTTCCCCATATCTGATTCCCCACCTCTGATTCCCCGCCTCTCTTTCCGCGCCTCTGATTCCCCGCCTCTGCTTCCCCATATCTGATTCCCCGCCTCTGATTCCCCAACTCTGATTCCCCGCCTCTGATTCCCCAGCTCTGTTTCCCCACCTCTGATTCCCCTCCTCTGTTTCCCCATATCTAATTCCCCGCCTCTGATTCCCAAACCCTGATTCCCCGACTCTGATTCCCCAGCTCTGATTCACCGCCTCTGATTCCCCACATCTGATTCCCTGCCTCTGATTCCCTGCCTCCGATTCCCTGCCTCTGATTCCAAACCTCTGATTCCCCACCTCTGAATCCCCATATCTGATTCCCTGCCTCTGATTCCCCGCCTCTGTTTCCCAACCTCTGATTCCCCACCTCTGATTCCCCATATCTGATTCCCCAGCTCTGATTCCCCTCCTCTGATTCCCCAACTCTGATTCCCCGCCTCTGATTCCCCAGCTCTGATTCCCAGCCTCTGATTCCCGGTGTCCGATTCCCTGCCTCTGATTCACCGCCTCTGATTCCCCATCTCTGATTCCCCGCCTCTGATTCCACGTGTCTGATTCCCTGCCACTGATTCCCGGCCTCTGATTCCCACCTCTGATTCCCTGCCACTGATTCCCCGCCCCTGATTCCCCACCTCTGATTCCCCATATCTGATTCGCCAACTCTGATTCCCCGCCTCTGATTCCCCAGCTCTGATTCCCCGTGTTTGATTCCCTGCCTCTGATTCCCCTTCTCTGATTCCCCACCTCTGATTCTCCAGCTCTGATTCCCCGCCTCTGATTCACCGTGTTTGATTCCCTGCCTCTGATTCCCCGCCTCTGATTCCCCATCTCTGATTCACTTCCTTTAATTCGCCACCTCTGATTCCCCATATCAGATTCCCCGCCTCTGTTTCCCCGCCTCTGATTCCCCGCCTCTGTTTCCCCATATCTGATTCCCTGCCTCTGATTCCCTGCCTCTGATTCCCCATCTCTGATTCCCCGCCTCTGAATCCCCGTGTCTGATACCCAGCCTCTGATACCCCGCCCCTGATTCCCCACCTCTGATTCCCCATATCTGATTCCCTGCCTCCCTTTCCGCGCCTGATTCCCCGCCTCTGATTCCCCATATCTGATTCCCCGCCTCTGATTCCCCGCCTCTGATTCACCAGCTCTGTTTCCCCACCTCTGATTCCCCGCCTCTGTTTCCCCATATCTAATTCCCCGCCTCTGATTCCCAAACTCTGATTCCACGCCTCTAATTCCCCAGCTCTGATTCCCAGCCTCAGATTCCCCACATCTGATTCCCTGCCTCTGATTCCCTGCCTCCGATTCCCTGCCTCTGATTCTCAACCTCTGATTCCCCACCTCTGAATCCCCACATCTGATTCCCTGCCTCTGATTCCCCGCCTCTGATTCCCCGCCTCTGATTCCCCGCCACTGATTCCCCAGCTCTGATTCCCCGCCTCTGAATCCCCAACTCTGATTCCCTGCCTCTGATTCCCCAGCTCTGATTCCCCGCCTCTGATTCCCCAGCTCTGATTCCCCGCCTCTGATTCCCCAGCTCTGATTCCCTGCCTTTGATTTCCCGCCTGTGATTCCCCATCTCTGATTCACAACCTCTGATTCCCCACCTCTGATTCCCCATATCTGATTCCCCGCCTCTGTTTGCCCGCCTCTAATTCCCCGCCTCTGTTTCCCCATATCTGATTCCCCACCTCTGAATCCCCGCCTCTGGTTCCCCGCCTCTGATTCGCTGCCTCTGATTCCCCATCTCTGATTCCGCACATCTGATTCCCTGCCTCTGATTCCCTGCCTCTGACTCCCCGCCTCTGATTCCCTGCATCTGTTTCCCAACCTCTGATTCCCCACCTCTGATTCCCCATATCTGATTCCCCACCTCTGTTTCCCCGCCTCTGATTCCCCGCCTCTCTTTCCCCATATCTGATTACCCGCCTCTGATTCCACAACTCTGATTCCCCGCCTCTGATTACCCAGCTCTGATTCCCCATATCTGATTCCCCGCCTCTGATTCCCCATCTCTGATTCCGCACATCTGATTCCCTGCCTCTGATTCCCCGTCTCTGACTCCCCGCCTCTGATTCCCTGCCTCTGTTTCCCAACCTCTGATTCCCCACCTCTGATTCCCCATATCTGATTCCCCACCTCTGTTTCCCTGCCTCTGATTCCCCACCTCTGTTTCCCCATATCTGATTCCCCGCCTCTGATTCCCCAACTCTGATTCCCCGCCTCTGATTCCCCAGCTCTGATTCCCCACTTCTGATACCCCGTGTTTGATTCCCTGCCTCTGATTCCCCGCCTCTGATTCCCCATCTCTGATTCACCGCCTTTCATTCGCCACCTCTGATTCCCCATATCAGATTCCCCACCTCTGTTTCCCCGCCTCTGATTCCCCGCCTCTGTTTCCCCATATCTGATTCCCCACCTCTGATTCCCCGCCTCTCTTTCCGCGCCTCTGATTCCCCGCCTCTGCTTCCCCATATCTGATTCCCCGCCTCTGATTCCCCAACTCTGATTCCCCGCCTCTGATTCCCCAGCTCTGTTTCCCCACCTCTGATTCCCCTCCTCTGTTTCCCCATATCTAATTCCCCGCCTCTGATTCCCAAACCCTGATTCCCCGACTCTGATTCCCCAGCTCTGATTCACCGCCTCTGATTCCCCACATCTGATTCCCTGCCTCTGATTCCCTGCCTCCGATTCCCTGCCTCTGATTCCAAACCTCTGATTCCCCACCTCTGAATCCCCATATCTGATTCCCTGCCTCTGATTCCCCGCCTCTGTTTCCCAACCTCTGATTCCCCACCTCTGATTCCCCATATCTGATTCCCCAGCTCTGATTCCCCTCCTCTGATTCCCCAACTCTGATTCCCCGCCTCTGATTCCCCAGCTCTGATTCCCAGCCTCTGATTCCCGGTGTCCGATTCCCTGCCTCTGATTCACCGCCTCTGATTCCCCATCTCTGATTCCCCGCCTCTGATTCCACGTGTCTGATTCCCTGCCACTGATTCCCGGCCTCTGATTCCCACCTCTGATTCCCTGCCACTGATTCCCCGCCCCTGATTCCCCACCTCTGATTCCCCATATCTGATTCGCCAACTCTGATTCCCCGCCTCTGATTCCCCAGCTCTGATTCCCCGTGTTTGATTCCCTGCCTCTGATTCCCCTTCTCTGATTCCCCACCTCTGATTCTCCAGCTCTGATTCCCCGCCTCTGATTCACCGTGTTTGATTCCCTGCCTCTGATTCCCCGCCTCTGATTCCCCATCTCTGATTCACTTCCTTTAATTCGCCACCTCTGATTCCCCATATCAGATTCCCCGCCTCTGTTTCCCCGCCTCTGATTCCCCGCCTCTGTTTCCCCATATCTGATTCCCTGCCTCTGATTCCCTGCCTCTGATTCCCCATCTCTGATTCCCCGCCTCTGAATCCCCGTGTCTGATACCCAGCCTCTGATACCCCGCCCCTGATTCCCCACCTCTGATTCCCCATATCTGATTCCCTGCCTCCCTTTCCGCGCCTGATTCCCCGCCTCTGATTCCCCATATCTGATTCCCCGCCTCTGATTCCCCGCCTCTGATTCACCAGCTCTGTTTCCCCACCTCTGATTCCCCGCCTCTGTTTCCCCATATCTAATTCCCCGCCTCTGATTCCCAAACTCTGATTCCACGCCTCTAATTCCCCAGCTCTGATTCCCAGCCTCAGATTCCCCACATCTGATTCCCTGCCTCTGATTCCCTGCCTCCGATTCCCTGCCTCTGATTCTCAACCTCTGATTCCCCACCTCTGAATCCCCACATCTGATTCCCTGCCTCTGATTCCCCGCCTCTGATTCCCCGCCTCTGATTCCCCGCCACTGATTCCCCAGCTCTGATTCCCCGCCTCTGAATCCCCAACTCTGATTCCCTGCCTCTGATTCCCCAGCTCTGATTCCCCGCCTCTGATTCCCCAGCTCTGATTCCCCGCCTCTGATTCCCCAGCTCTGATTCCCTGCCTTTGATTTCCCGCCTGTGATTCCCCATCTCTGATTCACAACCTCTGATTCCCCACCTCTGATTCCCCATATCTGATTCCCCGCCTCTGTTTGCCCGCCTCTAATTCCCCGCCTCTGTTTCCCCATATCTGATTCCCCACCTCTGAATCCCCGCCTCTGGTTCCCCGCCTCTGATTCGCTGCCTCTGATTCCCCATCTCTGATTCCGCACATCTGATTCCCTGCCTCTGATTCCCTGCCTCTGACTCCCCGCCTCTGATTCCCTGCATCTGTTTCCCAACCTCTGATTCCCCACCTCTGATTCCCCATATCTGATTCCCCACCTCTGTTTCCCTGCCTCTGATTCCCCGCCTCTGTTTCCCAATATCTGATTCCCCGCCTCTGATTCCCCATCTCTGATTCACCGCCTTTCATTCGCCACCTCAGATTCCCCATATCAGATTCCCCGCCTCTGTTTCCCCGCCTCTGATTCCCCGCCTCTCTTTCCCCATATCTGATTCCCCGCCTCTGATTCCCCAACTCTGATTCCCCGCCTCTGATTACCCATATCTGATTCCCCGCCTCTGGTTCCCCGCCTCTGATTCGCTGCCTCTGATTCCCCATCTCTGATTCCGCACATCTGATTCCCTGCCTCTGAATCCCCGTTTCTGATACCCAGCCTCTGATACCCCTCCCCGATTCGCACCTCTGATTCCCCATATCTGATTTCCCGCCTCTCTTTCCGCGCCGCTGATTCCCCGCCTCTGTTTCCCCATATCTGATTCCCCGCCTCTGATTCCCAAACTCTGATTCCCCGCCTCTGATACCCCAGCTCTGATTCCCCGCCTCTGATTCCCCAACTCTGATTCCGCACATCCGAAACCCTGCCTCTGATTCCCCGCCTCTGATTCCCCGCCTCTGATTCCCTGCCTCTGATTCCCAACCTCTGATTCCCCACCTCTGTCCCCATATCTGATTCCCCGCCTCTCTTTCCCCGCCTCTGATTCCCCGCCTCTGATTCCCAGACTCTGATTCCCCGCCTCTGATTCCCCGCGTCTGATTCCCTGCCTCTGATTCCCCGCCTCTGATTCCCCATCTCTGATTCCCCGCCTCTGAATCCCCGTGTCTGATACCCAGCCTCTGATACCCCGCCCCTGATTCCCCACCTCTGATTCCCCATATCTGATACCCCGCCTCTGTTTCTGCGCCTCTGATTCCCCGCCTCTGATTCCCCACCTCTGTTTCCCCATATTTGATTCCCCGCCTCTGATTCCCCAACTCTGATTCCCCGCCTCTGATTCCCCAGCTCTGATTCCCCGTGTTTGATTCCCCGCCTCTGATTCCCCATCTCTGATTCCCGGCCTCTGATTCCCGGCCTCTGATTCCCGGCCTCTCATTCCCGGCCTCTGATTCCCCGCCTCTGGTTCCCCGCCTCTGATTCGCTGCCTCTGATTCCTCATCTCTGATTCCGCACATCTGAATCCCCGTGTCTGATACCCAGCCTCTGATACCCCTCCCCTGATTCCCCACCTCTGATTCCCCATATCTGATTTCCCGCCTCTCTTTCCGCGCCTCTGATTCCCCGCCTCTGATTCCCCATATCTGATTCCCCGCCTCTGATTCCCAAACTCTGATTCCCCGCCTCTGATACCCCAGCTCTGATTCCCTGCCTCTGATTCCCCACATCTGATTCCCTGCCTCTGATTCCCCGCCTCTGATTCCCTGCCTCTGATTGCCCGCCTCTGATTCTCCGCTTCTGATTCCCCAGCTCAGATTCCCCGCCTCTGAATCCCCAACTCTGATTCCCTGCCTCTGATTCCCCAGCTCTGATTCCCCTCCTCTGATTCCCCAGCTCTGATTCCCTGCCTCTGATTTCCCGCCTGTGATTCCCCATCTCTGATTCACAACCTCTGATTCCCCACCTCTGATTCACCACATCTGATTCCCCGCTCTGATTCGCCAACTCTGATTCCCCGCCTCTGATTCCCCAGCTCTGAATCCCCGCCTCTGATTCCCGGTGTCCGATTCCCTGCCTCTGATTCACCGCCTCTGATTCCCCATCTCTGATTCCCCGCCTCTGATTCCCCGTGTCTGATTCCCTGCCTCTGATTCCCCGCCTCTGATTCCCACCTCTGATTCCCTGCCACTGATTCCCCGCCCCTGATTCCCCAACTCTGATTCCCCATATCTGATTCGCCAACTCTGATTCCCCGCCTCTGATTCCCCAGCTCTGATTCCCCGTGTTTGATACCCCGCCTCTGATTCCCCATCTCTGATTCCCCGCCTCTGATTCCCCGGCCTCTGATTCCCGGCCTCTCATTCCCAACCTCTGATTCCCCACCTCTGATTCCCCATATCTGATTCCCCACCTCTGTTTCCCTGCCTCTTATTCCCCGCCTCTGTTTCCCAATATCTGATTCCCCGCCTCTGATTCCCCAACTCTGATTCCCCGCCTCTGATTCCCCAGCTCTGATACCCCACCTCTGATTCCCCGTGTTTGATTCCCTGCCCCTGATTCCCCGCCTCTGATTCCCCATCTCTGATTCACCGCCTTTCATTCGCCACCTCAGATTCCCCATATCAGATTCCCCGCCTCTGTTTCCCCGCCTCTGATTCCCCGCCTCTGATTACCCATATCTTATTCCCCGCCTCTGGTTCCCCGCCTCTGATTCGCTGCCTCTGATTCCCCATCTCTGATTCCGCACATCTGATTCCCTGCCTCTGAATCCCCGTTTCTGATACCCAGCGTCTGATACCCCTCCCCGATTCGCACCTCTGATTCCCCATATCTGATTTCCCGCCTCTCTTTCCGCGCCTCTGATTCCCCGCCTCTGATTCCCCATATCTGATTCCCCTCCTCTGATTCCCAAACTCTGATTCCCCGCCTCTGATACCCCAGCTCTGATTCCCCGCCTCTGATTCCCCAACTCTGATTCACCGCCTCTGATTCCCCACCTCTGATTCCCCGTATCTGATTCCCCACCTATGTTTTTCCGCCTCTGATTCCCCGCCTCTGATACCCCATCTCTGATTCCTGGACTCTGATTCCCCACCTCTGATTCCCCATCTCTGATTCCGCACATCCAAAACCCTGCCTCTGATTCCCCGCCTCTGATTCCCCGCCTCTGATTCCCTGCCTCTGATTCCCAACCTCTGATTCCCCACCTCTGAGTCCCCATATCTGATTCCCCGCCTCTCTTTCCCCGCCTCTGATTCCCCGCCTCTGATTCCCAGGCCCTGATTCCCCGCCTCTGATTCCCCGCGTCTGATTCCCTGCCTCTGATTCCCCGCCTCTGATTCCCCATCTCTGATTCCCCGCCTCTGAATCCCCGTGTCTGATACCCAGCCTCTGATACCCCGCCCCTGATTCCCCACCTCTGATTCCCCATATCTGATACCCCGCCTCTGTTTCTGCGCCTCTGATTCCCCGCCTCTGATTCCCCGCCTCTGTTTCCCCATATTTGATTCCCCGCCTCTGATTCCCCAACTCTGATTCCCCGCCTCTGATTCCCCAGCTCTGATTCCCCGTGCTTGATTCCCCGCCTCTGATACCCCATCTCTGATTCCCAGCCTCTGATTCCCGGCCTCTCATTCCCGGCCTCTGATTCCCGGCCTCTGATTCCCCGCCTCTGGTTCCCCGCCTCTGATTCGCTGCCTCTGATTCCTCATCTCTGATTCCGCACATCTGATTCCCTGCCTCTGATTCCCAGCCTCTGACTCCCCGCCTCTGATTCCCTGCCTCTGTCTCCCCGCCTCTGTTTCCCCATATCTGATTCCCCGCCTCTGATTCCCCAACTCTGATTCCCCGCCTCTGATTCCCCAGCTCTGATTCCCCGTGTTTGATTGCCCTCCTCTGATTCCCCATCTCTGATTCCCGGCCTCTGATTCCCTGCCTCTGATTCCCGGCCTCTCATTCCCGGCCTCTGATTCCCGGCCTCTGATTCCCCGCCTCTGGTTCCCCGCCTCTGATTCGCTGCCTCTGATTCCCCATCTCTGATTCCGCACATCTGATTCCCTGCCTCTGATTCCCCGCCTCTGACTCCCCGCCTCTGATTCCCTGCCTCTGTTTCCAAACCTTTGATTCCCCACCTCTGATTCCCCATATCTGATTCCCCACCTCTGTTTCCCTGCCTCTGATTCCCCACCTCTGTTTCACCATATCTGATTCCCCGCCTCTGATTCCCCAACTCTGATTCCCCGCCACTGATTCCCCAGCTCTGATTCCCCACCTCTGATTCCCCGTGTTTGATTCCCTGCCTCTGATTCCCCGCCTCTGATTCCCCATCTCTGATTCACCGCCTTTCATTCGCCACCTCAGATTCCCCAATCAGATTCCCCGCCTCTGTTTCCCCGCCTCTGATTCCCCGCCTCTTTCCCCATATCTGATTCCCCGCCTCTGATTCCCCAACTCTGATTCCCCGCCTCTGATTCCCCAGCTCTGATACCCCACCTCTGATTCCCCGTGTTTGATTCCCTGCCTCTGATTCCCCGCCTCTGATTCCCCATCTCTGATTCACCGCCTTTCATTCGCCACCTCAGATTCCCCATATCAGATTCCCCGCCTCTGTTTCCCCGCCTCTGATTCCCCGCCTCTCTTTCCCCATATCTGATTCCCCGCCTCTGATTCCCCAACTCTGATTCCCCGCCTCTGATTACCCATATCTGATTCCCCGCCTCTGGTTCCCCGCCTCTGATTCGCTGCCTCTGATTCCCCATCTCTGATTCCGCACATCTGATTCCCTGCCTCTGAATCCCCGTTTCTGATACCCAGCCTCTGATACCCCTCCCCGATTTGCACCTCTGATTCCCCATATCTGATTTCCCGCCTCTCTTTCCGCGCCTCTGATTCCCCGCCTCTGATTCCCCATATCTGATTCCCCTCCTCTGATTCCCAAACTCTGATTCCCCGCCTCTGATACCCCAGCTCTGATTCCCCGCCTCTGATTCCCCAACTCTGATTCACCGCCTCTGATTCCCCACCTCTGATTCCCCGTACCTGATTCCCCACCTATGTTTTTCCGCCTCTGATTCCCCGCCTCTGATTGCCCGCGTCTGATTCCCTGCCTCTTATTCCCCGCCTCTGATTCCCCATCTCTGATTCCCCGCCTCTGAATCCCCGTGTCTGATACCCAGCCTCTGATACCCCTCCCCTGATTCCCCACCTCTGATTCCCTATATCTGATTTCCCGCCTCTCTTTCCGCGCCTCTGATTCCCCGCCTCTGATTCCCCATATCTGATTCCCCGCCTCTGATTCCCAAACTCTGATTCCCCGCCTCTGATTCCCCAGCTCTGATTCCCTGCCTCTGATTCCCCACATCTGATTCCCTGCCTCTGAATCCCCATATCTGATTGCCTGCCTCTGATTCCCTGCCTCTGATTCCCCGCCTCTGATTCCCCGCTTCTGATTCCCCAGCTCTGATTCCCCGCCTCTGAATCCCCAACTCTGATTCCCTGCCTCTGATTCCCCAGCTCTGATTCCCCTCCTCTGATTCCCCAGCTCTGATTCCCTGCCTCTCATTTCCCGCCTGTGATTCCCCATCTCTGATTCACAACCTCTGATTCCCCACCTCTGATTCACCACATCTGATTCCCCGCCTCTGATTCCCCAACTCTGATTCCCCGCCTCTGATTCCCCAGCTCTGATTCCCCGCCTCTGATTCCAGGTGTCCGATTCCCTGCCTCTGATTCACCGCCTCTGATTCCCCATCTCTGATTCCCCGCCTCTGATTCCACGTGTCTGATTCCCTGCCTCTGATGCCCCGCCTCTGATTCCCACCTCTGATTCCCTGCCACTGATTCCCCGCCCCTAATTCCCCACCTCTGATTCCCCATATCTGATTCGCCAACTCTGATTCCCCGCCTCTGATTCCCCAGCTCTGATTCCCCGTGTTTGATTCCCCGCCTCTGATTCCCCATCTCTGATTCCCCGCCTCTGATTCCCCGGCCTCTGATTCCCGGCCTCTCATTCCCGGCCTCTGATTCCCGGCCTCTGATTCCCCGCCTCTGGTTCCCCGCCTCTTTTTCGCTGCATCTGATTCTCCATCTCTGATTCCGCACATCTGATTCCCTGCCTCTGATTCCCCGCCTCTGACTCCCCGCCTCTGATTCCCTGCCTCTGTTTCCCAACCTCTGATTCCCCACCTCTGATACCCCATATCTGATTCCCCACCTCTGTTTCCCTGCCTCTGATTCCCCGCCTCTGGTTGCCCATATTTGATTCCCCGCCTCTGATTGCCCAACTCTGATTCCCCGCCTCTGATTCTCCAGCTCTGATTCCCCGCCTCTTATTCACCGTGTTTGATTCCCTGCCTCTGATTCCCCGCCTCTGATTCCCCATCTCTGATTCACTTCCTTTCATTCGCCACCTCTGATTCCCCATATCAGATTCCCCGCCTCTGTTTCCCCGCCTCTGATTCCCCGCCTCTGTTTCCCCATATCTGATTCCCCGCCTCTGATTCCCCAACTCAGATTCCCCGCCTCTGATTCCTGGACTCTGATTCCCCGCCTCTGATTCCCCGCATCTGATCCCTGCCTCTGATTCCCCGCCTCTGATTCCCCATCTCTGATTCCCCGCCTCTGAATCCCCGTGTCTGATACCCAGCCTCTGATACCACGCCCCTGATTCCCCACCTCTGATTCCCCATATCTGATTCCCCGCCTCTCTTTCCGCGCCTCTGATTCCCCGCCTCTGATTCCCCATATCTGATTCCCCGCCTCTGATTCCCCAACTCTGATTCCCCGCCTCTGATTCACCAGCTCTGTTTCCCCACCTCTGATTCCCCGCCTCTGTTTCCCCATATCTAATTCCCCGCCTCTGATTCCCAAACTCTGATTCCACGCCTCTGATTCCCCAGCTCTGATTCCCAGCCTCTGATTCCCCACATCTGATTCCCTGCCTCTGATACCCTGCCTCCGATTCCCTGCCTCTGATTCCCAACCTCTGATTCCCCACCTCTGAATCCCCATATCTGATTCCCTGCCTCTGATTCCCCGCCTCTGATTCCCTGCCTCTGATTCCCCGCCACTGATTCCCCAGCTCTGATTCCCCTCCTCTGAATCCCCAACTCTGATTCCCTGCCTCTGATTCCCCAGCTCTGATTCCCCGCCTCTGATTCCCCAGCTCTGATTCCCCGCCTCTGATTCCCCAGCTCTGATTCCCTGCCTTTGATTTCCCGCCTGTGATTCCCCATCTCTGATTCACAACCTCTGATTCCCCACCTCTGATTCCCCATATCTGATTCCCCGCCTCTGTTTCCCGCCTCTAATTCCCCGCCTCTGTTTCCCCATATCTGATTCCCCGCCTCTGAATCCCCGCCTCTGGTTCCCCGCCTCTGATTCGCTGCCTCTGATTCCCCATCTCTGATTCCGCACATTTGATTCCCTGACTCTGATTCCCCGCCTCTGACTCCCCGCCTCTGATTCCCTGCCTCTGTTTCCCAACCTCTGATTCCCCACCTCTGTTTCCCCATATCTGATTCCCCACCTCTGTTTCCCTGCCTCTGACTCCCCGCCTCTGTTTCCCAATATCTGATTCCCCGCCTCTGATTCCCCAACTCAGATTCCCCGCCTCTGATTCCCCAGCTCTGATACCCCACCTCTGATTCCCCGTGTTTGAGTCCCTGCCTCTGATTCCCCGCCTCTGATTCCCCATCTCTGATTCACCGCCTTTAATTCGTCACCTCTGATTCCCCATATCAGATTCCCCGCCTCTGTTTCCCCGCCTCTGATTCACCGCCTCTCTTTCCCCATATCTGATTCCCCGCCTCTGATTCCCCAACTCTGATTCACCGCCTCGGATTACTCATATCTGATTCCCCGCATCTGGTTCCCCGCCTCTGATTCGCTGCCTCTGATTCCCCAACTCTGATTCCGCACATCTGATACCCTGCCTCTGATGCCCCGCCTCTGACTCCCCGCCTCTGATTCCCTGCCTCTGCTTCCCAACCTCTGATTCCCCACCTCTGATTCCCCATATCTGATTCCCCACCTCTGTTTCCCTGCCTCTGATTCCCCACCTCTGTTTCCCCATATCTGATTCCCCGCCTCTGATTCCCCAACTCTGATTCCCCGCCTCTGATTCCCCAGCTCTGATTCCCCACCTCTGATTCCCCGTGTTTGATTCCCTGCCTCTGATTCCCCGCCTCTGATTCCCCATCTCAGATTCACCGCCTTTCATTCGCCACCTCTGATTCCCCATATCAGATTCCCCACCTCTGTTTCCCCGCCTCTGATTCCCCGCCTCTGTTTCCCCATATCTGATTCCCCACCTCTGATTCCCCATATCTGATTCCCCGCCTCTCTTTCCGCGCCTCTGATTCCCCGCCTCTGCTTCCCCATGTCTGATTCCCCACCTCTGATTCCCCAACTCTGATTCCCCGCCTCTGATTCCCCAGCTCTGTTTCCCCACCTCTGATTCCCCGCCTCTGATTCCCCGCCTCTGATTCCCCACATCTGATTCCCTGCCTCTGATTCCCTGCCTCCGATTCCCTGCCTCTGATTCCCAACCTCTGATTTCCCCACCTCTGAATCCCCATATCTGATTCCCTGCCTCTGATTCCCCGCCTCTGATTCCCTGCCTCTGATTCCCCGCCTCTGATTCCCCAGCTCTGATTCCCCGCCTCTGAATCCCCAACTCTGATTCCCTGCCTATGATTCCCCAGCTCTGATTCCCCGCCTCTGATTCCCCAGCTCTGATTCCCTGCCTCTGATTTCCCGCCTGTGATTCCCCATCTCTGATTCACAACCTCTGATTCCCCACCTCTGATTCCCCATATCTGATTCCCCGCCTCTGTTTGCCCGCCTCTAATTCCCCGCCTCTGTTTCCCCATATCTGATTCCCCGCCTCTGAATCCCCGCCTCTGGTTCCCCGCCTCTGATTCGCTGCCTCTGATTCCCCATCTCTGATTCCGCACATCTGATTCCCTGCCTCTGATTCCCCGCCTCTGACTCCCCGCCTCTGATTCCCTGCCTCTGTTTCCCAACCTCTGATTCCCCACCTCTGATTCCCCATATCTGATTCCCCACCTCTGTTTCCCTGCCTCTGATTCCCCGCCTCTGTTTCCCAATATCTGATTCCTCGCCTCTGATTCCCCAACTCTTATTCCCCGCCTCTGATTCCCCAGCTCTGATACCCCACCTCTGATTCCCCGTGTTTGATTCCCTGCCTCTGATTCCCCGCCTCTGATTCCCCATCTCTGATTCACCGCCTTTCATTCGCCACCTCTGATTCCCCATATCAGATTCCCCGCCTCTGTTTCCCCGCCTCTGATTCCCCGCCTCTCTTTCCCCATATCAGATTCTCCGCCTCTGATTCACCAACTCTGATTCCCCGCCTCTGATTACCCAGCTCTGATTCCCCGCCTCTGATTCCCGGCGTCTGATTCCCTGCCTCTGATTCCCCGCCTCTGATTCCCCATCTCTGATTCCCCGCCCCTGAATCCCCGTGTCTGATACCCAGCCTCTGATACCCCTCCCCTGATTCCCCACCTCTGATTCCCCATATCTGATTTCCCGCCTCCCTTTCCGCGCCTCTGATTCCCCGCCTCTGATTCCCCATATCTGATTCCCCGCCTCTGATTCCCAAACTCTGATTCCCCGCCTCTGATACCCCAGCTCTGATTCCCTGCCTCTGATTCCCCACATCTGATTCCCTGCCTCTGATTCCCCGCCTCTGATTCCCTGCCTCTGATTGCCCGCCTCTGATTCCCCGCTTCTGATTCCCCAGCTCAGATTCCCCGCCTCTGAATCCCCAACTCTGATTCCCTGCCTCTGATTCCCCAGCTCTGATTCCCCTCCTCTGATTCCCCAGCTCTGATTCCCTGCCTCTGATTTCCCGCCTGTGATTCCCCATCTCTGATTCACAACCTCTGATTCCCCACCTCTGATTCACCACATCTGATTCCCCGCTCTGATTCGCCAACTCTGATTCCCCGCCTCTGATTCCCCAGCTCTGAATCCCCGCCTCTGATTCCCGGTGTCCGATTCCCTGCCTCTGATTCACCGCCTCTGATTCCCCATCTCTGATTCCCCACCTCTGATTCCCCGTGTCTGATTCCCTGCCTCTGATTCCCCGCCTCTGATTCCCACCTCTGATTCCCTGCCACTGATTCCCCGCCCCTGATTCCCCAACTCTGATTCCCCATATCTGATTCGCCAACTCTGATTCCCCGCCTCTGATTCCCCAGCTCTGATTCCCCGTGTTTGATACCCCGCCTCTGATTCCCCATCTCTGATTCCCCGCCTCTGATTCCCCGGCCTCTGATTCCCGGCCTCTCATTCCCAACCTCTGATTCCCCACCTCTGATTCCCCATATCTGATTCCCCACCTCTGTTTCCCTGCCTCTTATTCCCCGCCTCTGTTTCCCAATATCTGATTCCCCGCCTCTGATTCCCCAACTCTGATTCCCCGCCTCTGATTCCCCAGCTCTGATACCCCACCTCTGATTCCCCGTGTTTGATTCCCTGCCCCTGATTCCCCGCCTCTGATTCCCCATCTCTGATTCACCGCCTTTCATTCGCCACCTCAGATTCCCCATATCAGATTCCCCGCCTCTGTTTCCCCGCCTCTGATTCCCCGCCTCTGATTACCCATATCTTATTCCCCGCCTCTGGTTCCCCGCCTCTGATTCGCTGCCTCTGATTCCCCATCTCTGATTCCGCACATCTGATTCCCTGCCTCTGAATCCCCGTTTCTGATACCCAGCGTCTGATACCCCTCCCCGATTCGCACCTCTGATTCCCCATATCTGATTTCCCGCCTCTCTTTCCGCGCCTCTGATTCCCCGCCTCTGATTCCCCATATCTGATTCCCCTCCTCTGATTCCCAAACTCTGATTCCCCGCCTCTGATACCCCAGCTCTGATTCCCCGCCTCTGATTCCCCAACTCTGATTCACCGCCTCTGATTCCCCACCTCTGATTCCCCGTATCTGATTCCCCACCTATGTTTTTCCGCCTCTGATTCCCCGCCTCTGATACCCCATCTCTGATTCCTGGACTCTGATTCCCCACCTCTGATTCCCCATCTCTGATTCCGCACATCCAAAACCCTGCCTCTGATTCCCCGCCTCTGATTCCCCGCCTCTGATTCCCTGCCTCTGATTCCCAACCTCTGATTCCCCACCTCTGAGTCCCCATATCTGATTCCCCGCCTCTCTTTCCCCGCCTCTGATTCCCCGCCTCTGATTCCCAGGCCCTGATTCCCCGCCTCTGATTCCCCGCGTCTGATTCCCTGCCTCTGATTCCCCGCCTCTGATTCCCCATCTCTGATTCCCCGCCTCTGAATCCCCGTGTCTGATACCCAGCCTCTGATACCCCGCCCCTGATTCCCCACCTCTGATTCCCCATATCTGATACCCCGCCTCTGTTTCTGCGCCTCTGATTCCCCGCCTCTGATTCCCCGCCTCTGTTTCCCCATATTTGATTCCCCGCCTCTGATTCCCCAACTCTGATTCCCCGCCTCTGATTCCCCAGCTCTGATTCCCCGTGTTTGATTCCCCGCCTCTGATACCCCATCTCTGATTCCCAGCCTCTGATTCCCGGCCTCTCATTCCCGGCCTCTGATTCCCGGCCTCTGATTCCCCGCCTCTGGTTCCCCGCCTCTGATTCGCTGCCTCTGATTCCTCATCTCTGATTCCGCACATCTGATTCCCTGCCTCTGATTCCCAGCCTCTGACTCCCCGCCTCTGATTCCCTGCCTCTGTCTCCCCGCCTCTGTTTCCCCATATCTGATTCCCCGCCTCTGATTCCCCAGCTCTGATTCCCCGTGTTTGATTGCCCTCCTCTGATTCCCCATCTCTGATTCCCGGCCTCTGATTCCCTGCCTCTGATTCCCGGCCTCTCATTCCCGGCCTCTGATTCCCGGCCTCTGATTCCCCGCCTCTGGTTCCCCGCCTCTGATTCGCTGCCTCTGATTCCCCATCTCTGATTCCGCACATCTGATTCCCTGCCTCTGATTCCCCGCCTCTGACTCCCCGCCTCTGATTCCCTGCCTCTGTTTCCAAACCTTTGATTCCCCACCTCTGATTCCCCATATCTGATTCCCCACCTCTGTTTCCCTGCCTCTGATTCCCCACCTCTGTTTCACCATATCTGATTCCCCGCCTCTGATTCCCCAACTCTGATTCCCCGCCACTGATTCCCCAGCTCTGATTCCCCACCTCTGATTCCCCGTGTTTGATTCCCTGCCTCTGATTCCCCGCCTCTGATTCCCCATCTCTGATTCACCGCCTTTCATTCGCCACCTCAGATTCCCCAATCAGATTCCCCGCCTCTGTTTCCCCGCCTCTGATTCCCCGCCTCTTTCCCCATATCTGATTCCCCGCCTCTGATTCCCCAACTCTGATTCCCCGCCTCTGATTCCCCAGCTCTGATACCCCACCTCTGATTCCCCGTGTTTGATTCCCTGCCTCTGATTCCCCGCCTCTGATTCCCCATCTCTGATTCACCGCCTTTCATTCGCCACCTCAGATTCCCCATATCAGATTCCCCGCCTCTGTTTCCCCGCCTCTGATTCCCCGCCTCTCTTTCCCCATATCTGATTCCCCGCCTCTGATTCCCCAACTCTGATTCCCCGCCTCTGATTACCCATATCTGATTCCCCGCCTCTGGTTCCCCGCCTCTGATTCGCTGCCTCTGATTCCCCATCTCTGATTCCGCACATCTGATTCCCTGCCTCTGAATCCCCGTTTCTGATACCCAGCCTCTGATACCCCTCCCCGATTTGCACCTCTGATTCCCCATATCTGATTTCCCGCCTCTCTTTCCGCGCCTCTGATTCCCCGCCTCTGATTCCCCATATCTGATTCCCCTCCTCTGATTCCCAAACTCTGATTCCCCGCCTCTGATACCCCAGCTCTGATTCCCCGCCTCTGATTCCCCAACTCTGATTCACCGCCTCTGATTCCCCACCTCTGATTCCCCGTACCTGATTCCCCACCTATGTTTTTCCGCCTCTGATTCCCCGCCTCTGATTCCCCATCTCTGATTCCTGGACTCTGATTCCCCACCTCTGATTCCCCATCTCTGATTCCGCACATCCGAAACCCTGCCTCTGATTCCCCGCCTCTGATTCCCCGCCTCTGATTCCCTGCCTCTGATTCCCAACCTCTGATTCCCCACCTCTGAGTCCCCATATCTGATTCCCCGCCTCTCTTTCCCTGCCTCTGATTCCCCGCCTCTGATTCCCAGGCTCTGATTCCCCCCCTCTGATTCCCCGCGTCTGATTCCCTGCCTCTGATTCCCCGCCTCTGATTCCCCATCTCTGATTCCCCGCCTCTGAATCCCCGTGTCTGATACCAAGCCTCTGATAACCCGCCCCTGATTCCCCACCTCTGATGCCCCATATCTGATACCCCGCCTCTGTTTCTGCGCCTCTGATTCCCCGCCTCTGATTCCCCGCCTCTGATTCCCCAGCTCTGATTCCCCGTGTTTGATTCCCCGCCTCTGATTCCCCATCTCTGATTCCCCGCCTCTGATTCCCCGGCCTCTGATTCCCGGCCTCTCATTCCCGGCCTCTGATTCCCGGCCTCTGATTCCCCGCCTCTGGTTCCCCGCCTCTTTTTCGCTGCATCTGATTCTCCATCTCTGATTCCGCACATCTGATTCCCTGCCTCTGATTCCCCGCCTCTGACTCCCCGCCTCTGATTCCCTGCCTCTGTTTCCCAACCTCTGATTCCCCACCTCTGATACCCCATATCTGATTCCCCACCTCGGTTTCCCTGCCTCTGATTCCCCGCCTCTGGTTGCCCATATTTGATTCCCCGCCTCTGATTGCCCAACTCTGATTCCCCGCCTCTGATTCTCCAGCTCTGATTCCCCGCCTCTTATTCACCGTGTTTGATTCCCTGCCTCTGATTCCCCGCCTCTGATTCCCCATCTCTGATTCACTTCCTTTCATTCGCCACCTCTGATTCCCCATATCAGATTCCCCGCCTCTGTTTCCCCGCCTCTGATTCCCCGCCTCTGTTTCCCCATATCTGATTCCCCGCCTCTGATTCCCCAACTCTGATTCCCCGCCTCTGATTCCTGGACTCTGATTCCCCGCCTCTGATTCCCCGCATCTGATCCCTGCCTCTGATTCCCCGCCTCTGATTCCCCATCTCTGATTCCCCGCCTCTGAATCCCCGTGTCTGATACCCAGCCTCTGATACCACGCCCCTGATTCCCCACCTCTGATTCCCCATATCTGATTCCCCGCCTCTCTTTCCGCGCCTCTGATTCCCCGCCTCTGATTCCCCATATCTGATTCCCCGCCTCTGATTCCCCAACTCTGATTCCCCGCCTCTGATTCACCAGCTCTGTTTCCCCACCTCTGATTCCCCGCCTCTGTTTCCCCATATCTAATTCCCCGCCTCTGATTCCCAAACTCTGATTCCACGCCTCTGATTCCCCAGCTCTGATTCCCAGCCTCTGATTCCCCACATCTGATTCCCTGCCTCTGATACCCTGCCTCCGATTCCCTGCCTCTGATTCCCAACCTCTGATTCCCCACCTCTGAATCCCCATATCTGATTCCCTGCCTCTGATTCCCCGCCTCTGATTCCCTGCCTCTGATTCCCCGCCACTGATTCCCCAGCTCTGATTCCCCTCCTCTGAATCCCCAACTCTGATTCCCTGCCTCTGATTCCCCAGCTCTGATTCCCCGCCTCTGATTCCCCAGCTCTGATTCCCCGCCTCTGATTCCCCAGCTCTGATTCCCTGCCTTTGATTTCCCGCCTGTGATTCCCCATCTCTGATTCACAACCTCTGATTCCCCACCTCTGATTCCCCATATCTGATTCCCCGCCTCTGTTTCCCGCCTCTAATTCCCCGCCTCTGTTTCCCCATATCTGATTCCCCGCCTCTGAATCCCCGCCTCTGGTTCCCCGCCTCTGATTCGCTGCCTCTGATTCCCCATCTCTGATTCCGCACATTTGATTCCCTGACTCTGATTCCCCGCCTCTGACTCCCCGCCTCTGATTCCCTGCCTCTGTTTCCCAACCTCTGATTCCCCACCTCTGTTTCCGCATATCTGATTCCCCACCTCTGTTTCCCTGCCTCTGACTCCCCGCCTCTGTTTCCCAATATCTGATTCCCCGCCTCTGATTCCCCAACTCAGATTCCCCGCCTCTGATTCCCCAGCTCTGATACCCCACCTCTGATTCCCCGTGTTTGAGTCCCTGCCTCTGATTCCCCGCCTCTGATTCCCCATCTCTGATTCACCGCCTTTAATTCGTCACCTCTGATTCCCCATATCAGATTCCCCGCCTCTGTTTCCCCGCCTCTGATTCACCGCCTCTCTTTCCCCATATCTGATTCCCCGCCTCTGATTCCCCAACTCTGATTCCCCGCCTCGGATTACTCATATCTGATTCCCCGCATCTGGTTCCCCGCCTCTGATTCGCTGCCTCTGATTCCCCAACTCTGATTCCGCACATCTGATACCCTGCCTCTGATGCCCCGCCTCTGACTCCCCGCCTCTGATTCCCTGCCTCTGCTTCCCAACCTCTGATTCCCCACCTCTGATTCCCCATATCTGATTCCCCAACTCTGTTTCCCTGCCTGATTCCCCACCTCTGTTTCCCCATATCTGATTCCCCGCCTCTGATTCCCCAACTCTGATTCCCCGCCTCTGATTCCCCAGCTCTGATTCCCCACCTCTGATTCCCCGTGTTTGATTCCCTGCCTCTGATTCCCCGCCTCTGATTCCCCATCTCAGATTCACCGCCTTTCATTCGCCACCTCTGATTCCCCATATCAGATTCCCCACCTCTGTTTCCCCGCCTCTGATTCCCCGCCTCTGTTTCCCCATATCTGATTCCCCACCTCTGATTCCCCATATCTGATTCCCCGCCTCTCTTTCCGCGCCTCTGATTCCCCGCCTCTGCTTCCCCATGTCTGATTCCCCACCTCTGATTCCCCAACTCTGATTCCCCGCCTCTGATTCCCCAGCTCTGTTTCCCCACCTCTGATTCCCCGCCTCTGATTCCCCGCCTCTGATTCCCCACATCTGATTCCCTGCCTCTGATTCCCTGCCTCCGATTCCCTGCCTCTGATTCCCAACCTCTGATTTCCCCACCTCTGAATCCCCATATCTGATTCCCTGCCTCTGATTCCCCGCCTCTGATTCCCTGCCTCTGATTCCCCGCCTCTGATTCCCCAGCTCTGATTCCCCGCCTCTGAATCCCCAACTCTGATTCCCTGCCTATGATTCCCCAGCTCTGATTCCCCGCCTCTGATTCCCCAGCTCTGATTCCCTGCCTCTGATTTCCCGCCTGTGATTCCCCATCTCTGATTCACAACCTCTGATTCCCCACCTCTGATTCCCCATATCTGATTCCCCGCCTCTGTTTGCCCGCCTCTAATTCCCCGCCTCTGTTTCCCCATATCTGATTCCCCGCCTCTGAATCCCCGCCTCTGGTTCCCCGCCTCTGATTCGCTGCCTCTGATTCCCCATCTCTGATTCCGCACATCTGATTCCCTGCCTCTGATTCCCCGCCTCTGACTCCCCGCCTCTGATTCCCTGCCTCTGTTTCCCAACCTCTGATTCCCCACCTCTGATTCCCCATATCTGATTCCCCACCTCTGTTTCCCTGCCTCTGATTCCCCGCCTCTGTTTCCCAATATCTGATTCCTCGCCTCTGATTCCCCAACTCTTATTCCCCGCCTCTGATTCCCCAGCTCTGATACCCCACCTCTGATTCCCCGTGTTTGATTCCCTGCCTCTGATTCCCCGCCTCTGATTCCCCATCTCTGATTCACCGCCTTTCATTCGCCACCTCTGATTCCCCATATCAGATTCCCCGCCTCTGTTTCCCCGCCTCTGATTCCCCGCCTCTCTTTCCCCATATCAGATTCTCCGCCTCTGATTCACCAACTCTGATTCCCCGCCTCTGATTACCCAGCTCTGATTCCCCGCCTCTGATTCCCGGCGTCTGATTCCCTGCCTCTGATTCCCCGCCTCTGATTCCCCATCTCTGATTCCCCGCCCCTGAATCCCCGTGTCTGATACCCAGCCTCTGATACCCCTCCCCTGATTCCCCACCTCTGATTCCCCATATCTGATTTCCCGCCTCTCTTTCCGCGCCTCTGATTCCCCGCCTCTGATTCCCCATATCTGATTCCCCGCCTCTGATTCCCAAACTCTGATTCCCCGCCTCTGATACCCCAGCTCTGATTCCCTGCCTCTGATTCCCCACATCTGATTCCCTGCCTCTGATTCCCCGCCTCTGATTCCCTGCCTCTGATTGCCCGCCTCTGATTCCCCGCTTCTGATTCCCCAGCTCAGATTCCCCGCCTCTGAATCCCCAACTCTGATTCCCTGCCTCTGATTCCCCAGCTCTGATTCCCCTCCTCTGATTCCCCAGCTCTGATTCCCTGCCTCTGATTTCCCGCCTGTGATTTCCCATCTCTGATTCACAACCTCTGATTCCCCACCTCTGATTCACCACATCTGATTACCCGCTCTGATTCGCCAACTCTGATTCCCCGCCTCTGATTCCCCAGCTCTGAATCCCCGCCTCTGATTCCCGGTGTCCGATTCCCTGCCTCTGATTCACCGCCTCTGATTCCCCATCTCTGATTCCCCGCCTCTGATTCCCCGTGTCTGATTCCCTGCCTCTGATTCCCCGCCTCTGATTCCCACCTCTGATTCCCTGCCACTGATTCCCCGCCCCTGATTCCCCAACTCTGATTCCCCATATCTGATTCGCCAACTCTGATTCCCCGCCTCTGATTCCCCAGCTCTGATTCCCCGTGTTTGATACCCCGCCTCTGATTCCCCATCTCTGATTCCCCGCCTCTGATTCCCCGGCCTCTGATTCCCGGCCTCTCATTCCCAACCTCTGATTCCCCACCTCTGATTCCCCATATCTGATTCCCCACCTCTGTTTCCCTGCCTCTTATTCCCCGCCTCTGTTTCCCAATATCTGATTCCCCGCCTCTGATTCCCCAACTCTGATTCCCCGCCTCTGATTCCCCAGCTCTGATACCCCACCTCTGATTCCCCGTGTTTGATTCCCTGCCCCTGATTCCCCGCCTCTGATTCCCCATCTCTGATTCACCGCCTTTCATTCGCCACCTCAGATTCCCCATATCAGATTCCCCGCCTCTGTTTCCCCGCCTCTGATTCCCCGCCTCTGATTACCCATATCTTATTCCCCGCCTCTGGTTCCCCGCCTCTGATTCGCTGCCTCTGATTCCCCATCTCTGATTCCGCACATCTGATTCCCTGCCTCTGAATCCCCGTTTCTGATACCCAGCGTCTGATACCCCTCCCCGATTCGCACCTCTGATTCCCCATATCTGATTTCCCGCCTCTCTTTCCGCGCCTCTGATTCCCCGCCTCTGATTCCCCATATCTGATTCCCCTCCTCTGATTCCCAAACTCTGATTCCCCGCCTCTGATACCCCAGCTCTGATTCCCCGCCTCTGATTCCCCAACTCTGATTCACCGCCTCTGATTCCCCACCTCTGATTCCCCGTATCTGATTCCCCACCTATGTTTTTCCGCCTCTGATTCCCCGCCTCTGATACCCCATCTCTGATTCCTGGACTCTGATTCCCCACCTCTGATTCCCCATCTCTGATTCCGCACATCCAAAACCCTGCCTCTGATTCCCCGCCTCTGATTCCCCGCCTCTGATTCCCTGCCTCTGATTCCCAACCTCTGATTCCCCACCTCTGAGTCCCCATATCTGATTCCCCGCCTCTCTTTCCCCGCCTCTGATTCCCCGCCTCTGATTCCCAGGCCCTGATTCCCCGCCTCTGATTCCCCGCGTCTGATTCCCTGCCTCTGATTCCCCGCCTCTGATTCCCCATCTCTGATTCCCCGCCTCTGAATCCCCGTGTCTGATACCCAGCCTCTGATACCCCGCCCCTGATTCCCCACCTCTGATTCCCCATATCTGATACCCCGCCTCTGTTTCGGCGCCTCTGATTCCCCGCCTCTGATTCCCCGCCTCTGTTTCCCCATATTTGATTCCCCGCCTCTGATTCCCCAACTCTGATTCCCCGCCTCTGATTCCCCAGTTCTGATTCCCCGTGTTTGATTCCCCGCCTCTGATACCCCATCTCTGATTCCCAGCCTCTGATTCCCGGCCTCTCATTCCCGGCCTCTGATTCCCGGCCTCTGATTCCCCGCCTCTGGTTCCCCGCCTCTGATTCGCTGCCTCTGATTCCTCATCTCTGATTCCGCACATCTGATTCCCTGCCTCTGATTCCCAGCCTCTGACTCCCCGCCTCTGATTCCCTGCCTCTGTCTCCCCGCCTCTGTTTCCCCATATCTGATTCCCCGCCTCTGATTCCCCAACTCTGATTCCCCGCCTCTGATTCCCCAGCTCTGATTCCCCGTGTTTGATTGCCCTCCTCTGATTCCCCATCTCTGATTCCCGGCCTCTGATTCCCTGCCTCTGATTCCCGGCCTCTCATTCCCGGCCTCTGATTCCCGGCCTCTGATTCCCCGCCTCTGGTTCCCCGCCTCTGATTCGCTGCCTCTGATTCCCCATCTCTGATTCCGCACATCTGATTCCCTGCCTCTGATTCCCCGCCTCTGACTCCCCGCCTCTGATTCCCTGCCTCTGTTTCCAAACCTTTGATTCCCCACCTCTGATTCCCCATATCTGATTCCCCACCTCTGTTTCCCTGCCTCTGATTCCCCACCTCTGTTTCACCATATCTGATTCCCCGCCTCTGATTCCCCAACTCTGATTCCCCGCCACTGATTCCCCAGCTCTGATTCCCCACCTCTGATTCCCCGTGTTTGATTCCCTGCCTCTGATTCCCCGCCTCTGATTCCCCATCTCTGATTCACCGCCTTTCATTCGCCACCTCAGATTCCCCAATCAGATTCCCCGCCTCTGTTTCCCCGCCTCTGATTCCCCGCCTCTTTCCCCATATCTGATTCCCCGCCTCTGATTCCCCAACTCTGATTCCCCGCCTCTGATTCCCCAGCTCTGATACCCCACCTCTGATTCCCCGTGTTTGATTCCCTGCCTCTGATTCCCCGCCTCTGATTCCCCATCTCTGATTCACCGCCTTTCATTCGCCACCTCAGATTCCCCATATCAGATTCCCCGCCTCTGTTTCCCCGCCTCTGATTCCCCGCCTCTCTTTCCCCATATCTGATTCCCCGCCTCTGATTCCCCAACTCTGATTCCCCGCCTCTGATTACCCATATCTGATTCCCCGCCTCTGGTTCCCCGCCTCTGATTCGCTGCCTCTGATTCCCCATCTCTGATTCCGCACATCTGATTCCCTGCCTCTGAATCCCCGTTTCTGATACCCAGCCTCTGATACCCCTCCCCGATTTGCACCTCTGATTCCCCATATCTGATTTCCCGCCTCTCTTTCCGCGCCTCTGATTCCCCGCCTCTGATTCCCCATATCTGATTCCCCTCCTCTGATTCCCAAACTCTGATTCCCCGCCTCTGATACCCCAGCTCTGATTCCCCGCCTCTGATTCCCCAACTCTGATTCACCGCCTCTGATTCCCCACCTCTGATTCCCCGTACCTGATTCCCCACCTATGTTTTTCCGCCTCTGATTCCCCGCCTCTGATTCCCCATCTCTGATTCCTGGACTCTGATTCCCCACCTCTGATTCCCCATCTCTGATTCCGCACATCCGAAACCCTGCCTCTGATTCCCCGCCTCTGATTCCCCGCCTCTGATTCCCTGCCTCTGATTCCCAACCTCTGATTCCCCACCTCTGAGTCCCCATATCTGATTCCCCGCCTCTCTTTCCCTGCCTCTGATTCCCCGCCTCTGATTCCCAGGCTCTGATTCCCCCCCTCTGATTCCCCGCGTCTGATTCCCTGCCTCTGATTCCCCGCCTCTGATTCCCCATCTCTGATTCCCCGCCTCTGAATCCCCGTGTCTGATACCCAGCCTCTGATAACCCGCCCCTGATTCCCCACCTCTGATGCCCCATATCTGATACCCCGCCTCTGTTTCTGCGCCTCTGATTCCCCGCCTCTGATTCCCCGCCTCTGTTTCCCCATATTTGATTCCCCGCCTCTGATTCCCCAACTCTGATTCCCCGCCTCTGATTCCCCGCCTCTGATTCACCAGCTCTGATTCCCCGTGTTTGATTCCCCGCCTCTGATACCCCATCTCTGATTCCCGGCCTCTGATTCCCGGCCTCTCATTCCCGGCCTCTGATTCCCGGCCTCTGATTCCCCGCCTCTGGTTCCCCGCCTCTGATTCGCTGTCTCTGATTCCTCATCTCTGATTCCGCACATCTGATTCCCTGCCTCTGATTCCCAGCCACTGACTCCCCGCCTCTGATTCCCTGCCTCTGTTTCCCCGCCTCTGTTTCCCCATATCTGATTCCCCGCCTCTGATTCCCCAACCCTGATTCCCCGCCTCTGATTCCCCAGCTCTGATTCCCCGTGTTTGATTCCCCGCCTCTGATTCCCCATCTCTGATTCCCGGCCTCTGATTCCCTGCCTCTGATTCCCGGCCTCTCATTCCCGGCCTCTGATTCCCGGCCTCTGATTCCCCGCCTCTGGTTCCCCGCCTCTGATTCGCTGCCTCTGATTCCCCATCTCTGATTCCGCACATCTGATTCCCTGCCTCTGATTCCCCGCCTCTGACTCCCCGCCTCTGATTCCCTGCCTCTGTTTCCAAACCTTTGATTCCCCACCTCTGATTCCCCATATCTGTTTCCCCACCTCTGTTTCCCTGCCTCTGATTCCCCACCTCTGTGTCACCATATCTGATTCCCCGCCTCTGATTCCCCAACTCTGATTCCCCGCCACTGATTCCCCAGCTCTGATTCCCCACCTCTGATTCCCCGTGTTTGATTCCCTGCCTCTGATTCCCCGCCTCTGATTCGCCATCTCTGATTCACCGCCTTTCATTCGCCACCTCTGATTCCCCAATCAGATTCCCCGCCTCTGTTTCCCCGCCTCTGATTCCCCGCCTCTCTTTCCCCATATCTGATTCCCCGCCTCTGATTCCCCAACTCTGATTCCCCGCCTCTGATTACCCAGCTCTGATTCCCCGCATCTGATTCCCCGCGTCTGATTCCCTGCCTCTGATTCCCCGCCTCTGATTCCCCATCTCTGATTCCCCGCCTCTGAATCCCCGTGTCTGATACCCAGCCTCTGATACCCCGCCCCTGATTCCCCACCTCTGATTCCCCATATCTGATTCCCCGCCTCTCTTTCCACGCCTCTGATTCCCCGCCTCAGATTCCCCATATCTGATTCCCCGCCACTGATTCCCCAACTCTGATTCCCCGCCTCTGATTCCCCAGCTCTGTTTCCCCACCTCTGATTCCCAGCCTCTGTTTCCCCAAATCTAATTCCCCGCCTCTGATTCCCAAACTCTGATTCCCCGCCTCTGATTCCCCAGCTCTGATTCCCCGCCTCTGATTCCCCAGCTCTGATTTCCTGCCTCTGATTTCCCGCCTGTGATTCCCCATCTCTGTTTCACAACCTTTGATTCCCCACCTCTGATTCACCATATCTGATTCCCCGCCTCTGTTTGCCCGCCTCTAATTCCCCGCCTCTGATTCCCCATATCTGATTACCCGCCTCTGAACCCCAACTCTGATTCCCTACCTCTGATTCCCCAGCTCTGATTCCCCGCCTCTGATTCCCCGCCTCTGATTCACAGCCTCTGATTCCCCACCTCTGATTCCCCACCTCTGATTCACCATATCTGATTCCCCGCCTCTGTTTGCCCGCCTCTAATTCCCCGCCTCTGATTCCCCATATCTGATTACCCGCCTCTGAATCCCCAACTCTGATTCCCTGCCTCTGATTCCCCAGCTCTGATTCCCCGCCTCTGATTCCCCGCCTCTGATTCACAGCCTCTAATTCCCCGCCTCTGATTCCCCACCTCTGATTCACCATATCTGATTCCCCGCCTCTGTTTGCCCGCCTCTAATTCCCCGCCTCTGATTCCCCATATCTGATTACCCGCCTCTGAATCCCCAACTCTGATTCCCTGCCTCTGATTCCCCAGCTCTGATTCCCCGCCTCTGAATCCCCATCTCTGATTCACCGCCTCTGATTCCCCACCTCTGATTCCCCGTATCTGATTCCCCACCTATGTTTTCCCGCCTCTGATTCCCCACCTCTGATTCCCCTTCTCTGATTCCGCACATCCGAATCCCTGCCTCTGATTCCCCGCCTCTGATTACCCGCCTCTGATTCCCTGCCTCTGATTCCCAACCTCTGATTCCCCACCTCTGATACCCCACCTCTGATTCACCATATCTGATTCCCCGCCTCTGATTCCCCATATCTGATTACCCGCCTCTGAATCCCCAACTCTGATTCCCTGCCTCTGATTCCCCAGCTCTGATTCCCCGCCTCTGATTCCCCGCCTCTGATTCACAGCCTCTAATTCCCCGCCTCTGATTCCCCACCTCTGATTCACCATATCTGATTCCCCGCCTCTGTTTGCCCGCCTCTAATTCCCCGCCTCTGATTCCCCATATCTGATTACCCGCCTCTGAATCCCCAACTCTGATTCCCTGCCTCTGATTCCCCAGCTCTGATTCCCCGCCTCTGAATCCCCATCTCTGATTCACCGCCTCTGATTCCCCACCTCTGATTCCCCGTATCTGATTCCCCACCTATGTTTTCCCGCCTCTGATTCCCCACCTCTGATTCCCCTTCTCTGATTCCGCACATCCGAATCCCTGCCTCTGATTCCCCGCCTCTGATTACCCGCCTCTGATTCCCTGCCTCTGATTCCCCAGCTCTGATTCCCCGCCTCTGAATCCCCATCTCTGATTCACCGCCTCTTATTCCCCACCTCTGATTCCCCGTATCTGATTCCCCACCTATGTTTTCCCGCCTCTGATTCCCCGCCTCTGATTCCCCGCCTCTGATTCACAGCCTCTGATTCCCCGTGTCTGATTTCCAGCCTCTAATTCCCCGCCTCTGAATCCCCATCTCTGATTCACCGCCTCTGATTCCCCACCTCTGATTCCCCGTATCTGATTCCCCACCTATGTTTTCCCGCCTCTGATTCCCCACCTCTGATTCCCCTTCTCTGATTCCGCACATCCGAATCCCTGCCTCTGATTCCCCGCCTCTGATTACCCGCCTCTGATTCCCTGCCTCTGATTCCCAACCTCTGATTCCCCACCTCTGATACCCCGCCTCTGATTCCCATATCTGATTCCCCGCCTCTGTTTCCCCGCCTCTGATACCCCGCCTCTGATTCCCAGGCTCTGATTCCCTGCCTCTGATTCCCCGCGTCTGATTCCCTGCCTCTGATTCCCCGCCTCTGATTCCCCATCTCTGATTCCCCGCCTCTGAATCCCCGTGTCTGATACCCAGCCTCTGATACCCCGCCCCTGATTCCCCACCTCTGATTCCCCATATCTGATACCCCGCCTCTGTTTCTGCGCCTCTGATTCCCCGCCTCTGATTCCCCACCTCTGTTTCCCCATATCTGATTCCCCGCCTCTGATTCCCCAACTCTGATTCCCCGCCTCTGATTCCCCAGCTCTGATTCCCCGTGTTTGATTCCCCGCCTCTGATTCCCCATCTCTGATTCCCGGCCTCTGATTCCCGACCGCTGATTCCCGGCCTCTCATTCCCGGCCTCTGATTCCCGGCCTCTGATTCCCCGCCTCTGGTTCCCCGCCTCTGATTCGCTGCCTCTGATTCCCCATCTCTGATTCCGCACATCTGATTCCCTGCCTCTGATTCCCCGCCTCTGACTCCCCGCCTCTGATTCCCTTGCCTCTGTTTCCCAACCTCTGATTCCCCACCTCTGATTCCCCATATCTGATTCCCCACCTCTGTTTCCCTGCCTCTGATTCCCCACCTCTGTTTCCCCATATCTGATTCCCCGCCTCTGATTCCCCAACTCTGATTCCCCGCCTCTGATTCCCCAGCTCTGATTCCCCACTTCTGATTCCCCGTGTTTGATTCCCTGCCTCTGATTCCCCGCCTCTGATTCCCCATCTCTGATTCACCACCTTTCATTCGCCACCTCTGATTCCCCAGCTCTGATTCCCCGTGTTTGATTCCCCACCTCTGATTCCCCATATCTGATTCCCCGCCTCTGTTTGCCCGCATCTAATTCCCCGCCTCTGTTTCCCCATATCTGATTCCCCGCCTCTGAATCCCCGCCTCTGGTTCCCCGCCTCTGATTCGCTGCCTCTGATTCCCCATCTCTGATTCCGCACATCTGATTCCCTGCCTCTGATTCCCCGCCTCTGACTCCCCGCCTCTCATTCCCTGCCTCTGTTTCCCAACCTCTGATTCCCCACCTCTGATTCCCCATATCTGATTCCCCACCTCTGTTTCCCTGCCTCTGATTCCCCGCCTCTGTTTCCCAATATCTGATTCCTCGCCTCTGATTCCCCAACTCTTATTCCCCGCCTCTGAATCCCCAGCTCTGATACCCCACCTCTGATTCCCCGTGTTTGATTCCCTGCCTCTGATTCCCCGCCTCTGAGTCCCCATCTCTGATTCACCGCCTTTCATTCGCCACCTCTGATTCCCCATATCAGATTCCCCGCCTCTGTTTCCCCGCCTCTGATTCCCCGCCTCTCTTTCCCCATATCTGATTCTCCGCCTCTGATTCCCCAACTCTGATTCCCCGCCTCTGATTACCCAGCTCTGATTCCCCGCCTCTGATTCCCCGCGTCTGATTCCCTGCCTCTGATTCCCCGCCTCTGATTCCCCATCTCTGATTCCCCGCCCCTGAATCCCCTTGTCTGATACCCAGCCTCTGATACCCCTCCCCTGATTCCCCACCTCTGATTCCCCATATCTGATTTCCCGCCTCTCTTTCCGCGCCTCTGATTCCCCGCCTCTGATTCCCCATATCTGATTCCCCGCCTCTGATTCCCAAACTCTGATTCCCCGCCTCTGATACCCCAGCTCTGATTCCCTGCCTCTGATTCCCCACATCTGATTCCCTGCCTCTGATTCCCCGCCTCTGATTCCCTGCCTCTGATTCCCCGCCTCTGATTCCCCGCTTCTGATTCCCCAGCTCAGATTCCCCGCCTCTGAATCCCCAACTCTGATTCCCTGCCTCTGATTCCCCAGCTCTGATTCCCCTCCTCTGATTCCCCAGCTCTGATTCCCTGCCTCTGATTTCCCGCCTGTGATTCCCCATCTCTGATTCACAACCTCTGATTCCCCACCTCTGATTCACCACATCTGATTCCCCGCCTCTGATTCGCCAACTCTGATTCCCCGCCTCTGATTCCCCAGCTCTGATTCCCCGCCTCTGATTCCCCGTGTCTGATTCCCTGCCTCTGATTCCCCGCCTCTGATTCCCACCTCTGATTCCCTGCCACTGATTCCCCGCCCCTGATTCCCCAACTCTGATTCCCCATATCTGATTCGCCAACTCTGATTCCCCGCCTCTGATTCCCCAGCTCTGATTCCCCGTGTTTGATACCCCGCCTCTGATTCCCCATCTCTGATTCCCCGCCTCTGATTCCCCGGCCTCTGATTCCCGGCCTCTCATTCCCAACCTCTGATTCCCCACCTCTGATTCCCCATATCTGATTCCCCACCTCTGTTTCCCTGCCTCTGATTCCCCGCCTCTGTTTCCCAATATCTGATTCCCCGCCTCTGATTCCCCAACTCTGATTCCCCGCCTCTGATTCCCCAGCTCTGATACCCCACCTCTGATTCCCCGTGTTTGATTCCCTGCCTCTGATTCCCCGCCTCTGATTCCCCATCTCTGATTCACCGCCTTTCATTCGCCACCTCAGATTCCCCATATCAGATTCCCCGCCTCTGTTTCCCCGCCTCTGATTACCCGCCTCTCTTTCCCCATATCTGATTCCCCGCCTCTGATTCCCCAACTCTGATTCCACGCCTCTGATTACCCATATCTGATTCCCCGCCTCTGGTTCCCCGCCTCTGATTCGCTGCCTCTGATTCCCCATCTCTGATTCCGCACATCTGATTCCCTGCCTCTGAATCCCCGTTTCTGATACCCAGCCTCTGATACCCCTCCCTGATTCGCACCTCTGATTCCCCATATCTGATTTCCCGCCTCTCTTTCCGCGCCTCTGATTCCCCGCCTCTGATTCCCCATATCTGATTCCCCTCCTCTGATTCCCAAACTCTGATTCCCCGCCTCTGATACCCCAGCTCTGATTCCCCGCCTCTGATTCCCCAACTCTGATTCACCGCCTCTGATTCCCCACCTCTGATTCCCCGTATCTGATTCCCCACCTATGTTTTTCCGCCTCTGATTCCCCGCCTCTGATTCCCCATCTCTGATTCCTGGACTCTGATTCCCCACCTCTGATTCCCCGTATCTGATTCCCCACCTATGTTTTCCCGCCTCTGATTCCCCACCTCTGATTCCCCTTCTCTGATTCCGCACATCCGAATCCCTGCCTCTGATTCCCCGCCTCTGATTACCCGCCTCTGATTCCCTGCCTCTGATTCCCAACCTCTGATTCCCCACCTCTGATACCCCGCCTCTGATTCCCATATCTGATTCCCCGCCTCTGTTTCCCCGCCTCTGATACCCCGCCTCTGATTCCCAGGCTCTGATTCCCTGCCTCTGATTCCCCGCGTCTGATTCCCTGCCTCTGATTCCCCGCCTCTGATTCCCCATCTCTGATTCCCCGCCTCTGAATCCCCGTGTCTGATACCCAGCCTCTGATACCCCGCCCCTGATTCCCCACCTCTGATTCCCCATATCTGATACCCCGCCTCTGTTTCTGCGCCTCTGATTCCCCGCCTCTGATTCCCCACCTCTGTTTCCCCATATCTGATTCCCCGCCTCTGATTCCCCAACTCTGATTCCCCGCCTCTGATTCCCCAGCTCTGATTCCCCGTGTTTGATTCCCCGCCTCTGATTCCCCATCTCTGATTCCCGGCCTCTGATTCCCGACCGCTGATTCCCGGCCTCTCATTCCCGGCCTCTGATTCCCGGCCTCTGATTCCCCGCCTCTGGTTCCCCGCCTCTGATTCGCTGCCTCTGATTCCCCATCTCTGATTCCGCACATCTGATTCCCTGCCTCTGATTCCCCGCCTCTGACTCCCCGCCTCTGATTCCCTTGCCTCTGTTTCCCAACCTCTGATTCCCCACCTCTGATTCCCCATATCTGATTCCCCACCTCTGTTTCCCTGCCTCTGATTCCCCACCTCTGTTTCCCCATATCTGATTCCCCGCCTCTGATTCCCCAACTCTGATTCCCCGCCTCTGATTCCCCAGCTCTGATTCCCCACTTCTGATTCCCCGTGTTTGATTCCCTGCCTCTGATTCCCCGCCTCTGATTCCCCATCTCTGATTCACCACCTTTCATTCGCCACCTCTGATTCCCCAGCTCTGATTCCCCGTGTTTGATTCCCCACCTCTGATTCCCCATATCTGATTCCCCGCCTCTGTTTGCCCGCATCTAATTCCCCGCCTCTGTTTCCCCATATCTGATTCCCCGCCTCTGAATCCCCGCCTCTGGTTCCCCGCCTCTGATTCGCTGCCTCTGATTCCCCATCTCTGATTCCGCACATCTGATTCCCTGCCTCTGATTCCCCGCCTCTGACTCCCCGCCTCTCATTCCCTGCCTCTGTTTCCCAACCTCTGATTCCCCACCTCTGATTCCCCATATCTGATTCCCCACCTCTGTTTCCCTGCCTCTGATTCCCCGCCTCTGTTTCCCAATATCTGATTCCTCGCCTCTGATTCCCCAACTCTTATTCCCCGCCTCTGAATCCCCAGCTCTGATACCCCACCTCTGATTCCCCGTGTTTGATTCCCTGCCTCTGATTCCCCGCCTCTGAGTCCCCATCTCTGATTCACCGCCTTTCATTCGCCACCTCTGATTCCCCATATCAGATTCCCCGCCTCTGTTTCCCCGCCTCTGATTCCCCGCCTCTCTTTCCCCATATCTGATTCTCCGCCTCTGATTCCCCAACTCTGATTCCCCGCCTCTGATTACCCAGCTCTGATTCCCCGCCTCTGATTCCCCGCCTCTGATTCCCTGCCTCTGATTCCCCGCCTCTGATTCCCCATCTCTGATTCCCCGCCCCTGAATCCCCTTGTCTGATACCCAGCCTCTGATACCCCTCCCCTGATTCCCCACCTCTGATTCCCCATATCTGATTTCCCGCCTCTCTTTCCGCGCCTCTGATTCCCCGCCTCTGATTCCCCATATCTGATTCCCCGCCTCTGATTCCCAAACTCTGATTCCCCGCCTCTGATACCCCAGCTCTGATTCCCTGCCTCTGATTCCCCACATCTGATTCCCTGCCTCTGATTCCCCGCCTCTGATTCCCTGCCTCTGATTCCCCGCCTCTGATTCCCCGCTTCTGATTCCCCAGCTCAGATTCCCCGCCTCTGAATCCCCAACTCTGATTCCCTGCCTCTGATTCCCCAGCTCTGATTCCCCTCCTCTGATTCCCCAGCTCTGATTCCCTGCCTCTGATTTCCCGCCTGTGATTCCCCATCTCTGATTCACAACCTCTGATTCCCCACCTCTGATTCACCACATCTGATTCCCCGCCTCTGATTCGCCAACTCTGATTCCCCGCCTCTGATTCCCCAGCTCTGATTCCCCGCCTCTGATTCCCCGTGTCTGATTCCCTGCCTCTGATTCCCCGCCTCTGATTCCCACCTCTGATTCCCTGCCACTGATTCCCCGCCCCTGATTCCCCAACTCTGATTCCCCATATCTGATTCGCCAACTCTGATTCCCCGCCTCTGATTCCCCAGCTCTGATTCCCCGTGTTTGATACCCCGCCTCTGATTCCCCATCTCTGATTCCCCGCCTCTGATTCCCCGGCCTCTGATTCCCGGCCTCTCATTCCCAACCTCTGATTCCCCACCTCTGATTCCCCATATCTGATTCCCCACCTCTGTTTCCCTGCCTCTGATTCCCCGCCTCTGTTTCCCAATATCTGATTCCCCGCCTCTGATTCCCCAACTCTGATTCCCCGCCTCTGATTCCCCAGCTCTGATACCCCACCTCTGATTCCCCGTGTTTGATTCCCTGCCTCTGATTCCCCGCCTCTGATTCCCCATCTCTGATTCACCGCCTTTCATTCGCCACCTCAGATTCCCCATATCAGATTCCCCGCCTCTGTTTCCCCGCCTCTGATTACCCGCCTCTCTTTCCCCATATCTGATTCCCCGCCTCTGATTCCCCAACTCTGATTCCACGCCTCTGATTACCCATATCTGATTCCCCGCCTCTGGTTCCCCGCCTCTGATTCGCTGCCTCTGATTCCCCATCTCTGATTCCGCACATCTGATTCCCTGCCTCTGAATCCCCGTTTCTGATACCCAGCCTCTGATACCCCTCCCTGATTCGCACCTCTGATTCCCCATATCTGATTTCCCGCCTCTCTTTCCGCGCCTCTGATTCCCCGCCTCTGATTCCCCATATCTGATTCCCCTCCTCTGATTCCCAAACTCTGATTCCCCGCCTCTGATACCCCAGCTCTGATTCCCCGCCTCTGATTCCCCAACTCTGATTCACCGCCTCTGATTCCCCACCTCTGATTCCCCGTATCTGATTCCCCACCTATGTTTTTCCGCCTCTGATTCCCCGCCTCTGATTCCCCATCTCTGATTCCTGGACTCTGATTCCCCACCTCTGATTCCCCATCTCTGATTCCGCACATCCGAAACCCTGCCTCTGATTCCCCGCCTCTGATTCCCCGCCTCTGATTCCCTGCCTCTGATTCCCAACCTCTGATTCCCCACCTCTGAGTCCCCATATCTGATTCCCCGCCTCTCTTTCCCCGCCTCTGATTCCCCGCCTCTGATTCCCAGGCTCTGATTCCCCGCCTCTGATTCCCCGCGTCTGATTCCCTGCCTCTGATTCCCGGCCTCTGATTCCCCATCTCTGATTCCCCGCCTCTGAATCCCCGTGTCTGATACCCAGCCTCTGATACCCTGCCCCTGATTCCCCACCTCTGATTCCCCATATCTGATACCCCGCCTCTGTTTCTGCACCTCTGATTCCCCGCCTCTGATTCCCCGCCTCTGTTTCCCCATATTTGATTCCCCGCCTCTGATTCCCCAACTCTGATTCCCCGCCTCTGATTCCCCAGCTCTGATACCCCGTGTTTGATTCCCCGCCTCTGATACCCCATCTCTGATTCCCGGCCTCTGATTCCCGGCCTCTCATTCCCGGCCTCTGATTCCCGGCCTCTGATTCCCCGCCTCTGGTTCCCCGCCTCTGATTCGCTGCCTCTGATTCCTCATCTCTGATTCCGCACATCTGATTCCCTGCCTCTGATTCCCAGCCTCTGACTCCCCGCCTCTGATTCCCTGCCTCTGTTTCCCCGCCTCTGTTTCCCCATATTTGATTCCCCGCCTCTGATTCCCCAACTCTGATTCCCCGCCTCTGATTCCCCAGCTCTGATTCCCCGTGTTTGATTGCCCGCCTCTGATTCCCCATCTCTGATTCCCGGCCTCTGATTCCCTGCCTCTGATTCCTGGCCTCTCATTCCCGGCCTCTGATTCCCGGCCTCTGATTCCCCACCTCTGGTTCCCCGCCTCTGATTCGCTGCCTCTGATTCCCCATCTCTGATTCCGCACATCTGATTCCCTGCCTCTGATTCCCCGCCTCTGACTCCCCGCCTCTGATTCCCTGCCTCTGTTTCCAAACCTTTGATTCCCCACCTCTGATTCCCCATATCTGATTTCCCGCCTCTCTTTCCGCGCCTCTGATTCCCCGCCTCTGATTCCCCATATCTGATTCCCCGCCTCTGATTCCCCAAACTCTGATTCCCCGCCTCTGATTCCCAAACTCTGATTCCCCGCCTCTGATACCCCAGCTCTGATTCCCTGCCTCTGATTCCCCACATCTGATTCCCTGCCTCTGATTCCCTGCCTCTGATTCCCCGCCTCTGATTCCCCGCTTCTGATTCCCCAGCTCAGATTCCCCGCCTCTGAATCCCCAACTCTGATTCCCTGCCTCTGATTCCCCAGCTCTGATTCCCCTCCTCTGATTCCCCAGCTCTGATTCCCTGCCTCTGATTTCCCGCCTGTGATTCCCCATCTCTGATTCACAACCTCTGATTCCCCACCTCTGATTCACCACATCTGATTCCCCGCCTCTGATTCGCCAACTCTGATTCCCCGCCTCTGATTCCCCAGCTCTGATTCCCCGCCTCTGATTCCCGGTGTCCGATTCCCTGCCTCTGATTCACCGCCTCTGATTCCCCATCTCTGATTCCCCGCCTCTGATTCCCCGTGTCTGATTCCCTGCCTCTGATTCCCCGCCTCTCATTCCCACCTCTGATTCCCTGCCACTGATTCCCCGCCCCTGATTCCCCAACTCTGATTCCCCATATCTGATTCGCCAACTCTGATTCCCCGCCTCTGATTCCCCAGCTCTGATTCCCCGTGTTTGATACCCCGCCTCTGATTCCCCATCTCTGATTCCCCGCCTCTGATTCCCCGGCCTCTGATTCCCGGCCTCTCATTCCCAACCTCTGATTCCCCACCTCTGATTCCCCATATCTGATTCCCCACCTCTGTTTCCCTGCCTCTGATTCCCCGCCTCTGTTTCCCAATATCTGATTCCCCGCCTCTGATTCCCCAACTCTGATTCACCGCCTCTGATTCCCCACCTCTGATTCCCCGTATCTGATTCCCCACCTATGTTTTTCCGCCTCTGATTCCCCGCCTCTGATTCCCCATCTCTGATTCCTGGACTCTGATTCCCCACCTCTGATTCCCCATCTCTGATTCCGCACATCCGAAACCCTGCCTCTGATTCCCCGCCTCTGATTCCCCGCCTCTGATTCCCTGCCTCTGATTCCCAACCTCTGATTCCCCACCTCTGAGTCCCCATATCTGATTCCCCGCCTCTCTTTCCCCGCCTCTGATTCCCCGCCTCTGATTCCCAGGCTCTGATTCCCCGCCTCTGATTCCCCGCGTCTGATTCCCTGCCTCTGATTCCCGGCCTCTGATTCCCCATCTCTGATTCCCCGCCTCTGAATCCCCGTGTCTGATACCCAGCCTCTGATACCCCGCCCCTGATTCCCCACCTCTGATTCCCCATATCTGATACCCCGCCTCTGTTTCTGCGCCTCTGATTCCCCGCCTCTGATTCCCCGCCGCTGTTTCCCCATATTTGATTCCCCGCCTCTGATTCCCCAACTCTGATTCCCCGCCTCTGATTCCCCAGCTCTGATTCCCCGTGTTTGATTCCCCGCCTCTGATACCCCATCTCTGATTCCCGGCCTCTGATTCCCGGCCTCTCATTCCCGGCCTCTGATTCCCGGCCACTGATTCCCCGCCTCTGGTTCCCCGCCTCTGATTCGCTGCCTCTGATTCCTCATCTCTGATTCCGCACATCTGATTCCCTGCCTCTGATTCCCAGCCTCTGACTCCCCGCCTCTGATTCCCTGCCTCTGTTTCCCCGCCTATGTTTCCCCATATTTGATTCCCCGCCTCTGATTCCCCAACTCTGATTCCCCGCCTCTGATTCCCCAGCTCTGATTCCCCGTGTTTGATTGCCCGCCTCTGATTCCCCATCTCTGATTCCCGGCCTCTGATTCCCTGCCTCTGATTCCTGGCCTCTCATTCCCGGCCTCTGATTCCCGGCCTCTGATTCCCCACCTCTGGTTCCCCGCCTCTGATTCGCTGCCTCTGATTCCCCATCTCTGATTCCGCACATCTGATTCCCTGCCTCTGATTCCCCGCCTCTGACTCCCCGCCTCCGATTCCCTGCCTCTGTTTCCAAACCTTTGATTCCCCACCTCTGATTCCCCATATCTGATTCCCCACCTCTGTTTCCCTGCCTCTGATTCCCCACCTCTGTTTCACCATATCTGATTCCACGCCTCTGATTCCCCAACTCTGATTCCCCGCCACTGATTCCCCAGCTCTGATTCCCCACCTCTGATTCCCCGTGTTTGATTCCCTGCCTCTGATTCCCCGCCTCTGATTCCCCATCTCTGATTCACCGCCTTTCATTCGCCACCTCTGATTCCCCAATCAGATTCCCCGCCTCTGTTTCCCCGCCTCTGATTCCCCGCCTCTGTTTCCCCATATCTGATTCCCCGCCTCTGATTCCCCAACTCTGATTCCCCGCCTCTGATTCCCCAGCTCTGATACCCCACCTCTGATTCCCCGTGTTTGATTCCCTGCCTCTGATTCCCCGCCTCTGATTCCCCATCTCTGATTCACCGCCTTTCATTCGCCACCTCAGATTCCCCATATCAGATTCCCCGCCTCTGTTTCCCCGCCTCTGATTCCCCGCCTCTCTTTCCCCATATCTGATTCCCCGCCTCTGATTCCCCAACTCTGATTCCCCGCCTCTGATTACCCATATCTGATTCCCCGCCTCTGGTTCCCCGCCTCTGATTCGCTGCCTCTGATTCCCCATCTCTGATTCCGCACATCTGATTCCGTGCCTCTGAATCCCCGTTTCTGATACCCAGCCTCTGATACCCCTCCCCGATTTGCACCTCTGATTCCCCATATCTGATTTCCCGCCTCTCTTTCCGCGCCTCTGATTCCCCGCCTCTGATTCCCCATATCTGATTCCCCTCCTCTGATTCCCAAACTCTGATTCCCCGCCTCTGATACCCCAGCTCTGATTCCCCGCCTCGGATTCCCCAACTCTGATTCACCGCCTCTGATTCCCCACCTCTGATTCCCCGTATCTGATTCCCCACCTATGTTTTTCCGCCTCTGATTCCACGCCTCTGATTCCCCATCTCTGAATCCTGGACTCTGATTCCCCACCTCTGATTCCCCATCTCTGATTCCGCACATCCGAAACCCTGCCTCTGATTCCCCGCCTCTGATTCCCCGCCTCTGATTCCCCGCCTCTCTTTCCCTGCCTCTGATTCCCCGCCTCTGATTCCCAGGCTCTGATTCCCCGCCTCTGATTCCCCGCGTCTGATTCCCTGCCTCTGATACCCCGCCTCTGATTCCCCATCTCTGATTCCCCGCCTCTGAATCCCCGTGTCTGATACCCAGCCTCTGATACCCCGCCCCTGATTCCCCACCTCTGATTCCCCATATCTGATACCCCGCCTCTGTTTCTGCGCCTCTGATTCCCCGCCTCTGATTCCCCGCCTCTGTATCCCCATATTTGATTCCCCGCCTCTGATTCCCCAACTCTGATTCCCCGCCTCTGATTCCCCAGCTCTGATTCCCCGTGTTTGATTCCCCGCCTCTGATACCCCATCTCTGATTCCCGGCCTCTGATTCCAGGCCTCTCATTCCCGGCCTCTGATTCCCGGCCTCTGATTCCCCGCCTCTGGTTCCCCCCCTCTGATTCGCTGCCTCTGATTCCTCATCTCTGATTCCGCACATCTGATTCCCTGCCTCTGATTCCCAGCCTCTGACTCCCCGCCTCTGATTCCCTGCCTCTGTTTCCCCGCCTCTGTTTCCCCATATTTGATTCCCCGCCTCTGATTCCCCAACTCTGATTCCCCGCCTCTGATTCCCCAGCTCTGATTCCCCGTGTTTGATTGCCCGCCTCTGATTCCCCATCTCTGATTCCCGGCCTCTGATTCCCTGCCTCTGATTCCTGGCCTCTCATTCCCGGCCTCTGATTCCCGGCATCTGATTCCCCACCTCTGGTTCCCCGCCTCTGATTCGCTGCCTCTGATTCCCCATCTCTGATTCCGCACATCTGATTCCCTGCCTCTGATTCCCCGCCTCTGACTCCCCGCCTCTGATTCCCTGCCTCTGTTTCCAAACCTTTGATTCCCCACCTCTGATTCCCCATATCTGATTCCCCACCTCTGTTTCCCTGCCTCTGATTCCCCACCTCTGTTTCACCATATCTGATTCCACGCCTCTGATTCCCCAACTCTGATTCCCCGCCACTGATTCCCCAGCTCTGATTCCCCACCTCTGATTCCCCGTGTTTGATTCCCTGCCTCTGATTCCCCGCCTCTGATTCCCCATCTCTGATTCACCGCCTTTCATTCGCCACCTCTGATTCCCCAATCAGATTCCCCGCCTCTGTTTCCCCGCCTCTGATTCCCCGCCTCTGTTTCCCCATATCTGATTCCCCGCCTCTGATTCCCCAACTCTGATTCCCCGCCTCTGATTCCCCAGCTCTGATACCCCACCTCTGATTCCCCGTGTTTGATTCCCTGCCTCTGATTCCCCGCCTCTGATTCCCCATCTCTGATTCACCGCCTTTCATTCGCCACCTCAGATTCCCCATATCAGATTCCCCGCCTCTGTTTCCCCGCCTCTGATTCCCCGCCTCTCTTTCCCCATATCTGATTCCCCGCCTCTGATTCCCCAACTCTGATTCCCCGCCTCTGATTACCCATATCTGATTCCCCGCCTCTGGTTCCCCGCCTCTGATTCGCTGCCTCTGATTCCCCATCTCTGATTCCGCACATCTGATTCCCTGCCTCTGAATCCCCGTTTCTGATACCCAGCCTCTGATACCCCTCCCCGATTTGCACCTCTGATTCCCCATATCTGATTTCCCGCCTCTCTTTCCGCGCCTCTGATTCCCCGCCTCTGATTCCCCATATCTGATTCCCCTCCTCTGATTCCCAAACTCTGATTCCCCGCCTCTGATACCCCAGCTCTGATTCCCCGCCTCGGATTCCCCAACTCTGATTCACCGCCTCTGATTCCCCACCTCTGATTCCCCGTATCTGATTCCCCACCTATGTTTTTCCGCCTCTGATTCCCCACCTCTGATTCCCCATCTCTGAATCCTGGACTCTGATTCCCCACCTCTGATTCCCCATCTCTGATTCCGCACATCCGAAACCCTGCCTCTGATTCCCCGCCTCTGATTCCCCGCCTCTGATTCCCTGCCTCTGATTCCCAACCTCTGATTCCCCACCTCTGAGTCCCCATATCTGATTCCCCGCCTCTCTTTCCCTGCCTCTGATTCCCCGCCTCTGATTCCCAGGCTCTGATTCCCCGCCTCTGATTCCCCGCGTCTGATTCCCTGCCTCTGATTCCCCGCCTCTGATTCCCCATCTCTGATTCCCCGCCTCTGAATCCCCGTGTCTGATACCCAGCCTCTGATACCCCGCCCCTGATTCCCCACCTCTGATTCCCCATATCTGATACCCCGCCTCTGTTTCTGCGCCTCTGATTCCCCGCCTCTGATTCCCCGCCTCTGTTTCCCCATATTTGATTCCCCGCCTCTGATTCCCCAACTCTGATTCTCCGCCTCTGATTCCCCAGCTCTGATTCCCCGTGTTTGATTCCCCGCCTCTGATACCCCATCTCTGATTCCCGGCCTCTGATTCCCGGCCTCTCATTCCCGGCCTCTGATTCCCGGCCTCTGATTCCCCGCCTCTGGTTCCCCGCCTCTGATTCGCTGCCTCTGATTCCCCATCTCTGATTCCGCACATCTGATTCCCTGCCTCTGATTCCCCGCCTCTGACTCCCCGCCTCTGATTCCCTGCCTCTGTTTCCAAACCTTTGATTCCCCACCTCTGATTCCCCATATCTGATTCCCCACCTCTGTTTCCCTGCCTCTGATACCCCACCTCTGTTTCTCCATATCTGATTCCCCGCCTCTGATTCCCCAACTCTGATTCCCCGCCACTGATTCCCCAGCTCTGATTCCCCACCTCTGATTCCCCGTGTTTGATTCCCTGCCTCTGATTCCCCGCCTCTGATTCGCCATCTCTGATTCACCGCCTTTCATTCGCCACCTCTGATTCCCCAATCAGATTCCCCACCTCTGTTTCCCCGCCTCTGATTCCCCGCCTCTGTTTCCCCATATCCGATTCCCCGCCTCTGATTCCCCAACTCTGATTCCCCGCCTCTGATTACCCAGCTCTGATTCCCCGCATCTTATTCCCCGCGTCTGATTCCCTGCCTCTGATTCCCCGCCTCTGATTCCCCATCTCTGATTCCCCGCCTCTGAATCCCCGTGTCTGATACCCAGCCTCTGATACCCCGCCCCTGATTCCCCACCTCTGATTCCCCATATCTGATTCCCCGCCTCTCTTTCCGCGCCTCTGATTCCCCGCCTCAGATTCCCCATATCTGATTCCCCGCCACTGATTCCCCAACTCTGATTCCCCGCCTCTGAATCCCCAGCTCTGTTTCCCCACCTCTGATTCCCAGCCTCTGTTTCCCCAAATCTAATTCCCCGCCTCTGATTCCCAAACTCTGATTCCCCGCCTCTGATTCCCCAGCTCTGATTCCCCGCCTCTGATTCCCCAGCTCTGATTTCCTGCCTCTGATTTCCCGCCTGTGATTCCCCATCTCTGTTTCACAACCTTTGATTCCCCACCTCTGATTCACCATATCTGATTCCCCGCCTCTGTTTGCCCGCCTCTAATTCCACGCCTCTGATTCCCCATATCTGATTACCCGCCTCTGAATCCCCAACTCTGATTCCCTGCCTCTGATTCCCCAGCTCTGATTCCCCGCCTCTGATTCCCCGCCTCTGATTCACAGCCTCTGATTCCCCGTGTCTGATTTCCAGCCTCTAATTCCCCGCCTCTGAATCCCCATCTCTGATTCACCGCCTCTGATTCCCCACCTCTGATTCCCCGTATCTGATTCCCCACCTATGTTTTCCCGCCTCTGATTCCCCACCTCTGATTCCCCTTCTCTGATTCCGCACATCCGAATCCCTGCCTCTGATTCCCCGCCTCTGATTCCCCGCCTCTGATTCCCTGCCTCTGATTCCCAACCTCTGATTCCCCACCTCTGAGTGCCCATATCTGATTCCCCGCCTCTGTTTCCCCGCCTCTGATACCCCGCCTCTGATTCCCAGGCTCTGATTCCCTGCCTCTGATTCCCCGCGTCTGATTCCCTGCCTCTGATTCCCCGCCTGATTCCCCGTGTCTGATACCCAGCCTCTGATACCCCGCCCCTGATTCCCCACCTCTGATTCCCCATCTCTGATTCCGCACATCTGATTCCCTGCCTCTGATTCCCCGCCTCTGACTCCCCGCCTCTGATTCCCTGCCTCTGTTTCCAAACCTTTGATTCCCCACCTCTGATTCCCCATATCTGATTCCCCACCTCTGTTTCCCTGCCTCTGATTCCCCACCTCTGTTTCACCATATCTGATTCCACGCCTCTGATTCCCCAACTCTGATTCCCCGCCACTGATTCCCCAGCTCTGATTCCCCACCTCTGATTCCCCGTGTTTGATTCCCTGCCTCTGATTCCCCGCCTCTGATTCCCCATCTCTGATTCACCGCCTTTCATTCGCCACCTCTGATTCCCCAATCAGATTCCCCGCCTCTGTTTCCCCGCCTCTGATTCCCCGCCTCTGTTTCCCCATATCTGATTCCCCGCCTCTGATTCCCCAACTCTGATTCCCCGCCTCTGATTCCCCAGCTCTGATACCCCACCTCTGATTCCCCGTGTTTGATTCCCTGCCTCTGATTCCCCGCCTCTGATTCCCCATCTCTGATTCACCGCCTTTCATTCGCCACCTCAGATTCCCCATATCAGATTCCCCGCCTCTGTTTCCCCGCCTCTGATTCCCCGCCTCTCTTTCCCCATATCTGATTCCCCGCCTCTGATTCCCCAACTCTGATTCCCCGCCTCTGATTACCCATATCTGATTCCCCGCCTCTGGTTCCTTGCCTCTGATTCGCTGCCTCTGATTCCCCATCTCTGATTCCGCACATCTGATTCCCTGCCTCTGAATCCCCGTTTCTGATACCCAGCCTCTGATACCCCTCCCCGATTTGCACCTCTGATTCCCCATATCTGATTTCCCGCCTCTGATTCCCCACCTCTGATTCCCCGTATCTGATTCCCCACCTATGTTTTTCCGCCTCTGATTCCCCGCCTCTGATTCCCCATCTCTGATTCCTGGACTCTGATTCCCCACCTCTGATTCCCCATCTCTGATTCCGCACATCCGAAACCCTGCCTCTGATTCCCCGCCTCTGATTCCCCGCCTCTGATTCCCTGCCTCTGATTCCCAACCTCTGATTCCCCACCTCTGAGTCCCCATATCTGATTCCCCGCCTCTCTTTCCCCGCCTCTGATTCCCCGCCTCTGATTCCCAGGCTCTGATTCCCCGCCTCTGATTCCCCGCGTCTGATTCCCTGCCTCTGATTCCCGGCCTCTGATTCCCCATCTCTGATTCCCCGCCTCTGAATCCCCGTGTCTGATACCCAGCCTCTGATACCCCGCCCCTGATTCCCCACCTCTGATTCCCCATATCTGATACCCCGCCTCTGTTTCTGCGCCTCTGATTCCCCGCCTCTGATTCCCCGCCGCTGTTTCCCCATATTTGATTCCCCGCCTCTGATTCCCCAACTCTGATTCCCCGCCTCTGATTCCCCAGCTCTGATTCCCCGTGTTTGATTCCCCGCCTCTGATACCCCATCTCTGATTCCCGGCCTCTGATTCCCGGCCTCTGATTCCCGGCCTCTGATTCCCGGCCACTGATTCCCCGCCTCTGGTTCCCCGCCTCTGATTCGCTGCCTCTGATTCCTCATCTCTGATTCCGCACATCTGATTCCCTGCCTCTGATTCCCAGCCTCTGACTCCCCGCCTCTGATTCCCTGCCTCTGTTTCCCCGCCTCTGTTTCCCCATATTTGATTCCCCGCCTCTGATTCCCCAACTCTGATTCCCCGCCTCTGATTCCCCAGCTCTGATTCCCCGTGTTTGATTGCCCGCCTCTGATTCCCCATCTCTGATTCCCGGCCTCTGATTCCCTGCCTCTGATTCCTGGCCTCTCATTCCCGGCCTCTGATTCCCGGCCTCTGATTCCCCACCTCTGGTTCCCCGCCTCTGATTCGCTGCCTCTGATTCCCCATCTCTGATTCCGCACATCTGATTCCCTGCCTCTGATTCCCCGCCTCTGACTCCCCGCCTCCGATTCCCTGCCTCTGTTTCCAAACCTTTGATTCCCCACCTCTGATTCCCCATATCTGATTCCCCACCTCTGTTTCCCTGCCTCTGATTCCCCACCTCTGTTTCACCATATCTGATTCCACGCCTCTGATTCCCCAACTCTGATTCCCCGCCACTGATTCCCCAGCTCTGATTCCCCACCTCTGATTCCCCGTGTTTGATTCCCTGCCTCTGATTCCCCGCCTCTGATTCCCCATCTCTGATTCACCGCCTTTCATTCGCCACCTCTGATTCCCCAATCAGATTCCCCGCCTCTGTTTCCCCGCCTCTGATTCCCCGCCTCTGTTTCCCCATATCTGATTCCCCGCCTCTGATTCCCCAACTCTGATTCCCCGCCTCTGATTCCCCAGCTCTGATACCCCACCTCTGATTCCCCGTGTTTGATTCCCTGCCTCTGATTCCCCGCCTCTGATTCCCCATCTCTGATTCACCGCCTTTCATTCGCCACCTCAGATTCCCCATATCAGATTCCCCGCCTCTGTTTCCCCGCCTCTGATTCCCCGCCTCTCTTTCCCCATATCTGATTCCCCGCCTCTGATTCCCCAACTCTGATTCCCCGCCTCTGATTACCCATATCTGATTCCCCGCCTCTGGTTCCCCGCCTCTGATTCGCTGCCTCTGATTCCCCATCTCTGATTCCGCACATCTGATTCCCTGCCTCTGAATCCCCGTTTCTGATACCCAGCCTCTGATACCCCTCCCCGATTTGCACCTCTGATTCCCCATATCTGATTTCCCGCCTCTCTTTCCGCGCCTCTGATTCCCCGCCTCTGATTCCCCATATCTGATTCCCCTCCTCTGATTCCCAAACTCTGATTCCCCGCCTCTGATACCCCAGCTCTGATTCCCCGCCTCGGATTCCCCAACTCTGATTCACCGCCTCTGATTCCCCACCTCTGATTCCCCGTATCTGATTCCCCACCTATGTTTTTCCGCCTCCGATTCCCCGCCTCTGATTCCCCATCTCTGAATCCTGGACTCTGATTCCCCACCTCTGATTCCCCATCTCTGATTCCGCACATCCGAAACCCTGCCTCTGATTCCCCGCCTCTGATTCCCCGCCTCTGATTCCCTGCCTCTGATTCCCAACCTCTGATTCCCCACCTCTGAGTCCCCATATCTGATTCCCCGCCTCTCTTTCCCTGCCTCTGATTCCCCGCCTCTGATTCCCAGGCTCTGATTCCCCGCCTCTGATTCCCCGCATCTGATTCCCTGCCTCTGATTCCCCGCCTCTGATTCCCCATCTCTGATTCCCCGCCTCTGAATCCCCGTGTCTGATACCCAGCCTCTGATACCCCGCCCCTGATTCCCCACCTCTGATTCCCCATATCTGATACCCCGCCTCTGTTTCTGCGCCTCTGATTCCCTGCCTCTGATTCCCCGCCTCTGTTTCCCCATATTTGATTCCCCGCCTCTGATTCCCCAACTCTGATTCCCCGCCTCTGATTCCCCAGCTCTGATTCCCCGTGTTTGATTCCCCGCCTCTGATACCCCATCTCTGATTCCCGGCCTCTGATTCCCGGCCTCTCATTCCCGGCCTCTGATTCCCGGCCTCTGATTCCCCGCCTCTGGTTCCCCGCCTCTGATTCGCTGCCTCTGATTCCTCATCTCTGATTCCGCACATCTGATTCCCTGCCTCTGATTCCCAGCCTCTGACTCCCCGCCTCTGATTCCCTGCCTCTGTTTCCCCGCCTCTGTTTCCCCATATTTGATTCCCCGCCTCTGATTCCCCAACTCTGATTCCCCGCCTCTGATTCCCCAGCTCTGATTCCCCGTGTTTGATTGCCCGCCTCTGATTCCCCATCTCTGATTCCCGTCCTCTGATTCCCTGCCTCTGATTCCTGGCCTCTCATTCCCGGCCTCTGATTCCCGGCCTCTGATTCCCCACCTCTGGTTCCCCGCCTCTGATTCGCTGCCTCTGATTCCCCATCTCTGATTCCGCACATCTGATTCCCTGCCTCTGATTCCCCGCCTCTGACTCCCCGCCTCTGATTCCCTGCCTCTGTTTCCAAACCTTTGATTCCCCACCTCTGATTCCCCATATCTGATTCCCCACCTCTGTTTCCCTGCCTCTGATTCCCCACCTCTGTTTCACCATATCTGATTCCACGCCTCTGATTCCCCAACTCTGATTCCCCGCCACTGATTCCCCAGCTCTGATTCCCCACCTCTGATTCCCCGTGTTTGATTCCCTGCCTCTGATTCCCCGCCTCTGATTCCCCATCTCTGATTCACCGCCTTTCATTCGCCACCTCTGATTCCCCAATCAGATTCCCCGCCTCTGTTTCCCCGCCTCTGATTCCCCGCCTCTGTTTCCCCATATCTGATTCCCCGCCTCTGATTCCCCAACTCTGATTCCCCGCCTCTGATTCCCCAGCTCTGATACCCCACCTCTGATTCCCCGTGTTTGATTCCCTGCCTCTGATTCCCCGCCTCTGATTCCCCATCTCTGATTCACCGCCTTTCATTCGCCACCTCAGATTCCCCATATCAGATTCCCCGCCTCTGTTTCCCCGCCTCTGATTCCCCGCCTCTCTTTCCCCATATCTGATTCCCCGCCTCTGATTCCCCAACTCTGATTCCCCGCCTCTGATTACCCATATCTGATTCCCCGCCTCTGGTTCCCCGCCTCTGATTCGCTGCCTCTGATTCCCCATCTCTGATTCCGCACATCTGATTCCCTGCCTCTGAATCCCCGTTTCTGATACCCAGCCTCTGATACCCCTCCCCGATTTGCACCTCTGATTCCCCATATCTGATTTCCCGCCTCTCTTTCCGCGCCTCTGATTCCCCGCCTCTGATTCCCCATATCTGATTCCCCTCCTCTGATTCCCAAACTCTGATTCCCCGCCTCTGATACCCCAGCTCTGATTCCCCGCCTCGGATTCCCCAACTCTGATTCACCGCCTCTGATTCCCCACCTCTGATTCCCCGTATCTGATTCCCCACCTATGTTTTTCCGCCTCTGATTCCCCGCCTCTGATTCCCCATCTCTGAATCCTGGACTCTGATTCCCCACCTCTGATTCCCCATCTCTGATTCCGCACATCCGAAACCCTGCCTCTGATTCCCCGCCTCTGATTCCCCGCCTCTGATTCCCTGCCTCTGATTCCCAACCTCTGATTCCCCACCTCTGAGTCCCCATATCTGATTCCCCGCCTCTCTTTCCCTGCCTCTGATTCCCCGCCTCTGATTCCCAGGCTCTGATTCCCCGCCTCTGATTCCCCGCGTCTGATTCCCTGCCTCTGATTCCCCGCCTCTGATTCCCCATCTCTGATTCCCCGCCTCTGAATCCCCGTGTCTGATACCCAGCCTCTGATACCCCGCCCCTGATTCCCCACCTCTGATTCCCCATATCTGATACCCCGCCTCTGTTTCTGCGCCTCTGATTCCCCGCCTCTGATTCCCCGCCTCTGTTTCCCCATATTTGATTCCCCGCCTCTGATTCCCCAACTCTGATTCTCCGCCTCTGATTCCCCAGCTCTGATTCCCCGTGTTTGATTCCCCGCCTCTGATACCCCATCTCTGATTCCCGGCCTCTGATTCCCGGCCTCTCATTCCCGGCCTCTGATTCCCGGCCTGTGATTCCCCGCCTCTGGTTCCCCGCCTCTGATTCGCTGCCTCTGATTCCCCATCTCTGATTCCGCACATCTGATTCCCTGCCTCTGATTCCCCGCCTCTGACTCCCCGCCTCTGATTCGCCATCTCTGATTCACCGCCTTTCATTCGCCACCTCTGATTCCCCAATCAGATTCCCCACCTCTGTTTCCCCGCCTCTGATTCCCCGCCTCTGTTTCCCCATATCTGATTCCCCGCCTCTGATTCCCCAACTCTGATTCCCCGCCTCTGATTACCCAGCTCTGATTCCCCGCATCTTATTCCCCGCGTCTGATTCCCTGCCTCTGATTCCCCGCCTCTGATTCCCCATCTCTGATTCCCCGCCTCTGAATCCCCGTGTCTGATACCCAGCCTCTGATACCCCGCCCCTGATTCCCCACCTCTGATTCCCCATATCTGATTCCCCGCCTCTCTTTCCGCGCCTCTGATTCCCCGCCTCAGATTCCCCATATCTGATTCCCCGCCACTGATTCCCCAACTCTGATTCCCCGCCTCTGATTCCCCAGCTCTGTTTCCCCACCTCTGATTCCCAGCCTCTGTTTCCCCAAATCTAATTCCCCGCCTCTGATTCCCAAACTCTGATTCCCCGCCTCTGATTCCCCAGCTCTGATTCCCCGCCTCTGATTCCCCAGCTCTGATTTCCTGCCTCTGATTTCCCGCCTGTGATTCCCCATCTCTGTTTCACAACCTTTGATTCCCCACCTCTGATTCACCATATCTGATTCCCCGCCTCTGTTTGCCCGCCTCTAATTCCACGCCTCTGATTCCCCATATCTGATTACCCGCCTCTGAATCCCCAACTCTGATTCCCTGCCTCTGATTCCCCAGCTCTGATTCCCCGCCTCTGATTCCCCGCCTCTGATTCACAGCCTCTGATTCCCCGTGTCTGATTTCCAGCCTCTAATTCCCCGCCTCTGAATCCCCATCTCTGATTCACCGCCTCTGATTCCCCACCTCTGATTCCCCGTATCTGATTCCCCACCTATGTTTTCCCGCCTCTGATTCCCCACCTCTGATTCCCCTTCTCTGATTCCGCACATCCGAATCCCTGCCTCTGATTCCCCGCCTCTGATTCCCCGCCTCTGATTCCCTGCCTCTGATTCCCAACCTCTGATTCCCCACCTCTGAGTGCCCATATCTGATTCCCCGCCTCTGTTTCCCCGCCTCTGATACCCCGCCTCTGATTCCCAGGCTCTGATTCCCTGCCTCTGATTCCCCGCGTCTGATTCCCTGCCTCTGATTCCCCGCCTCTGATTCCCCGTGTCTGATACCCAGCCTCTGATACCCCGCCCCTGATTCCCCACCTCTGATTCCCCATCTCTGATTCCGCACATCTGATTCCCTGCCTCTGATTCCCCGCCTCTGACTCCCCGCCTCTGATTCCCTGCCTCTGTTTCCAAACCTTTGATTCCCCACCTCTGATTCCCCATATCTGATTCCCCACCTCTGTTTCCCTGCCTCTGATTCCCCACCTCTGTTTCACCATATCTGATTCCACGCCTCTGATTCCCCAACTCTGATTCCCCGCCACTGATTCCCCAGCTCTGATTCCCCACCTCTGATTCCCCGTGTTTGATTCCCTGCCTCTGATTCCCCGCCTCTGATTCCCCATCTCTGATTCACCGCCTTTCATTCGCCACCTCTGATTCCCCAATCAGATTCCCCGCCTCTGTTTCCCCGCCTCTGATTCCCCGCCTCTGTTTCCCCATATCTGATTCCCCGCCTCTGATTCCCCAACTCTGATTCCCCGCCTCTGATTCCCCAGCTCTGATACCCCACCTCTGATTCCCCGTGTTTGATTCCCTGCCTCTGATTCCCCGCCTCTGATTCCCCATCTCTGATTCACCGCCTTTCATTCGCCACCTCAGATTCCCCATATCAGATTCCCCGCCTCTGTTTCCCCGCCTCTGATTCCCCGCCTCTCTTTCCCCATATCTGATTCCCCGCCTCTGATTCCCCAACTCTGATTCCCCGCCTCTGATTACCCATATCTGATTCCCCGCCTCTGGTTCCTTGCCTCTGATTCGCTGCCTCTGATTCCCCATCTCTGATTCCGCACATCTGATTCCCTGCCTCTGAATCCCCGTTTCTGATACCCAGCCTCTGATACCCCTCCCCGATTTGCACCTCTGATTCCCCATATCTGATTTCCCGCCTCTCTTTCCGCGCCTCTGATTCCCCGCCTCTGATTCCCCATATCTGATTCCCCTCCTCTGATTCCCAAACTCTGATTCCCCGCCTCTGATACCCCAGCTCTGATTCCCCGCCTCTGATTCCCCAACTCTGATTCACCGCCTCTGATTCCCCACCTCTGATTCCCCGTATCTGATTCCCCACCTATGTTTTTCCGCCTCTGATTCCCCGCCTCTGATTCCCCATCTCTGATTCCTGGACTCTGATTCCCCACCTCTGATTCCCCATCTCTGATTCCGCACATCCGAAACCCTGCCTCTGATTCCCCGCCTCTGATTCCCCACCTCTGATTCCCTGCCTCTGATTCCCAACCTCTGATTCCCCACCTCTGAGTCCCCATATCTGATTCCCCGCCTCTCTTTCCCTGCCTCTGATTCCCCGCCTCTGATTCCCAGGCTCTGATTCCCCGCCTCTGATTCCCCGCGTCTGATTCCCTGCCTCTGATTCCCCGCCTCTGATTCCCCATCTCTGATTCCCCGCCTCTGAATCCCCGTGTCTGATACCCAGCCTCTGATACCCCGCCCCTGATTCCCCACCTCTGATTCCCCATATCTGATACCCCGCCTCTGTTTCTGCGCCTCTGATTCCCCGCCTCTGATTCCCCGCCTCTGTTTCCCCATATTTGATTCCCCGCCTCTGATTCCCCAACTCTGATTCCCCGCCTCTGATTCCCCAGCTCTGATTCCCCGTGTTTCATTCCCCGCCTCTGATACCCCATCTCTGATTCCCGGCCTCTGATTCCCGGCCTCTCATTCCCGTCCTCTGATTCCCGGCCTCTGATTCCCCGCCTCTGGTTCCCCGCCTCTGATTCGCTGCCTCTGATTCCTCATCTCTGATTCCGCACATCTGATTCCCTGCCTCTGATTCCCAGCCACTGACTCCCCGCCTCTGATTCCCTGGCTCTGTTTCCCCGCCTCTGTTTCCCCATATCTGATTCCCCGCTTCTGATTCCCCAACTCTGATTCCCCGCCTCTGATTCCCCAGCTCTGATTCCCCGTGTTTGATTCCCCGCCTCTGATTCCCCATCTCTGATTCCCGGCCTCTGATTCCCTGCCTCTGATTCCCGGCCTCTCATTCCCGACCACTGATTCCCGGCCTCTGATTCCCCGCCTCTGGTTCCCCGCCTCTGATTCGCTGCCTCTGATTTCCCATCTCTGATTCCGCACATCTGATTCCCTGCCTCTGATTCCCCGCCTCTGACTCCCCGCCTCTGATTCCCTGCCTCTGTTTCCAAACCTTTGATTCCCCACCTCTGATTCCCCATATCTGATTCCCCACCTCTGTTTCCCTGCCTCTGATACCCCACCTCTGTTTCACCATATCTGATTCCCCGCCTCTGATTCCCCAACTCTGATTCCCCGCCACTGATTCCCCAGCTCTGATTCCCCACCTCTGATTCCCCGTGTTTGATTCCCTGCCTCTGATTCCCCGCCTCTGATTCGCCATCTCTGATTCACCGCCTTTCATTCGCCACCTCTGATTCCCCAATCAGATTCCCCGCCTCTGTTTCCCCGCCTCTGATTCCCCGCCTCTGTTTCCCCATATCTGATTCCCCGCCTCTGATTCCCCAACTCTGATTCCCCGCCTCTGATTACCCAGCTCTGATTCCCCGCATCTTATTCCCCGCGTCTGATTCCCTGCCTCTGATTCCCCGCATCTGATTCCCCATCTCTGATTCCCCGCCTCTGAATCCCCGTGTCTGATACCCAGCCTCTGATACCCCGCCCCTGATTCCCCACCTCTGATTCCCCATATCTGATTCCCCGCCTCTCTTTCCGCGCCTCTGATTCCCCGCCTCAGATTCCCCATATCTGATTCCCCGCCACTGATTCCCCAACTCTGATTCCCCGCCTCTGATTCCCCAGCTCTGTTTCCCCACCTCTGATTCCCAGCCTCTGTTTCCCCAAATCTAATTCCCCGCCTCTGATTCCCAAACTCTGATTCCCCGCCTCTGATTCCCCAGCTCTGATTCCCCGCCTCTGATTCCCCAGCTATGATTTCCTGCCTCTGATTTCCCGCCTGTGATTCCCCATCTCTGTTTCACAACCTTTGATTCCCCACCTCTGATTCACCATATCTGATTCCCCGCCTCTGTTTGCCCGCCTCTAATTCCCCGCCTCTGATTCCCCATATCTGATTACCCGCCTCTGAATCCCCAACTCTGATTCCCTGCCTCTGATTCCCCAGCTCTGATTCCCCGCCTCTGATTCCCCGCCTCTTATTCACAGCCTCTGATTCCCCGTGTCTGATTTCCAGCCTCTAATTCCCCGCCTCTGAATCCCCATCTCTGATTCACCGCCTCTGATTCCCCACCTCTGATTCCCCGTATCTGATTCCCCACCTATGTTTTCCCGCCTCTGATTCCCCACCTCTGATTCCCCTTCTCTGATTCCGCACATCCGAATCCCTGCCTCTGATTCCCCGACTCTGATTCCCCGCCTCTGATTCCCTGCCTCTGATTCCCAACCTCTGATTCCCCACCTCTGAGTGCCCATATCTGATTCCCCGCCTCTGTTTCCCCGCCTCTGATACCCCGCCTCTGATTCCCAGGCTCTGATTCCCTGCCTCTGATTCCCCGCGTCTGATTCCCTGCCTCTGATTCCCCGCCTCTGATTCCCCGTGTCTGATACCCAGCCTCTGATACCCCGCCCCTGATTCCCCACCTCTGATTCCCCATATCTGATACCCCGCCTCTGTTTCTGCGCCTCTGATTCCCCAACTCTGATTCCCCGCCTCTGATTCCCCAGCTCTGATTCCCCGTGTTTGATTCCCCGCCTCTGATTCCCCATCTCTGATTCCCGGCCTCTGATTCCCGGCCGCTGATTCCCGGCCTCTGATTCCCCGCCTCCGGTTCCCCGCCTCTGATTCGCTGCCTCTGATTCCCCATCTCTGATTCCGCACATCCGATTCCCTGCCTCTGATTCCCCGCCTCTGACTCCCCACCTCTGATTCCCTTGCCTATGTTTCCCAACCTCTGATTCCCCACCTCTGATTCCCCATATCTGATTCCCCACCTCTGTTTCCCTGCCTCTGATTCCCCACCTCTGTTTCCCCATATCTGATTCCCCGCATCTGATTCCCCAACTCTGATTCCCCGCCTCTGATTCCCCAGCTCTGATTCCCCACTTCTGATTCCCCGTGTTTGATTCCCTGCCTCTGATTCCCCGCCTCTGATTCCCCATCTCTGATTCACCACCTTTCATTCGCCACCTCTGATTCCCCATATCAGATTCCCCACCTCTGTTTCCCCGCCTCTGATTCCCCGCCTCTGTTTCCCCATATCTGATTCCCCACCTCTGATTCCCCATATCTGATTCCCCGCTTCTCTTTCCGCGCCTCTGATTCCCCGCCTCTGCTTCCCCATATCTGATTCCCCGCCTCTGATTCCACAACTCTGATTCCCCGCCTCTGATTCCCCAGCTCTGTTTCCCCACCTCTGATTCCCCGCCTCTGTTTCCCCATATCTAATTCCCCGCCTCTGATTCCCAAACTCAGATTCCCCGACTCTGATTCCCCAGCTCTGATTCACCGCCTCTGATTCCCCACATCTGATTCCCTGCCTCTGATTCCCTGCCTCCGATTCCCTGCCTCTGATTCCCAACCTCTGATTCCCCACCTCTGAATCCCCATATCTGATTCCCTGCCTCTGATTCCCCGCCTCTGATTCCCTGCCTCTGATTCCCGGCCTCTGTTACCCCAGCTCTGATTCCCCGCCTCTGAATCCCCAACTCTGATTCCCTGCCTCTGATTCCCCAGCTCTGATTCCCAGCCTCTGATTCCCCAGCTCTGATTCCCTGCCTCTGATTTCCCGCCTGTGATTCCCCATCTCTGATTCACAACCTCTGATTCCCCACCTCTGATTCCCCATATCTGATTCCCCGCCTCTGTTTGCCCGCCTCTAATTCCCCGCCTCTGTTTCCCCATATCTGATTCCCCGCCTCTGAATCCCGGCCTCTGGTTCCCCGCCTCTGATTCGCTGCCTCTGATTCCCCATCTCTGATTCCGCACATCTGATTCCCTGCCTCTGATTCCCCGCCTCTGATTCCCTGCCTCTGATTCCCCGCCTCTGATTCCCCAGCTCTGATTCCCCGCCTCTGAATCCCCAACTCTGATTCACCGCCTTTCATTCGCCACCTCAGATTCCCCATATCAGATTCCCCGCCTCTGTTTCCCCGCCTCTGATTCCCCGCCTCTCTTTCCCCATATCTGATTCCCCGCCTCTGATTCCCCAACTCTGATTCCACGCCTCTGATTACCCATATCTGATTCCCCGCCTCTGGTTCCCCGCCTCTGATTCGCTGCCTCTGATTCCCCATCTCTGATTCCGCACATCTGATTCCCTGCCTCTGAATCCCCGTTTCTGATACCCAGCCTCTGATACCCCTCCCCGATTCGCACCTCTGATTCCCCATATCTGATTTCCCGCCTCTCTTTCCGCGCCTCTGATTCCCCGCCTCTGATTCCCCATATCTGATTCCCCTCCTCTGATTCCCAAACTCTGATTCCCCGCCTCTGATACCCCAGCTCTGATTCCCCGCCTCTGATTCCCCAACTCTGATTCACCGCCTCTGATTCCCCACCTCTGATTCCCCGTATCTGATTCCCCACCTATGTTTTTCCGCCTCTGATTCCCCGCCTCTGATTCCCCATCTCTGATTCCTGGACTCTGATTCCCCACCTCTGATTCCCCATCTCTGATTCCGCACATCCGAAACCCTGCCTCTGATTCCCCGCCTCTGATTCCCCGCCTCTGATTCCCTGCCTCTGATTCCCAACCTCTGATTCCCCACCTCTGAGTCCCCATATCTGATTCCCCGCCTCTCTTTCCCCGCCTCTGATTCCCCGCCTCTGATTCCCAGGCTCTGATTCCCCGCCTCTGATTCCCCGCGTCTGATTCCCTGCCTCTGATTCCCAGCCTCTGATTCCCCATCTCTGATTCCCCGCCTCTGAATCCCCGTGTCTGATACCCAGCCTCTGATACCCCGCCCCTGATTCCCCACCTCTGATTCCCCATATCTGATACCCCGCCTCTGTTTCTGCGCCTCTGATTCCCCGCCTCTGATTCCCCGCCTCTGTTTCCCCATATTTGATTCCCCGCCTCTGATTCCCCAACTCTGATTTCCCGCCTCTGATTCCCCAGCTCTGATTCCCCGTGTTTGATTCCCCGCCTCTGATACCCCATCTCTGATTCCCGGCCTCTGATTCCCGGCCTCTCATTCCCGGCCTCTGATTCCTGGCCTCTGATTCCCCGCCTCTGGATCCCCGCCTCTGATTCGCTGCCTCTGATTCCTCATCTCTGATTCCGCACATCTGATTCCCTGCCTCTGATTCCCAGCCTCTGACTCCCCGCCTCTGATTCCCTGCCTCTGTTTCCCCGCCTCTGTTTCCCCATATTTGATTCCCCGCCTCTGATTCCCCAACTCTGATTCCCCGCCTCTGATTCCCCAGCTCTGATTCCCCGTGTTTGATTGCCCGCCTCTGATTCCCCATCTCTGATTCCCGGCCTCTGATTCCCTGCCTCTGATTCCTGGCCTCTCATTCCCGGCCTCTGATTCCCGGCCTCTGATTCCCCACCTCTGGTTCCCCGCCTCTGATTCGCTGCCTCTGATTCCCCATCTCTGATTCCGCACATCTGATTCCCTGCCTCTGATTCCCCACCTCTGACTCCCCGCCTCTGATTCCCTGCCTCTGTTTCCAAACCTTTGATTCCCCACCTCTGATTCCCCATATCTGATTTCCCGCCTCTCTTTCCGCGCCTCTGATTCCCCGCCTCTGATTCCCCATATCTGATTCCCCGCCTCTGATTCCCAAACTCTGATTCCCCGCCTCTGATACCCCAGCTCTGATTCCCTGCCTCTGATTCCCCACATCTGATTCCCTGCCTCTGATTCCCCGCCTCTGATTCCCTGCCTCTGATTCCCCGCCTCTGATTCCCCGCTTCTGATTCCCCAGCTCAGATTCCCCGCCTCTGAATCCCCAACTCTGATTCCCTGCCTCTGATTCCCCAGCTCTGATTCCCCTCCTCTGATTCCCCAGCTCTGATTCCCTGCCTCTGATTTCCCGCCTGTGATTCCCCATCTCTGATTCACAACCTCTGATTCCCCACCTCTGATTCACCACATCTGATTCCCCGCCTCTGATTCGCCAACTCTGATTCCCCGCCTCTGATTCCCCAGCTCTGATTCCCCGCCTCTGATTCCCGGTGTCCGATTCCCTGCCTCTGATTCACCGCCTCTGATTCCCCATCTCTGATTCCCCGCCTCTGATTCCCCGTGTCTGATTCCCTGCCTCTGATTCCCCATCTCTGATTCCCCGCCTCTGATTCCCCGTGTCTGATTCCCTGCCTCTGATTCCCCGCCTCTGATTCCCACCTCTGATTCCCTGCCACTGATTCCCCGCCCCTGATTCCCCAACTCTGATTCCCCATATCTGATTCGCCAACTCTGATTCCCCGCCTCTGATTCCCCAGCTCTGATTCCCCGTGTTTGATACCCCGCCTCTGATTCCCCATCTCTGATTCCCCGCCTCTGATTCCCCGGCCTCTGATTCCCGGCCTCTCATTCCCAACCTCTGATTCCCCACCTCTGATTCCCCATATCTGATTCCCCACCTCTGTTTACCTGCCTCTGATTCCCCACCTCTGTTTCCCAATATCTGATTCCCCGCCTCTGATTCCCCAACTCTGATTCACCGCCTCTGATTCCCCACCTCTGATTCCCCGTATCTGATTCCCCACCTATGTTTTTCCGCCTCTGATTCCCCGCCTCTGATTCCCCATCTCTGATTCCTGGACTCTGATTCCCCACCTCTGATTCCCCATCTCTGATTCCGCACATCCGAAACCCTGCCTCTGATTCCCCGCCTCTGATTCCCCGCCTCTGATTCCCTGCCTCTGATTCCCAACCTCTGATTCCCCACCTCTGAGTCCCCATATCTGATTCCCCGCCTCTCTTTCCCCGCCTCTGATTCCCCGCCTCTGATTCCCAGGCTCTGATTCCCCGCCTCTGATTCCCCGCGTCTGATTCCCTGCCTCTGATTGCCGGCCTCTGATTCCCCATCTCTGATTCCCCGCCTCTGAATCCCCGTGTCTGATACCCAGCCTCTGATACCCCGCCCCTGATTCCCCACCTCTGATTCCCCATATCTGATACCCCGCCTCTGTTTCTGCGCCTCTGATTCCCCGCCTCTGATTCCCCGCCTCTGTTTCCCCATATTTGATTCCCCGCCTCTGATTCCCCAACTCTGATTCCTCGCCTCTGATTCCCCAGCTCTGATTCCCCGTGTTTGATTCCCCGCCTCTGATACCCCATCTCTGATTCCCGGCCTCTGATTCCCGGCCTCTCATTCCCGGCCTCTGATTCCGGCCACTGATTCCCCGCCTCTGGTTCCCCGCCTCTGATTCGCTGCCTCTGATTCCTCATCTCTGATTCCGCACATCTGATTCCCTGCCTCTGATTCCCAGCCTCTGACTCCCCGCCTCTGATTCCCTGCCTCTGTTTCCCCGCCTCTGTTTCCCCATATTTGATTCCCCGCCTCTGATTCCCCAACTCTGATTCCCCGCCTCTGATTCCCCAGCTCTGATTCCCCGTGTTTGATTCCCCGCCTCTGATTCCCCATCTCTGATTCCCGGCCTCTGATTCCCTGCCTCTGATTCCCGGCCTCTCATTCCCGACTACTGATTCCCGGCCTCTGATTCCCCGCCTCTGGTTCCCCGCCTCTGATTCACTGCCTCTGATTCCCCATCTCTGATTCCGCACATCTGATTCCCTGCCTCTGATTCCCCGCCTCTGACTCCCCGCCTCTGATTCCCTGCCTCTGTTTCCAAACCTTTGATTCCCCACCTCTGATTCCCCATATCTGATTCCCCACCTCTGTTTCCCTGCCTCTGATACCCCACCTCTGTTTCACCATATCTGATTCCCCGCCTCTGATTCCCCAACTCTGATTCCCCGCCACTGATTCCCCAGCTCTGATTCCCCACCTCTGATTCCCCGTGTTTGATTCCCTGCCTCTGATTCCCCGCCTCTGATTCGCCATCTCTGATTCACCGCCTTTCATTCGCCACCTCTGATTCCCCAATCAGATTCCCCGCCTCTGTATCCCCGCCTCTGATTCCCCGCCTCTGTTTCCCCATATCTGATTCCCCGCCTCTGATTCCCCAACTCTGATTCCCCGCCTCTGATTACCCAGCTCTGATTCCCCGCATCTTATTCCCCGCGTCTGATTCCCTGCCTCTGATTCCCCGCCTCTGATTCCCCATCTCTGATTCCCCGCCTCTGAATCCCCGTGTCTGATACCCAGCCTCTGATACCCCGCCCCTGATTCCCCACCTCTGATTCCCCATATCTGATTCCCCGCCTCTCTTTCCGCGCCTCTGATTCCCCGCCTCAGATTCCCCATATCTGATTCCCCGCCACTGATTCCCCAACTCTGATTCCCCGCCTCTGATTCCCCAGCTCTGTTTCCCCACCTCTGATTCCCAGCCTCTGTTTCCCCAAATCTAATTCCCCGCCTCTGATTCCCAAACTCTGATTCCCCGCCTCTGATTCCCCAGCTCTGATTCCCCGCCTCTGATTCCACATATCTGATTCCCCGCCTCTCTTTCCGCGCCTCTGATTCCCCACCTCTGCTTCCCCATATCTGATTCCCCGCCTCTGATTCCCCAACTCTGATTCCCCGCCTCTGATTCCCCAGCTCTGTTTCCCCACCTCTGATTCCCCGCCTCTGTTTCCCCATATCTAATTCCCCGCCTCTGATTCCCAAACTCTGATTCCCCGACTCTGATTCCCCAGCTCTGATTCACCGCCTCTGATTCCCCACATCTGATTCCCTGCCTCTGATTCCCTGCCTCCGATTCCCTGCCTCTGATTCCCAACCTCTGATTCCCCACCTCTGAATCCCCATATCTGATTCCCTGCCTCTGATTCCCCGCCTCTGATTCCCTGCCTCTGATTCCCCGCCTCTGATTCCCAGGCTCTGATTCCCCGCCTCTGAATCCCCAACTCTGATTCACCGCCTTTCATTCGCCACCTCAGATTCCCCATATCAGATTCCCCGCCTCTGTTTCCCCGCCTCTGATTCCCCGCCTCTCTTTCCCCATATCTGATTCCCCGCCTCTGATTCCCCAACTCTGATTCCACGCCTCTGATTACCCATATCTGATTCCCCGCCTCTGGTTCCCCGCCTCTGATTCGCTGCCTCTGATTCCCCATCTCTGATTCCGCACATCTGATTCCCTGCCTCTGAATCCCCGTTTCTGATACCCAGCCTCTGATACCCCTCCCCGATTCGCACCTCTGATTCCCCATATCTGATTTCCCGCCTCTCTTTCCGCGCCTCTGATTCCCCGCCTCTGATTCCCCATATCTGATTCCCCTCCTCTGATTCCCAAACTCTCATTCCCAGCCTCTGATACCCCAGCTCTGATTCCCCGCCTCTGATTCCCCAACTCTGATTCACCGCCTCTGATTCCCCACCTCTGATTCCCCGTATCTGATTCCCCACCTATGTTTTTCCGCCTCTGATTCCCCGCCTCTGATTCCCCATCTCTGATTCCTGGACTCTGATTCCCCACCTCTGATTCCCCATCTCTGATTCCGCACATCCGAAACCCTGCCTCTGATTCCCCGCCTCTGATTCCCCGCCTCTGATTCCCTGCCTCTGATTCCCAACCTCTGATTCCCCACCTCTGAGTCCCCATATCTGATTCCCCGCCTCTCTTTCCCCGCCTCTGATTCCCCGCCTCTGATTCCCAGGCTCTGATTCCCCGCCTCTGATTCCCCGCGTCTGATTCCCTGCCTCTGATTCCCGGCCTCTGATTCCCCATCTCTGATTCCCCGCCTCTGAATCCCCGTGTCTGATACCCAGCCTCTGATACCCCGCCCCTGATTCCCCACCTCTGATTCCCCATATCTGATACCCCGCCTCTGTTTCTGCGCCTCTGATTCCCCGCCTCTGTTTCCCCATATTTGATTCCCCGCCTCTGATTCCCCAACTCTGATTCCCCGCCTCTGATTCCCCAGCTCTGATTCCCCGTGTTTGATTCCCCGCCTCTGATACCCCATCTCTGATTCCCGGCCTCTGATTCCCGGCCTCTCATTCCCGGCCTCTGATTCCCGGCCTCTGATTCCCCGCCTCTGGTTCCACGCCTCTGATTCGCTGCCTCTGATTCCTCATCTCTGATTCCGCACATCTGATTCCCTGCCTCTAATTCCCAGCCTCTGACTCCCCGCCTCTGATTCCCTGCCTCTGTTTCCCCACCTCTGTTTCCCCATATTTGATTCCCCGCCTCTGATTCCCCAACTCTGATTCCCCGCCTCTGATTCCCCAGCTCTGATTCCCCGTGTTTGATTGCCCGCCTCTGATTCCCCATCTCTGATTCCCGGCCTCTGATTCCCTGCCTCTGAATCCTGGCCTCTCATTCCCGGCCTCTGATTCCCGGCCTCTGATTCCCCACCTCTGGTTCCCCGCCTCTGATTCGCTGCCTCTGATTCCCCATCTCTGATTCCGCACATCTGATTCCCTGCCTCTGATTCCCCGCCTCTGACTCCCCGCCTCTGATTCCCTGCCTCTGTTTCCAAACCTTTGATTCCCCACCTCTGATTCCCCATATCTGATTTCCCGCCTCTCTTTCCGCGCCTCTGATTCCCCGCCTCTGATTCCCCATATCTGATTCCCCGCCTCTGATTCCCAAACTCTGATTCCCCGCCTCTGATACCCCAGCTCTGATTCCCTGCCTCTGATTCCCCACATCTGATTCCCTGCCTCTGATTCCCCGCCTCTGATTCCCCGCTTCTGATTCCCCAGCTCAGATTCCCCGCCTCTGAATCCCCAACTCTGATTCCCTGCCTCTGATTCCCCAGCTCTGATTCCCCTCCTCTGATTCCCCAGCTCTGATTCCCTGCCTCTGATTTCCCGCCTGTGATTCCCCATCTCTGATTCACAACCTCTGATTCCCCACCTCTGATTCACCACATCTGATTCCCCGCCTCTGATTCGCCAACTCTGATTCCCCGCCTCTGATTCCCCAGCTCTGATTCCCCGCCTCTGATTCCCGGTGTCCGATTCCCTGCCTCTGATTCACCGCCTCTGATTCCCCATCTCTGATTCCCCGCCTCTGATTCCCCGTGTCTGATTCCCTGCCTCTGATTCCCCGCCTCTGATTCCCACCTCTGATTCCCTGCCACTGATTCCCCGCCCCTGATTCCCCAACTCTGATTCCCCATATCTGATTCGCCAACTCTGATTCCCCGCCTCTGATTCCCCAGCTCTGATTCCCCGTGTTTGATACCCCGCCTCTGATTCCCCATCTCTGATTCCCCGCCTCTGATTCCCCGGCCTCTGATTCCCGGCCTCTCATTCCCAACCTCTGATTCCCCACCTCTGATTCCCCATATCTGATTCCCCACCTCTGTTTTCCTGCCTCTGATTCCCCGCCTCTGTTTCCCAATATCTGATTCCCCGCCTCTGATTCCCCAACTCTGATTCACCGCCTCTGATTCCCCACCTCTGATTCCCCGTATCTGATTCCCCACCTATGTTTTTCCGCCTCTGATTCCCCGCCTCTGATTCCCCATCTCTGATTCCTGGACTCTGATTCCCCACCTCTGATTCCCCATCTCTGATTCCGCACATCCGAAACCCTGCCTCTGATTCCCCGCCTCTGATTCCCCGCCTCTGATTCCCTGCCTCTGATTCCCAACCTCTGATTCCCCACCTCTGAGTCCCCATATCTGATTCCCCGCCTCTCTTTCCCCGCCTCTGATTCCCCGCCTCTGATTCCCAGGCTCTGATTCCCCGCCTCTGATTCCCCGCGTCTGATTCCCTGCCTCTGATTGCCGGCCTCTGATTCCCCATCTCTGATTCCCCGCCTCTGAATCCCCGTGTCTGATACCCAGCCTCTGATACCCCGCCCCTGATTCCCCACCTCTGATTCCCCATATCTGATACCCCGCCTCTGTTTCTGCGCCTCTGATTCCCCGCCTCTGATTCCCCACCTCTGTTTCCCCATATTTGATTCCCCGCCTCTGATTCCCCAACTCTGATTCCTCGCCTCTGATTCCCCAGCTCTGATTCCCCGTGTTTGATTCCCCGCCTCTGATACCCCATCTCTGATTCCCGGCCTCTGATTCCCGGCCTCTCATTCCCGGCCTCTGATTCCCGGCCACTGATTCCCCGCCTCTGGTTCCCCGCCTCTGATTCGCTGCCTCTGATTCCTCATCTCTGATTCCGCACATCTGATTCCCTGCCTCTGATTCCCAGCCTCTGACTCCCCGCCTCTGATTCCCTGCCTCTGTTTCCCCGCCTCTGTTTCCCCATATTTGATTCCCCGCCTCTGATTCCCCAACTCTGATTCCCCGCCTCTGATTCCCCAGCTCTGATTCCCCGTGTTTGATTGCCCGCCTCTGATTCCCCATCTCTGATTCCCGGCCTCTGATTCCCTGCCTCTGATTCCTGGCCTCTCATTCCCGGCCTCTGATTCCCGGCCTCTGATTCCCCACCTCTGGTTCCCCGCCTCTGATTCGCTGCCTCTGATTCCCCATCTCTGATTCCGCACATCTGATTCCCTGCCTCTGATTCCCCGCCTCTGACTCCCCGCCTCTGATTCCCTGCCTCTGTTTCCAAACCTTTGATTCCCCACCTCTGATTCCCCATATCTGATTTCCCGCCTCTCTTTCCGCGCCTCTGATTCCCCACCTCTGTTTCACCATATCTGATTCCACGCCTCTGATTCCCCAACTCTGATTCCCCGCCACTGATTCCCCAGCTCTGATTCCCCACCTCTGATTCCCCGTGTTTGATTCCCTGCCTCTGATTCCCCGCCTCTGATTCCCCATCTCTTATTCACCGCCTTTCATTCGCCACCTCTGATTCCCCAATCAGATTCCCCGCCTCTGTTTCCCCGCCTCTGATTCCCCGCCTCTGTTTCCCCATATCTGATTCCCCGCCTCTGATTCCCCAACTCTGATTCCCCGCCTCTGATTCCCCAGCTCCGATACCCCACCTCTGATTCCCCGTGTTTGATTCCCTGCCTCTGATTCCCCGCCTCTGATTCCCCATCTCTGATTCACCGCCTTTCATTCGCCACCTCAGATTCCCCATATCAGATTCCCCGCCTCTGTTTCCCCGCCTCTGATTCCCCGCCTCTCTTTCCCCATATCTGATTCACCGCCTCTGATTCCCCAACTCTGATTCTCCGCCTCTGATTACCCATATCTGATTCCCCGCCTCTGGTTCCCCGCCTCTGATTCGCTGCCTCTGATTCCCCATCTCTGATTCCGCACATCTGATTCCCTGCCTCTGAATCCCCGTTTCTGATACCCAGCCTCTGATACCCCTCCCCGATTTGCACCTCTGATTCCCCATATCTGATTTCCCGCCTCTCTTTCCGCGCCTCTGATTCCCCGCCTCTGATTCCCCATATCTGATTTCCCTCCTCTGATTCCCAAACTCTGATTCCCCGCCTCTGATACCCCAGCTCTGATTCCCCGCCTCGGATTCCCCAACTCTGATTCACCGCCTCTGATTCCCCACCTCTGATTCCCCGTATCTGATTCCCCACCTATGTTTTTCCGCCTCTGATTCCCCGCCTCTGATTCCCCATCTCTGAATCCTGGACTCTGATTCCCCACCTCTGATTCCCCATCTCTGATTCCGCACATCCGAAACCCTGCCTCTGATTCCCCGCCTCTGATTCCCCGCCTCTGATTCCCTGCCTCTGATTCCCAACCTCTGATTCCCCACCTCTGAGTCCCCATATCTGATTCCCCACCTCTCTTTCCCTGCCTCTGATTCCCCGCCTCTGATTCCCAGGCTCTGATTCCCCGCCTCTGATTCCCCGCGTCTGATTCCCTGCCTCTGATTCCCCGCCTCTGATTCCCCATCTCTGATTCCCCGCCTCTGAATCCCCGTGTCTGATACCCAGCCTCTGATACCCCGCCCCTGATTCCCCACCTCTGATTCCCCATATCTGATACCCCGCCTCTGTTTCTGCGCCTCTGATTCCCCGCCTCTGATTCCCCGCCTCTGTTTCCCCATATTTGATTCCCCGCCTCTGATTCCCCAACTCTGATTCCCCGCCTCTGATTCCCCAGCTCTGATTCCCCGTGTTTGATTCCCCGCCTCTGATACCCCATCTCTGATTCCCGGCCTCTGATTCCCGGCCTCTCATTCCTGGCCTCTGATTCCCGGCCTCTGATTCCCCACCTCTGGTTCCCCGCCTCTGATTCGCTGCCTCTGATTCCTCATCTCTGATTCCGCACATCTGATTCCCTGCCTCTGATTCCCAGCCACTGACTCCCCGCCTCTGATTCCCTGCCTCTGTTTCCCCGCCTCTGTTTCCCCATATCTGATTCCCCGCCTCTGATTCCCCAACTCTGATTCCCCGCCTCTGATTCCCCAGCTCTGATTCCCCGTGTTTGATTCCCCGCCTCTGATTCCCCATCTCTGATTCCCGGCCTCTGATTCCCTGCCTCTGATTCCCGGCCTCTCATTCCCGACCACTGATTCCCGGCCTCAGATTCCCCGCCTCTGGTTCCCCGCCTCTGATTCACTGCCTCTGATTCCCCATCTCTGATTCCGCACATCTGATTCCCTGCCTCTGATTCCCCGCCTCTGACTCCCCGCCTCTGATTCCCTGCCTCTGTTTCCAAACCTTTGATTCCCCACCTCTGATTCCCCATATCTGATTCCCCACCTCTGTTTCCCTGCCTCTGATACCCCACCTCTGTTTCACCATATCTGATTCCCCGCCTCTGATTCCCCAACTCTGATTCCCCGCCACTGATTCCCCAGCTCTGATTCCCCACCTCTGATTCCCCGTGTTTGATTCCCTGCCTCTGATTCCCCGCCTCTGATTCGCCATCTCTGATTCACCGCCTTTCATTCGCCACCTCTGATTCCCCAATCAGATTCCCCGCCTCTGTTTCCCCGCCTCTGATTCCCCGCCTCTGTTTCCCCATATCTGATTCCCCGCCTCTGATTCCCCAACTCTGATTCCCCGCCTCTGATTACCCAGCTCTGATTCCCCGCATCTTATTCCCCGCGTCTGATTCCCTGCCTCTGATTCCCCGCCTCTGATTCCCCATCTCTGATTCCCCGCCTCTGAATCCCCGTGTCTGATACCCAGCCTCTGATACCCCGCCCCTGATTCCCCACCTCTGATTCCCCATATCTGATTCCCCGCCTCTCTTTCCGCGCCTCTGATTCCCCGCCTCAGATTCCCCATATCTGATTCCCCGCCACTGATTCCCCAACTCTGATTCCACGCCTCTGATTCCCCAGCTCTGTTTCCCCACCTCTGATTCCCAGCCTCTGTTTCCCCAAATCTAATTCCCCGCCTCTGATTCCCAAACTCTGATTCCCCGCCTCTGATTCCCCAGCTCTGATTCCCCGCCTCTGATTCCCCAGCTCTGATTTCCTGCCTCTGATTTCCCGCCTGTGATTCCCCATCTCTGTTTCACAACCTTTGATTCCCCACCTCTGATTCACCATATCTGATTCCCCGCCTCTGTTTGCCCGCCTCTAATTCCCCGCCTCTGATTCCCCATATCTGATTACCCGCCTCTGAATCCCCAACTCTGATTCCCTGCCTCTGATTCCCCAGCTCTGATTCCCCGCCTCTGATTCCCCGCCTCTGATTCACAGCCTCTGATTCCCTGTGTCTGATTTCCAGCCTCTAATTCCCCGCCTCTGAATCCCCATCTCTGATTCACCGCCTCTGATTCCCCACCTCTAATTCCCCGTATCTGATTCCCCACATATGTTTTCCCGCCTCTGATTCCCCACCTCTGATTCCCCTTCTCTGATTCCGCACATCCGAATCCCTGCCTCTGATTCCCCGCCTCTGATTCCCCGCCTCTGATTCCCTGCCTCTGATTCCCAACCTCTGATTCCCCACCTCTGAGTGCCCATATCTGATTCCCCGCCTCTGTTTCCCCGGCTCTGATACCCCGCCTCTGATTCCCAGGCTCTGATTCCCTGCCTCTGATTCCCCGCGTCTGATTCCCTGCCTCTGATTCCCCGCCTCTGATTCCCCGTGTCTGATACCCAGCCTCTGATACCCCGCCCCTGATTCCCCACCTCTGATTCCCCATCTCTGATTCCGCACATCTGATTCCCTGCCTCTGATTCCCCGCCTCTGACTCCCCGCCTCTGATTCCCTGCCTCTGTTTCCAAACCTTTGATTCCCCACCTCTGATTCCCCATATCTGATTCCCCACCTCTGTTTCCCTGCCTCTGATTCCGCACCTCTGTTTCACCATATCTGATTCCACGCCTCTGATTCCCCAACTCTGATTCCCCGCCACTGATTCCCCAGCTCTGATTCCCCACCTCTGATTCCCCGTGTTTGATTCCCTGCCTCTGATTCCCCGCCTCTGATTCCCCATCTCTGATTCACCGCCTTTCATTCGCCACCTCTGATTCCCCAATCAGATTCCCCGCCTCTGTTTCCCCGCCTCTGATTCCCCGCCTCTGTTTCCCCATATCTGATTCCCCGCCTCTGATTCCCCAACTCTGATTCCCCGCCTCTGATTCCCCAGCTCTGATACCCCACCTCTGATTCCCCGTGTTTGATTCCCTGCCTCTGATTCCCCGCCTCTGATTCCCCATCTCTGATTCACCGCCTTTCATTCGCCACCTCAGATTCCCCATATCAGATTCCCCGCCTCTGTTTCTCCGCCTCTGATTCCCCGCCTCTCTTTCCCCATATCTGATTCCCCGCCTCTGATTCCCCAACTCTGATTCCCCGCCTCTGATTACCCATATCTGATTCCCCGCCTCTGGTTCCCCGCCTCTGATTCGCTGCCTCTGATTCCCCATCTCTGATTCCGCACATCTGATTCCCTGCCTCTGAATCCCCGTTTCTGATACCCAGCCTCTGATACCCCTCCCCGATTTGCACCTCTGATTCCCCATATCTGATTTCCCGCCTCTCTTTCCGCGCCTCTGATTCCCCGCCTCTGATTCCCCATATCTGATTCCCCTCCTCTGATTCCCAAACTCTGATTCCCCGCCTCTGATACCCCAGCTCTGAATCCCCGCCTCTGATTCCCCAACTCTGATTCACCGCCTCTGATTCCCCACCTCTGATTCCCCGTATCTGATTCCCCACCTATGTTTTTCCGCCTCTGATTCCCCGCCTCTGATTCCCCATCTCTGATTCCTGGACTCTGATTCCCCACCTCTGATTCCCCATCTCTGATTCCGCACATCCGAAACTCTGCCTCTGATTCCCCGCCTCTGATTCCCCGCCTCTGATTCCCTGCCTCTGATTCCCAACCTCTGATTCCCCACCTCTGAGTCCCCATATCTGATTCCCCGCCTCTCTTTCCCTGCCTCTGATTCCCCGCCTCTGATTCCCAGGCTCTGATTCCCCGCCTCTGATTCCCCGCGTCTGATTCCCTGCCTCTGATTCCCCGCCTCTGATTCCCCATCTCTGATTCCCCGCCTCTGAATCCCCGTGTCTGATACCCAGCCTCTGATACCCCGCCCCTGATTCCCCACCTCTGATTCCCCATATCTGATACCCCGCCTCTGTTTCTGCGCCTCTGATTCCCCGCCTCTGATTCCCCGCCTCTGTTTCCCCATATTTGATTCCCCGCCTCTGATTCCCCAACTCTGATTCCCCGCCTCTGATTCCCCAGCTCTGATTCCCCGTGTTTGATTCCCCGCCTCTGATACCCCATCTCTGATTCCCGGCCTCTGATTCCCGGCCTCTCATTCCCGTCCTCTGATTCCCGGCCTCTGATTCCCAGCCTCTGGTTCCCCGCCTCTGATTCGCTGCCTCTGATTCCTCATCTCTGATTCCGCACATCTGATTCCCTGCCTCTGATTCCCAGCCACTGACTCCCCGCCTCTGATTCCCTGGCTCTGTTTCCCCGCCTCTGTTTCCCCATATCTGATTCCCCGCTTCTGATTCCCCAACTCTGATTCCCCGCCTCTGATTCCCCAGCTCTGATTCCCCGTGTTTGATTCCCCGCCTCTGATTCCCCATCTCTGATTCCCGGCCTCTGATTCCCTGCCTCTGATTCCCGGCCTCTCATTCCCGACCACTGATTCCCGGCCTCTGATTCCCCGCCTCTGGTTCCCCGCCTCTGATTCGCTGCCTCTGATTCCCCATCTCTGATTCCGCACATCTGATTCCCTGCCTCTGATTCCCCGCCTCTGACTCCCCGCCTCTGATTCCCTGCCTCTGTTTCCAAACCTTTGATTCCCCACCTCTGATTCCCCATATCTGATTCCCCACCACTGTTTCCCTGCCTCTGATACCCCACCTCTGTTTCACCATATCTGATTCCCCGCCTCTGATTCCCCAACTCTGATTCCCCGCCACTGATTCCCCAGCTCTGATTCCCCACCTCTGATTCCCCGTGTTTGATTCCCTGCCTCTGATTCCCCGCCTCTGATTCGCCATCTCTGATTCACCGCCTTTCATTCGCCACCTCTGATTCCCCAATCAGATTCCCCGCCTCTGTTTTCCCGCCTCTGATTCCCCGCCTCTGTTTCCCCATATCTGATTCCCCGCCTCTGATTCCCCAACTCTGATTCCCCGCCTCTGATTACCCAGCTCTGATTCCCCGCATCTTATTCCCCGCGTCTGATTCCCTGCCTCTGATTCCGCGCCTCTGATTCCCCATCTCTGATTCCCCGCCTCTGAATCCCCGTGTCTGATACCCAGCCTCTGATACCCCGCCCCTGATTCCCCACCTCTGATTCCCCATATCTGATTCCCCGCCTCTCTTTCCGCGCCTCTGATTCCCCGCCTCAGATTCCCCATATCTGATTCCCCGCCACTGATTCCCCAACTCTGATTCCCCGCCTCTGATTCCCCAGCTCTGTTTCCCCACCTCTGATTCCCAGCCTCTGTTTCCCCAAATCTAATTCCCCGCCTCTGATTCCCAAACTCTGATTCCCCGCCTCTGATTCCCCAGCTCTGATTCCCCGCCTCTGATTCCCCAGCTCTGATTTCCTGCCTCTGATTTCCCGCCTGTGATTCCCCATCTCTGTTTCACAACCTTTGATTCCCCACCTCTGATTCACCATATCTGATTCCCCGCCTCTGTTTGCCCGCCTCTAATTCCCCGCCTCTGATTCCCCATATCTGATTACCCGCCTCTGAATCCCCAACTCTGATTCCCTGCCTCTGATTCCCCAGCTCTGATTCCCCGCCTCTGATTCCCCGCCTCTGATTCACAGCCTCTGATTCCCCGTGTCTGATTTCCAGCCTCTAATTCCCCGCCTCTGAATCCCCATCTCTGATTCACCGCCTCTGATTCCCCACCTCTCATTCCCCGTATCTGATTCCCCACCTATGTTTTCCCGCCTCTGATTCCCCACCTCTGATTCCCCTTCTCTGATTCCGCCCATCCGAATCCCTGCCTCTGATTCCCCGCCTCTGATTCCCCGCCTCTGATTCCCTGCCTCTGATTCCCAACCTCTGATTCCCCACCTCTGAGTGCCCATATCTGATTCCCCGCCTCTGTTTCCCCGCCTCTGATACCCCGCCTCTGATTCCCAGGCTCTGATTCCCTGCCTCTGATTCCCCGCGTCTGATTCCCTGCCTCTGATTCCCCGCCTCTGATTCCCCGTGTCTGATACCCAGCCTCTGATACCCCGCCCCTGATTCCCCACCTCTGATTCCCCATATCTGATACCCCGCCTCTGTTTCTGCGCCTCTGATTCCCCAACTCTGATTCCCCGCCTCTGATTCCCCAGCTCTGATTCCCCGTGTTTGATTCCCCGCCTCTGATTCCCTATCTCTGATTCCCGGCCTCTGATTCCCGGCCGCTGATTCCCGGCCTCTCATTCCCGGCCTCTGATTCCCGGCCTCTGATTCCCCGCCTCTGGTTCCCCGCCTCTGATTCGCTGCCTCTGATTCCCCATCTCTGATTCCGCACATCTGATTCCCTGCCTCTGATTCCCCGCCTCTGACTCCCCACCTCTGATTCCCTTGCCTCTGTTTCCCAACCTCTGATTCCCCACCTCTGATTCCCCATATCTGATTCCCCACCTCTGTTTCCCTGCCTCTGATTCCCCACCTCTGTTTCCCCATATCTGATTCCCCGCCTCTGATTCCCCAACTCTGATTCCCCGCCTCTGATTCCCCAGCTCTGATTCCCCACTTCTGATTCCCCGTGTTTGATTCCCTGCCTCTGATTCCCCGCCTCTGATTCCCCATCTCTGATTCACCACCTTTCATTCACCACCTCTGATTCCCCATATCAGATTCCCCACCTCTGTTTCCCCGCCTCTGATTCCCCGCCTCTGTTTCCCCATATCTGATTCCCCACCTCTGATTCCCCATATCTGATTCCCCGCCTCTCTTTCCGCGCCTCTGATTCCCCGCCTCAGATTCCCCATATCTGATTCCCCGCCACTGATTCCCCAACTCTGATTCCCCGCCTCTGATTCCCCAGCTCTGTTTCCCCACCTCTGATTCCCAGCCTCTGTTTCCCCAAATCTAATTCCCCGCCTCTGATTCCCAAACTCTGATTCCCCGCCTCTGATTCCCCAGCTCTGATTCCCCGCCTCTGATTCCCCAGCTCTGATTTCCTGCCTCTGATTTCCCGCCTGTGATTCCCCATCTCTGTTTCACAACCTTTGATTCCCCACCTCTGATTCACCATATCTGATTCCCCGCCTCTGTTTGCCCGCCTCTAATTCCCCGCCTCTGATTCCCCATATCTGATTACCCGCCTCTGAATCCCCAACTCTGATTCCCTGCCTCTGATTCCCCAGCTCTGATTCCCCGCCTCTGATTCCCCGCCTCTGATTCACAGCCTCTGATTCCCCGTGTCTGATTTCCAGCCTCCAATTCCCCGCCTCTGAATCCCCATCTCTGATTCACCGCCTCTGATTCCCCACCTCTCATTCCCCGTATCTGATTCCCCACCTATGTTTTCCCGCCTCTGATTCCCCACCTCTGATTCCCCTTCTCTGATTCCGCACATCCGAATCCCTGCCTCTGATTCCCCGCCTCTGATTCCCCGCCTCTGATTCCCTGCCTCTGATTCCCAACCTCTGATTCCCCACCTCTGAGTGCCCATATCTGATTCCCCGCCTCTGTTTCCCCGCCTCTGATACCCCGCCTCTGATTCCCAGGCTCTGATTCCCTGCCTCTGATTCCCCGCGTCTGATTCCCTGCCTCTGATTCCCCGCCTCTGATTCCCCGTGTCTGATACCCAGCCTCTGATACCCCGCCCCTGATTCCCCACCTCTGATTCCCCATATCTGATACCCCGCCTCTGTTTCTGCGCCTCTGATTCCCCAACTCTGATTCCCCGCCTCTGATTCCCCAGCTCTGATTCCCCGTGTTTGATTCCCCGCCTCTGATTCCCCATCTCTGATTCCCGGCCTCTGATTCCCGGCCGCTGATTCCCGGCCTCTCATTCCCGGCCTCTGATTCCCGGCCTCTGATTCCCCGCCTCTGGTTCCCCGCCTCTGATTCGCTGCCTCTGATTCCCCATCTCTGATTCCGCACATCTGATTCCCTGCCTCTGATTCCCCGCCTCTGACTCCCCACCTCTGATTCCCTTGCCTCTGTTTCCCAACCTCTGATTCCCCACCTCTGATTCCCCATATCTGATTCCCCACCTCTGTTTCCCTGCCTCTGATTCCCCACCTCTGTTTCCCCATATCTGATTCCCCGCCTCTGATTCCCCAACTCTGATTCCCCGCCTCTGATTCCCCAGCTCTGATTCCCCACTTCTGATTCCCCGTGTTTGATTCCCTGCCTCTGATTCCCCGCCTCTGATTCCCCATCTCTGATTCACCACCTTTCATTCGCCACCTCTGATTCCCCATATCAGATTCCCCACCTTTCATTCGCCACCTCTGATTCCCCATATCAGATTCCCCACCTCTGTTTCCCCGCCTCTGATTCCCCGCCTCTGTTTCCCCATATCTGATTCCCCACCTCTGATTCCCCATATCTGATTCCCCGCCTCTCTTTCCGCGCCTCTGATTCCCCGCCTCTGCTTCCCCATATCTGATTCCCCGCCTCTGATTCCCCAACTCTGATTCCCCGCCTCTGATTCCCCAGCTCTGTTTCCCCACCTCTGATTCCCCGCCTCTGTTTCCCCATATCTAATTCCCCGCCTCTGATTCCCAAACTCAGATTCCCCGACTCTGATTCCCCAGCTCTGATTCACCGCCTCTGATTCCCCACATCTGATTCCCTGCCTCTGATTCCCTGCATCCGATTCCCTGCCTCTGATTCCCAACCTCTGATTCCCCACCTCTGAATCCCCATATCTGATTCCCTGCCTCTGATTCCCCGCCTCTGATTCCCTGCCTCTGATTCCCGGCCTCTGTTACCCCAGCTCTGATTCCCCGCCTCTGAATCCCCAACTCTGATTCCCTGCCTCTGATTCCCCAGCTCTGATTCCCAGCCTCTGATTCCCCAGCTCTGATTCCCTGCCTCTGATTTCCCGCCTGTGATTCCCCATCTCTGATTCACAACCTCTGATTCCCCACCTCTGATTCCCCATATCTGATTCCCCGCCTCTGTTTGCCCGCCTCTAATTCCCCGCCTCTGTTTCCCCATATCTGATTCCCCGCCTCTGAATCCCGGCCTCTGGTTCCCCGCCTCTGATTCGCTGCCTCTGATTCCCCATCTCTGATTCCGCACATCTGATTACCTGCCTCTGATTCCCCGCCTCTGACTCCCCGCCTCTGATTCCCTGCCTCTGTTTCCCAACCTCTGATTCCCCACCTCTGATTCCCCATATCTGATTCCCCACCTCTGTTTCCCTGCCTCTGATTCCCCGCCTCTGTTTCCCAATATCTGATTCCTCGCCTCTGATTCCCCAACTCTGATTCCCCGCCTCTGATTCCCCAGCTCTGATACCCCAACTCTGATTCCCCGTGTTTGATTCCCTGCCTCTGATACCCCGCCTCTTATTCCCCATCTCTGATTCACCGCCTTTCATTCGCCACCTCTGATTCCCCATATCAGATTCCCCGCCTCTGTTTCCCCGCCTCTGATTCCCCGCCTCTCTTTCCCCATATCTGATTACCCGCCTCTGATTCCACAACTCTGATTCCCCGCCTCTGATTACCCAGCTCTGATTCCCCATATCTGATTCCCCTCCTCTGATTCCCCATCTCTGATTCCGCACATCTGATTCCCTGCCTCTGATTCCCCGCCTCTGACTCCCCGCCTCTGATTCCCTGCCTCTGTTTCCCAACCTCTGATTCCCCACCTCTGATTCCCCATATCTGATTCCCCACCTCTGTTTCCCTGCCTCTGATTCCCCACCTCTGTTTCCCCATATCTGATTCCCCGCCTCTGATTCCCCAACTCTGATTCCCCGCCTCTGATTCCCCAGCTCTGATTCCCCACTTCTGATTCCCCGTGTTTGATTCCCTGCCTCTGATTCCCCGCCTCTGATTCCCCATCTCTGATTCACCGCCTTTCATTCGCCACCTCTGATTCCCCATATCAGATTCCCCACCTCTGTTTCCCCGCCTCTGATTCCCCGCCTCTGTTTCCCCATATCTGATTCCCCACCTCTGATTCCACATATCTGATTCCCCGCCTCTCTTTCCGCGCCTCTGATTCCCCGCCTCTGCTTCCCCATATCTGATTCCCCGCCTCTGATTCCCCAACTCTGATTCCCCGCCTCTGATTCCCCAGCTCTGTTTCCCCACCTCTGATTCCCCGCCTCTGTTTCCCCATATCTAATTCCCCGCCTCTGATTCCCAAACTCTGATTCCCCGACTCTGATTCCCCAGCTCTGATTCACCGCCTCTGATTCCCCACATCTGATTCCCTGCCTCTGATTCCCTGCCTCCGATTCCCTGCCTCTGATTCCCAACCTCTGATTCCCCACCTCTGAATCCCCATATCTGATTCCCTGCCTCTGATTCCCCGCCTCTGATTCCCTGCCTCTGATTCCCCGCCTCTGATTCCCCAGCTCTGATTCCCCGCCTCTGAATCCCCAACTCTGATTCACCGCCTTTCATTCGCCACCTCAGATTCCCCATATCAGATTCCCCGCCTCTGTTTCCCCGCCTCTGATTCCCCGCCTCTCTTTCCCCATATCTGATTCCCCGCCTCTGATTCCCCAACTCTGATTCCACGCCTCTGATTACCCATATCTGATTCCCTGCCTCTGGTTCCCCGCCTCTGATTCGCTGCCTCTGATTCCCCATCTCTGATTCCGCACATCTGATTCCCTGCCTCTGAATCCCCGTTTCTGATACCCAGCCTCTGATACCCCTCCCCGATTCGCACCTCTGATTCCCCATATCTGATTTCCCGCCTCTCTTTCCGCGCCTCTGATTCCCCGCCTCTGATTCCCCATATCTGATTCCCCTCCTCTGATTCCCAAACTCTGATTCCCCGCCTCTGATACCCCAGCTCTGATTCCCCGCCTCTGATTCCCCAACTCTGATTCACCGCCTCTGATTCCCCACCTCTGATTCCCCGTATCTGATTCCCCACCTATGTTTTTCCGCCTCTGATTCCCCGCCTCTGATTCCCCATCTCTGATTCCTGGACTCTGATTCCCCACCTCTGATTCCCCATCTCTGATTCCGCACATCCGAAACCCTGCCTCTGATTCCCCGCCTCTGATTCCCCGCCTCTGATTCCCTGCCTCTGATTCCCAACCTCTGATTCCCCACCTCTGAGTCCCCATATCTGATTCCCCGCCTCTCTTTCCCCGCCTCTGATTCCCCGCCTCTGATTCCCAGGCTCTGATTCCCCGCCTCTGATTCACCGCGTCTGATTCCCTGCCTCTGATTCCCGGCCTCTGATTCCCCATCTCTGATTCCCCGCCTCTGAATCCCCGTGTCTGATACCCAGCCTCTGATACCCCGCCCCTGATTCCCCACCTCTGATTCCCCATATCTGATACCCCGCCTCTGTTTCTGCGCCTCTGATTCCCCGCCTCTGATTCCCCGCCTCTGTTTCCCCATATTTGATTCCCCGCCTCTGATTCCCCAACTCTGATTCCCCGCCTCTGATTCCCCAGCTCTGATTCCCCGTGTTTGATTCCCCGCCTCTGATACCCCATCTCTGATTCCCGGCCTCTGATTCCCGGCCTCTCATTCCCGGCCTCTGATTCCCGGCCTCTGATTCCCCGCCTCTGGTTCCCCGCCTCTGATTCGCTGCCTCTGATTCCTCATCTCTGATTCCGCACATCTGATTCCCTGCCTCTGATTCCCAGCCTCTGACTCCCCGCCTCTGATTCCCTGCCTCTGTTTCCCCGCCTCTGTTTCCCCATATCTGATTCCCCGCCTCTGATTCCCCAACTCTGATTCCCCGCCTCTGATTCCCCAGCTCTGATTCCCCGTGTTTGATTGCCCGCCTCTGATTCCCCATCTCTGATTCCCGGCCTCTGATTCCCTGCCTCTGATTCCCGGCCTCTCATTCCCGGCATCTGATTCCCGGCCTCTGATTCCCCGCCTCTGGTTCCCCGACTCTGATTCGCTGCCTCTGATTCCCCATCTCTGATTCCGCACATCTGATTCCCTGCCTCTGATTCCCCTCCTCTGACTCCCCGCCTCTGATTCCCTGCCTCTGTTTCCAAACCTTTGATTCCCCACCTCTGATTCCCCATATCTGATTCCCCACCTCTGTTTCCCTGCCTCTGATTCCCCACCTCTGTTTCACCATATCTGATTCCACGCCTCTGATTCCCCAACTCTGATTCCCCGCCACTGATTCCCCAGCTCTGATTCCCCACCTCTGATTCCCCGTGTTTGATTCCCTGCCTCTGATTCCCCGCCTCTGATTCCCCATCTCTGATTCACCGCCTTTCATTCGCCACCTCTGATTCCCCAATCAGATTCCCCGCCTCTGTTTCCCCGCCTCTGATTCCCCGCCTCTGTTTCCCCATATCTGATTCCCCGCCTCTGATTCCCCAACTCTGATTCCCCGCCTCTGATTCCCCAGCTCTGATACCCCACCTCTGATTCCCCGTGTTTGATTCCCTGCCTCTGATTCCCCGCCTCTGATTCCCCATCTCTGATTCACCGCCTTTCATTCGCCACCTCAGATTCCCCATATCAGATTCCCCGCCTCGGTTTCCCCGCCTCTGATTCCCCGCCTCTCTTTCCCCATATCTGATTCCCCGCCTCTGATTCCCCAACTCTGATTCCCCGCCTCTGATTACCCATATCTGATTCCCCGCCTCTGGTTCCCCGCCTCTGATTCGCTGCCTCTGATTCCCCATCTCTGATTCCGCACATCTGATTCCCTGCCTCTGAATCCCCGTGTCTGATACACAGCCTCTGATACCCCGCCCTTGATTCCCCACCTCTGATTCCCCATATCTGATTCCCCGCCTCTCTTTCCGCGCCTCTGATTCCCCGCCTCAGATTCCCCATATCTGATTCCCCGCCACTGATTCCCCAACTCTGATTCCCCGCCTCTGATTCCCCAGCTCTGTTTCCCCACCTCTGATTCCCAGCCTCTGTTTCCCCAAATCTAATTCCCCGCCTCTGATTCCCAAACTCTGATTCCCCGCCTCTGATTCCCCAGCTCTGATTCCCCGCCTCTGATTCCCCAGCTCTGATTTCCTGCCTCTGATTTCCCGCCTGTGATTCCCCATCTCTGTTTCACAACCTTTGATTCCCCACCTCTGATTCACCATATCTGATTCCCCGCCTCTGTTTGCCCGCCTCTAATTCCCCGCCTCTGATTCCCCATATCTGATTACCCGCCTCTGAATCCCCAACTCTGATTCCCTGCCTCTGATTCCCCAGCTCTGATTCCCCGCCTCTGATTCCCCGCCTCTGATTCACAGCCTCTGATTCCCCGTGTCTGATTTCCAGCCTCTAATTCCCCGCCTCTGAATCCCCATCTCTGATTCACCGCCTCTGATTCCCCACCTCTGATTCCCCGTATCTGATTCCCCACCTATGTTTTCCCGCCTCTGATTCCCCACCTCTGATTCCCCTTCTCTGATTCCGCACATCCGAATCCCTGCCTCTGATTCCCCGCCTCTGATTCCCCGCCTCTGATTCCCTGCCTCTGATTCCCAACCTCTGATTCCCCACCTCTGAGTGCCCATATCTGATTCCCCGCCTCTGTTTCCCCGCCTCTGATACCCCGCCTCTGATTCCCAGGCTCTGATTCCCTGCCTCTGATTCCCCGCGTCTGATTCCCTGCCTCTGATTCCCCGCCTCTGATTCCCCGTGTCTGATACCCAGCCTCTGATACCCCGCCCCTGATTCCCCACCTCTGATTCCCCATATCTGATACCCCGCCTCTGTTTCTGCGCCTTTGATTCCCCAACTCTGATTCCCCGCCTCTGATTCCCCAGCTCTGATTCCCCGTGTTTGATTCCCCGCCTCTGATTCCCCATCTCTGATTCCCGGCCTCTGATTCCCGGCCGCTGATTCCCGGCCTCTCATTCCCGGCCTCTGATTCCCGGCCTCTGATTCCCCGCCTCTGGTTCCCCGCCTCTGATTCGCTGCCTCTGATTCCCCATCTCTGATTCCGCACATCTGATTCCCTGCCTCTGATTCCCCGCCTCTGACTCCCCACCTCTGATTCCCTTGCCTCTGTTTCCCAACCTCTGATTCCCCACCTCTGATTCCCCATATCTGATTCCCCACCTCTGTTTCCCTGCCTCTGATTCCCCACCTCTGTTTCCCCATATCTGATTCCCCGCCTCTGATTCCCCAACTCTGATTCCCCGCCTCTGATTCCCCAGCTCTGATTCCCCACTTCTGATTCCCCGTGTTTGATTCCCTGCCTCTGATTCCCCGCCTCTGATTCCCCATCTCTGATTCACCACCTTTCATTCGCCACCTCTGATTCCCCATATCAGATTCCCCACCTCTGTTTCCCCGCCTCTGATTCCCCGCCTCTGTTTCCCCATATCTGATTCCCCACCTCTGATTCCCCATATCTGATTCCCCGCCTCTCTTTCCGCGCCTCTGATTCCCCGCCTCTGCTTCCCCATATCTGATTCCCCGCCTCTGATTCCCCAACTCTGATTCCCCGCCTCTGATTCCCCAGCTCTGTTTCCCCACCTCTGATTCCCCGCCTCTGTTTCCCCATATCTAATTCCCCGCCTCTGATTCCCAAACTCAGATTCCCCGACTCTGATTCCCCAGCTCTGATTCACCGCCTCTGATTCCCCACATCTGATTCCCTGCCTCTGATTCCCTGCATCCGATTCCCTGCCTCTGATTCCCAACCTCTGATTCCCCACCTCTGAATCCCCATATCTGATTCCCTGCCTCTGATTCCCCGCCTCTGATTCCCTGCCTCTGATTCCCGGCCTCTGTTACCCCAGCTCTGATTCCCCGCCTCTGAATCCCCAACTCTGATTCCCTGCCTCTGATTCCCCAGCTCTGATTCCCAGCCTCTGATTCCCCAGCTCTGATTCCCTGCCTCTGATTTCCCGCCTGTGATTCCCCATCTCTGATTCACAACCTCTGATTCCCCACCTCTGATTCCCCATATCTGATTCCCCGCCTCTGTTTGCCCGCCTCTAATTCCCCGCCTCTGTTTCCCCATATCTGATTCCCCGCCTCTGAATCCCGGCCTCTGGTTCCCCGCCTCTGATTCGCTGCCTCTGATTCCCCATCTCTGATTCCGCACATCTGATTACCTGCCTCTGATTCCCCGCCTCTGACTCCCCGCCTCTGATTCCCTGCCTCTGTTTCCCAACCTCTGATTCCCCACCTCTGATTCCCCATATCTGATTCCCCACCTCTGTTTCCCTGCCTCTGATTCCCCGCCTCTGTTTCCCAATATCTGATTCCTCGCCTCTGATTCCCCAACTCTGATTCCCCGCCTCTGATTCCCCAGCTCTGATACCCCAACTCTGATTCCCCGTGTTTGATTCCCTGCCTCTGATACCCCGCCTCTGATTCCCCATCTCTGATTCACCGCCTTTCATTCGCCACCTCTGATTCCCCATATCAGATTCCCCGCCTCTGTTTCCCCGCCTCTGATTCCCCGCCTCTCTTTCCCCATATCTGATTACCCGCCTCTGATTCCACAACTCTGATTCCCCGCCTCTGATTACCCAGCTCTGATTCCCCATATCTGATTCCCCGCCTCTGATTCCCCATCTCTGATTCCGCACATCTGATTCCCTGCCTCTGATTCCCCGCCTCTGACTCCCCGCCTCTGATTCCCTGCCTCTGTTTCCCAACCTCTGATTCCCCACCTCTGATTCCCCATATCTGATTCCCCACCTCTGTTTCCCTGCCTCTGATTCCCCACCTCTGTTTCCCCATATCTGATTCCCCGCCTCTGATTCCCCAACTCTGATTCCCCGCCTCTGATTCCCCAGCTCTGATTCCCCACTTCTGATTCCCCGTGTTTGATTCCCTGCCTCTGATTCCCCGCCTCTGATTCCCCATCTCTGATTCACCGCCTTTCATTCGCCACCTCTGATTCCCCATATCAGATTCCCCACCTCTGTTTCCCCGCCTCTGATTCCCCGCCTCTGTTTCCCCATATCTGATTCCCCACCTCTGATTCCACATATATGATTCCCCGCCTCTCTTTCCGCGCCTCTGATTACCCGCCTCTGCTTCCCCATATCTGATTCCCCGCCTCTGATTCCCCAACTCTGATTCCCCGCCTCTGATTCCCCAGCTCTGTTTCCCCACCTCTGATTCCCCGCCTCTGTTTCCCCATATCTAATTCCCCGCCTCTGATTCCCAAACTCTGATTCCCCGACTCTGATTCCCCAGCTCTGATTCACCGCCTCTGATTCCCCACATCTGATTCCCTGCCTCTGATTCCCTGCCTCCGATTCCCTGCCTCTGATTCCCAACCTCTGATTCCCCACCTCTGAATCCCCATATCTGATTCCCTGCCTCTGATTCCCCGCCTCTGATTCCCTGCCTCTGATTCCCCGCCTCTGATTCCCCAGCTCTGATTCCCCGCCTCTGAATCCCCAACTCTGATTCACCGCCTTTCATTCGCCACCTCAGATTCCCCATATCAGATTCCCCGCCTCTGTTTCCCCGCCTCTGATTCCCCGCCTCTCTTTCCCCATATCTGATTCCCCGCCTCTGATTCCCCAACTCTGATTCCACGCCTCTGATTACCCAAATCTGATTCCCCGCCTCTGGTTCCCCGCCTCTGATTCGCTGCCTCTGATTCCCCATCTCTGATTCCGCACATCTGATTCCCTGCCTCTGAATCCCCGTTTCTGATACCCAGCCTCTGATACCCCTCCCCGATTCGCACCTCTGATTCCCCATATCTGATTTCCCGCCTCTCTTTCCGCGCCTCTGATTCCCCGCCTCTGATTCCCCATATCTGATTTCCCTCCTCTGATTCCCAAACTCTGATTCCCCGCCTCTGATACCCCAGCTCTGATTCCCCGCCTCTGATTCCCCAACTCTGATTCACCGCCTCTGATTCCCCACCTCTGATTCCCCGTATCTGATTCCCCACCTATGTTTTTCCGCCTCTGATTCCCCGCCTCTGATTCCCCATCTCTGATTCCTGGACTCTCATTCCCCACCTCTGATTCCCCATCTCTGATTCCGCACATCCGAAACCCTGCCTCTGATTCCCCGCCTCTGATTCCCCGCCTCTGATTCCCTGCCTCTGATTCCCAACCTCTGATTCCCCACCTCTGAGTCCCCATATCTGATTCCCCGCCTCTCTTTCCCCGCCTCTGATTCCCCGCCTCTGATTCCCGGGCTCTGATTCCCCGCCTCTGATTCACCGCGTCTGATTCCCTGCCTCTGATTCCCGGCCTCTGATTCCCCATCTCTGATTCCCCGCCTCTGAATCCCCGTGTCTGATACCCAGCCTCTGATACCCCGCCCCTGATTCCCCACCTCTGATTCCCCATATCTGATACCCCGCCTCTGTTTCTGCGCCTCTGATTCCCCGCCTCTGATTCCCCGCCTCTGTTTCCCCATATTTGATTCCCCGCCTCTGATTCCCCAACTCTGATTCCCCGCCTCTGATTCCCCAGCTCTGATTCCCCGTGTTTGATTCCCCGCCTCTGATACCCCATCTCCTATTCCCGGCCTCTGATTCCCGGCCTCTCATTCCCGGCCTCTGATTCCCGGCCTCTGATTCCCCGCCTCTGGTTCCCCGCCTCTGATTCGCTGCCTCTGATTCCTCATCTCTGATTCCGCACATCTGATTCCCTGCCTCTGATTCCCAGCCTCTGACTCCCCGCCTCTGATTCCCTGCCTCTGTTTCCCCGCCTCTGTTTCCCCATATCTGATTCCCCGCCTCTGATTCCCCAACTCTGATTCCCCGCCTCTGATTCCCCAGCTCTGATTCCCCGTGTTTGATTGCCCGCCTCTCATTCCCCATCTCTGATTCCCGGCCTCTGATTCCCTGCCTCTGATTCCCGGCCTCTCATTCCCGGCATCTGATTCCCGGCCTCTGATTCCCCGCCTCTGGTTCCCCGCCTCTGATTCGCTGCCTCTGATTCCCCATCTCTGATTCCGCACATCTGATTCCCTGCCTCTGATTCCCCGCCTCTGACTCCCCGCCTCTGATTCCCTGCCTCTGTTTCCAAACCTTTGATTCCCCACCTCTGATTCCCCATATCTGATTCCCCACCTCTGTATCCCTGCCTCTGATTCCCCACCTCTGTTTCACCATATCTGATTCCACGCCTCTGATTCCCCAACTCTGATTCCCCGCCACTGATTCCCCAGCTCTGATTCCCCACCTCTGATTCCCCGTGTTTGATTCCCTGCCTCTGATTCCCCGCCTCTGATTCCCCATCTCTGATTCACCGCCTTTCATTCGCCACCTCTGATTCCCCAATCAGATTCCCCGCCTCTGTTTCCCCGCCTCTGATTCCCCGCCTCTGTTTCCCCATATCTGATTCCCCGCCTCTGATTCCCCAACTCTGATTCCCCGCCTCTGATTCCCCAGCTCTGATACCCCACCTCTGATTCCCCGTGTTTGATTCCCTGCCTCTGATTCCCCGCCTCTGATTCCCCATCTCTGATTCACCGCCTTTCATTCGCCACCTCAGATTCCCCATATCAGATTCCCCGCCTCTGTTTCCCCGCCTCTGATTCCCCGCCTCTCTTTCCCCATATCTGATTCCCCGCCTCTGATTCCCCAACTCTGATTCCCCGCCTCTGATTACCCATATCTGATTCCCCGCCTCTGGTTCCCCGCCTCTGATTCGCTGCCTCTGATTCCCCATCTCTGATTCCGCACATCTGATTCCCTGCCTCTGAATCCCCGTGTCTGATACCCAGCCTCTGATACCCCGCCCCTGATTCCCCACCTCTGATTCCCCATATCTGATTCCCCGCCTCTCTTTCCGCGCCTCTGATTCCCCGCCTCAGATTCCCCATATCTGATTCCCCGCCACTGATTCCCCAACTCTGATTCCCCGCCTCTGATTCCCCAGCTCTGTTTCCCCACCTCTGATTCCCAGCCTCTGTTTCCCCAAATCTAATTCCCCGCCTCTGATTCCCAAACTCTGATTCCCCGCCTCTGATTCCCCAGCTCTGATTCCCCGCCTCTGATTCCCCAGCTCTGATTTCCTGCCTCTGATTTCCCGCCTGTGATTCCCCATCTCTGTTTCACAACCTTTGATTCCCCACCTCTGATTCACCATATCTGATTCCCCGCCTCTGTTTGCCCGCCTCTAATTCCCCGCCTCTGATTCCCCATATCTGATTACCCGCCTCTGAATCCCCAACTCTGATTCCCTGCCTCTGATTCCCCAGCTCTGATTCCCCGCCTCTGATTCCCCGCCTCTGATTCACAGCCTCTGATTCCCCGTGTCTGATTTCCAGCCTCTAATTCCCCGCCTCTGAATCCCCATTTCTGATTCACCGCCTCTGATTCCCCACCTCTGATTCCCCGTATCTGATTCCCCACCTATGTTTTCCCGCCTCTGATTCCCCACCTCTGATTCCCCTTCTCTGATTCCGCACATCCGAATCCCTGCCTCTGATTCCCCGCCTCTGATTCCCCGCCTCTGATTCCCTGCCTCTGATTCCCAACCTCTGATTCCCCACCTCTGAGTGCCCATATCTGATTCCCCGCCTCTGTTTCCCCGCCTCTGATACCCCGCCTCTGATTCCCAGGCTCTGATTCCCTGCCTCTGATTCCCCGCGTCTGATTCCCTGCCTCTGATTCCCCGCCTCTGATTCCCCGTGTCTGATACCCAGCCTCTGATACCCCGCCCCTGATTCCCCACCTCTGATTCCCCATCTCTGATTCCGCACATCTGATTCCCTGCCTCTGATTCCCCGCCTCTGACTCCCCGCCTCTGATTCCCTGCCTCTGTTTCCAAACCTTTGATTCCCCACCTCTGATTCCCCATATCTGATTCCCCACCTCTGTTTCCCTGCCTCTGATTCCCCACCTCTGTTTCACCATATCTGATTCCACGCCTCTGATTCCCCAACTCTGATTCCCCGCCACTGATTCCCCAGCTCTGATTCCCCACCTCTGATTCCCCGTGTTTGATTCCCTGCCTCTGATTCCCCGCCTCTGATTCCCCATCTCTGATTCACCGCCTTTCATTCGCCACCTCTGATTCCCCAATCAGATTCCCCGCCTCTGTTTCCCCGCCTCTGATTCCCCGCCTCTGTTTCCCCATATCTGATTCCCCGCCTCTGATTCCCCAACTCTGATTCCCCGCCTCTGATTCCCCAGCTCTGATACCCCACCTCTGATTCCCCGTGTTTGATTCCCTGCCTCTGATTCCCCGCCTCTGATTCCCCATCTCTGATTCACCGCCTTTCATTCGCCACCTCAGATTCCCCATATCAGATTCCCCGCCTCTGTTTCCCCGCCTCTGATTCCCCGCCTCTCTTTCCCCATATCTGATTCCCCGCCTCTGATTCCCCAACTCTGATTCCCCGCCTCTGATTACCCATATCTGATTCCCTGCCTCTGGTTCCCCGCCTCTGATTCGCTGCCTCTGATTCCCCATCTCTGATTCCGCACATCTGATTCCCTGCCTCTGAATCCCCGTTTCTGATACCCAGCCTCTGATACCCCTCCCCGATTTGCACCTCTGATTCCCCATATCTGATTTCCCGCCTCTCTTTCCGCGCCTCTGATTCCCCACCTCTGATTCCCCATATCTGATTCCCCTCCTCTGATTCCCAAACTCTGATTCCCCGCCTCTGATACCCCAGCTCTGATTCCCCGCCTCTGATTCCCCAACTCTGATTCACCGCCTCTGATTCCCCACCTCTGATTCCCCGTATCTGATTCCCCACATATGTTTTTCCGCCTCTGATTCCCCGCCTCTGATTCCCCATCTCTGATTCCTGGACTCTGATTCCCCACCTCTGATTCCCCATCTCTGATTCCGCACATCCGAAACCCTGCCCCTGATTCCCCGCCTCTGATTCCCCGCCTCTGATTCCCTGCCTCTGATTCCCAACCTCTGATTCCCCACCTCTGAGTCCCCATATCTGATTCCCCGCCTCTCTTTCCCTGCCTCTGATTCCCCGCCTCTGATTCCCAGGCTCTGATTCCCCGCCTCTGATTCCCCGCGTCTGATTCCCTGCCTCTGATTCCCCGCCTCTGATTCCCCATCTCTGATTCCCCGCCTCTGAATCCCCGTGTCTGATACCCAGCCTCTGATACCCCGCCCCTGATTCCCCACCTCTGATTCCCCATATCTGATACCCCGCCTCTGTTTCTGCGCCTCTGATTCCCCGCCTCTGATTCCCCGCCTCTGTTTCCCCATATTTGATTCCCCGCCTCTGATTCCCCAATTCTGATTCCCCGCCTCTGATTCCCCAGCTCTGATTCCCCGTGTTTGATTCCCCGCCTCTGATACCCCATCTCTGATTCCCGGCCTCTGATTCCCGGCCTCTCATTCCCGTCCTCTGATTCCCGGCCTCTGATTCCCCGCCTCTGGTTCCCCGCCTCTGATTCGCTGCCTCTGATTCCTCATCTCTGATTCCGCACATCTGATTCCCTGCCTCTGATTCCCAGCCACTGACTCCCCGCCTCTGATTCCCTGGCTCTGTTTCCCCGCCTCTGTTTCCCCATATCTGATTCCCCGCTTCTGATTCCCCAACTCTGATTCCCCGCCTCTGATTCCCCAGCTCTGATTCCCCGTGTTTGATTCCCCGCCTCTGATTCCCCATCTCTGATTCCCGGCCTCTGATTCCCTGCCTCTGATTCCCGGCCTCTCATTCCCGACCACTGATTCCCGGCCTCTGATTCCCCGCCTCTGGTTCCCCGCCTCTGATTCGCTGCCTCTGATTCCCCATCTCTGATTCCGCACATCTGATTCCCTGCCTCTGATTCCCCGCCTCTGACTCCCCGCCTCTGATTCCCTGCCTCTGTTTCCAAACCTTTGATTCCCCACCTCTGATTCCCCATATCTGATTCCCCACCTCTGTTTCCCTGCCTCTGATACCCCACCTCTGTTTCACCATATCTGATTCCCCGCCTCTGATTCCCCAACTCTGATTCCCCGCCACTGATTCCCCAGCTCTGATTCCCCACCTCTGATTCCCCGTGTTTGATTCCCTGCCTCTGATTCCCCGCCTCTGATTCGCCATCTCTGATTCACCGCCTTTCATTCGCCACCTCTGATTCCCCAATCAGATTCCCCGCCTCTGTTTCCCCGCCTCTGATTCCCCGCCTCTGTTTCCCCATATCTGATTCCCCGCCTATGATTCCCCAACTCTGATTCCCCGCCTCTGATTACCCAGCTCTGATTCCCCGCATCTTATTCCCCGCGTCTGATTCCCTGCCTCTGATTCCGCGCGTCTGATTCCCCATCTCTGATTCCCCGCCTCTGAATCCCCGTGTCTGATACCCAGCCTCTGATACCCCGCCCCTGATTCCCCACCTCTGATTCCCCATATCTGATTCCCCGCCTCTCTTTCCGCGCCTCTGATTCCCCGCCTCAGATTCCCCATATCTGATTCCCCGCCACTGATTCCCCAACTCTGATTCCCCGCCTCTGATTCCCCAGCTCTGTTTCCCCACCTCTGATTCCCAGCCTCTGTTTCCCCAAATCTAATTCCCCGCCTCTGATTCCCAAACTCTGATTCCCCGCCTCTGATTCCCCAGCTCTGATTCCCCGCCTCTGATTCCCCAGCTCTGATTTCCTGCCTCTGATTTCCCGCCTGTGATTCCCCATCTCTGTTTCACAACCTTTGATTCCCCACCTCTGATTCACCATATCTGATTCCCCGCCTCTGTTTGCCCGCCTCTAATTCCCCGCCTCTGATTCCCCATATCTGATTACCCGCCTCTGAATCCCCAACTCTGATTCCCTGCCTCTGATTCCCCAGCTCTGATTCCCCGCCTCTGATTCCCCGCCTCTGATTCACAGCCTCTGATTCCCCGTGTCTGATTTACAGCCTCTAATTCCCCGCCTCTGAATCCCCATCTCTGATTCACCGCCTCTGATTCCCCACCTCTGATTCCCCGTATCTGATTCCCCACCTATGTTTTCCCGCCTCTGATTCCCAACCTCTGATTCCCCTTCTCTGATTCCGCACATCCGAATCCCTGCCTCTGATTCCCCGCCTCTGATTCCCCGCCTCTGATTCCCTGCCTCTGATTCCCAACCTCTGATTCCCCACCTCTGAGTGCCCATATCTGATTCCCCGCCTCTGTTTTCCCGCCTCTGATACCCCGCCTCTGATTCCCAGGCTCTGATTCCCTGCCTCTGATTCCCCGCGTCTGATTCCCTGCCTCTGATTCCCCGCCTCTGATTCCCCGTGTCTGATACCCAGCCTCTGATACCCCGCCCCTGATTCCCCACCTCTGATTCCCCATATCTGATACCCCGCCTCTGTTTCTGCGCCTCTGATTCCCCAACTCTGATTCCCCGCCTCTGATTCCCCAGCTCTGATTCCCCGTGTTTGATTTCCCGCCTCTGATTCCCCATCTCTGATTCCCGGCCTCTGATTCCCGGCCGCTGATTCCCGGCCTCTCATTCCCGGCCTCTGATTCCCGGCCTCTGATTCCCCGCCTCTGGTTCCCCGCCTCTGATTCGCTGCCTCTGATTCCCCATCTCTGATTCCGCACATCTCATTCCCTGCCTCTGATTCCCCGCCTCTGACTCCCCACCTCTGATTCCCTTGCCTCTGTTTCCCAACCTCTGATTCCCCACCTCTGATTCCCCATATCTGATTCCCCACCTCTGTTTCCCTGCCTCTGATTCCCCACCTCTGTTTCCCCATATCTGATTCCCCGCCTCTGATTCCCCAACTCTGATTCCCCGCCTCTGATTCCCCAGCTCTGATTCCCCACTTCTGATTCCCCGTGTTTGATTCCCTGCCTCTGATTCCCCGCCTCTGATTCCCCATCTCTGATTCACCACCTTTCATTCGCCACCTCTGATTCCCCATATCAGATTCCCCACCTCTGTTTCCCCGCCTCTGATTCCCCGCCTCTGTTTCCCCATATCTGATTCCCCACCTCTGATTCCCCATATCTGATTCCCCGCCTCTCTTTCCGCGCCTCTGATTCCCCGCCTCTGCTTCCCCATATCTGATTCCCCGCCTCTGATTCCCCAACTCTGATTCCCCGCCTCTGATTCCCCAGCTCTGTTTCCCCACCTCTGATTCCCCGCCTCTGTTTCCCCATATCTAATTCCCCGCCTCTGATTCCCAAACTCAGATTCCCCGACTCTGATTCCCCAGCTCTGATTCACCGCCTCTGATTCCCCACATCTGATTCCCTGCCTCTGATTTCCTGCCTCCGATTCCCTGCCTCTGATTCCCAACCTCTGATTCCCCACCTCTGAATCCCCATATCTGATTCCCTGCCTCTGATTCCCCGCCTCTGATTCCCTTCCTCTGATTCCCGGCCTCTGTTACCCCAGCTCTGATTCCCCGCCTCTGAATCCCCAACTCTGATTCCCTGCCTCTGATTCCCCAGCTCTGATTCCCAGCCTCTGATTCCCCAGCTCTGATTCCCTGCCTCTGATTTCCCGCCTGTGATTCCCCATCTCTGATTCACAACCTCTGATTCCCCACCTCTGATTCCCCATATCTGATTCCCCGCCTCTGTTTGCCCGCCTCTAATTCCCCGCCTCTGTTTCCCCATATCTGATTCCCCGCCTCTGAATCCCGGCCTCTGGTTCCCCGCCTCTGATTCGCTGCCTCTGATTCCCCATCTCTGATTCCGCACATCTGATTACCTGCCTCTGATTCCCCGCCTCTGACTCCCCGCCTCTGATTCCCTGCCTCTGTTTCCCAACCTCTGATTCCCCACCTCTGATTCCCCATATCTGATTCCCCACCTCTGTTTCCCTGCCTCTGATTCCCCGCCTCTGTTTCCCAATATCTGATTCCTCGCCTCTGATTCCCCAACTCTGATTCCCCGCCTCTGATTCCCCAGCTCTGATACCCCAACTCTGATTCCCCGTGTTTGATTCCCTGCCTCTGATACCCCGCCTCTGATTCCCCATCTCTGATTCACCGCCTTTCATTCGCCACCTCTGATTCCCCATATCAGATTCCCCGCCTCTGTTTCCCCGCCTCTGATTCCCCGCCTCTCTTTCCCCATATCTGATTACCCGCTTCTGATTCCACAACTCTGATTCCCCGCCTCTGATTACCCAGCTCTGATTCCCCATATCTGATTCCCCGCCTCTGATTCCCCATCTCTGATTCCGCACATCTGATTCTCTGCCTCTGATTCCCCGCCTCTGACTCCCCGCCTCTGATTCCCTGCCTCTGTTTCCCAACCTCTGATTCCCCACCTCTGATTCCCCATATCAGATTCCCCACCTCTGTTTCCCCACCTCTGATTCCCCGCCTCTGTTTCCCCATATCTGATTCCCCACCTCTGATTCCACATATCTGATTCCCCGCCTCTCTTTCCGCGCCTCTGATTCCCCGCCTCTGCTTCCCCATATCTGATTCCCCGCCTCTGATTCCCCAACTCTGATTCCCCGCCTCTGATTCCCCAGCTCTGTTTCCCCACCTCTGATTCCCCGCCTCTGTTTCCCCATATCTAATTCCCCGCCTCTGATTCCCAAACTCTGATTCCCCGACTCTGATTCCCCAGCTCTGATTCACCGCCTCTGATTCCCCACATCTGATTCCCTGCCTCTGATTCCCTGCCTCCGATTCCCTGCCTCTGATTCCCAACCTCTGATTCCCCACCTCTGAATCCCCATATCTGATTCCCTGCCTCTGATTCCCCGCCTCTGATTCCCTGCCTCTGATTCCCCGCCTCTGATTCCCCAGCTCTGATTCCCCGCCTCTGAATCCCCAACTCTGATTCACCGCCTTTCATTCGCCACCTCAGATTCCATATATCAGATTCCCCGCCTCTGTTTCCCCGCCTCTGATTCCCCGCCTCTCTTTCCCCATATCTGATTCCCCGCCTCTGATTCCCCGCCTCTGATTCCACGCCTCTGATTACCCATATCTGATTCCCCGCCTCTGGTTCCCCGCCTCTGATTCGCTGCCTCTGATTCCCCATCTCTGATTCCGCACATCTGATTCCCTGCCTCTGAATCCCCGTTTCTGATACCCAGCCTCTGATACCCCTCCCCGATTCGCACCTCTGATTCCCCATATCTGATTTCCCGCCTCTCTTTCCGCGCCTCTGATTCCCCGCCTCTGATTCCCCATATCTGATTCCCCTCCTCTGATTCCCAAACTCTGATTCCCCGCCTCTGATACCCCAGCTCTGATTCCCCGCCTCTGATTCCCCAACTCTGATTCACCGCCTCTGATTCCCCACCTCTGATTCCCCGTATCTGATTCCCCACCTATGTTTTTCCGCCTCTGATTCCCCGCCTCTGATTCCCCATCTCTGATTCCTGGACTCTGATTCCCCACCTCTGATTCCCCATCTCTGATTCCGCACATCCGAAACCCTGCCTCTGATTCCCCGCCTCTGATTCCCCGCCTCTGATTCCCTGCCTCTGATTCCCAACCTCTGATTCCCCACCTCTGAGTCCCCATATCTGATTCCCCGCCTCTCTTTCCCCGCCTCTGATTCCCCGCCTCTGATTCCCAGGCTCTGATTCCCCGCCTCTGATTCACCGCGTCTGATTCCCTGCCTCTGATTCCCGGCCTCTGATTCCCCATCTCTGATTCCCCGCCTCTGAATCCCCGTGTCTGATACCCAGCCTCTGATACCCCGCCCCTGATTCCCCACCTCTGATTCCCCATATCTGATACCCCGCCTCTGTTTCTGCACCTCTGATTCCCCGCCTCTGATTCCCCGCCTCTGTTTCCCCATATTTGATTCCCCGCCTCTGATTCCCCAACTCTGATTCCCCGCCTCTGATTCCCCAGCTCTGATTCCCCGTGTTTGATTCCCCGCCTCTGATACCCCATCTCTGATTCCCGGCCTCTGATTCCCGGCCTCTCATTCCCGGCCTCTGATTCCCGGCCTCTGATTCCCCGCCTCTGGTTCCCCGCCTCTGATTCGCTGCCTCTGATTCCTCATCTCTGATTCCGCACATCTGATTCCCTGCCTCTGATTCCCAGCCTCTGACTCCCCGCCTCTGATTCCCTGCCTCTGTTTCCCCGCCTCTGTTTCCCCATATCTGATTCCCCGCCTCTGATTCCCCAACTCTGATTCCCCGCCTCTGATTCCCCAGCTCTGATTCCCCGTGTTTGATTGCCCGCCTCTGATTCCCCATCTCTGATTCCCGGCCTCTGATTCCCTGCCTCTGATTCCCGGCCTCTCATTCCCGGCATCTGATTCCCGGCCTTAGATTACCCGCCTCTGGTTCCCCGCCTCTGATTCGCTGCCTCTGATTCCCCATCTCTGATTCCGCACATCTGATTCCCTGCCTCTGATTCCCCGCCTCTGACTCCCCGCCTCTGATTCCCTGCCTCTGTTTCCAAACCTTTGATTCCCCACCTCTGATTCCCCATATCTGATTCCCCACCTCTGTTTCCCTGCCTCTGATTCCCCACCTCTGTTTCACCATATCTGATTCCACGCCTCTGATTCCCCAACTCTGATTCCCCGCCACTGATTCCCCAGCTCTGATTCCCCACCTCTGATTCCCCGTGTTTGATTCCCTGCCTCTGATTCCCCGCCTCTGATTCCCCATCTCTGATTCACCGCCTTTCATTCGCCACCTCTGATTCCCCAATCAGATTCCGCGCCTCTGTTTCCCCGCCTCTGATTCCCCGCCTCTGTTTCCCCATATCTGATTCCCCGCCTCTGATTCCCCAACTCTGATTCCCCGCCTCTGATTCCCCAGCTCTGATACCCCACCTCTGATTCCCCGTGTTTGATTCCCTGCCTCTGATTCCCCGCCTCTGATTCCCCATCTCTGATTCACCGCCTTTCATTCGCCACCTCAGATTCCCCATATCAGATTCCCCGCCTCTGTTTCCCCGCCTCTGATTCCCCGCCTCTCTTTCCCCATATCTGATTCCCCGCCTCTGATTCCCCAACTCTGATTCCCCGCCTCTGATTACCCATATCTGATTCCCCGCCTCTGGTTCCCCGCCTCTGATTCGCTGCCTCTGATTCCCCATCTCTGATTCCGCACATCTGATTCCCTGCCTCTGAATCCCCGTTTCTGATACCCAGCCTCTGATACCCCTCCCCGATTTGCACCTCTGATTCCCCATATCTGATTTCCCGCCTATCTTTCCGCGCCTCTGATTCCCCGCCTCTGATTCCCCATATCTGATTCCCCTCCTCTGATTCCCGGCCTCTGATTCCCCGCCTCTGATACCCCAGCTCTGATTCCCCGCCTCTGATTCCCCAACTCTGATTCACCGCCTCTGATTCCCCACCTCTGATTCCCCGTATTTGATTCCCCACCTATGTTTTTCCGCCTCTGATTCCCCGCCTCTGATTCCCCATCTCTGATTCCTGGACTCTGATTCCCCACCTCTGATTCCCCATCTCTGATTCCGCACATCCGAAACCCTGCCTCTGATTCCCCGCCTCTGATTCCCCGCCTCTGATTCCCTGCCTCTGATTCCCAACCTCTGATTCCCCACCTCTGAGTCCCCATATCTGATTCCCCGCCTCTCTTTCCCCGCCTCTGATTCCCCGCCTCTGATTCCCAGGCTCTGATTCCCCGCCTCTGATTCACCGCGTCTGATTCCCTGCCTCTGATTCCCGGCCTCTGATTCCCCATCTCTGATTCCCCGCCTCTGAATCCCCGTGTCTGATACCCAGCCTCTGATACCCCGCCCCTGATTCCCCACCTCTGATTCCCCATATCTGATACCCCGCCTCTGTTTCTGCACCTCTGATTCCCCGCCTCTGATTCCCCGCCTCTGTTTCCCCATATTTGATTCCCCGCCTCTGATTCCCCAACTCTGATTCCCCGCCTCTGATTCCCCAGCTCTGATTCCCCGTGTTTGATTCCCCGCCTCTGATACCCCATCTCTGATTCCCGGCCTCTGATTCCCGGCCTCTCATTCCCGGCCTCTGATTCCCGGCCTCTGATTCCCCGCCTCTGGTTCCCCGCCTCTGATTCGCTGCCTCTGATTCCTCATCTCTGATTCCGCACATCTGATTCCCTGCCTCTGATTCCCAGCCTCTGACTCCCCGCCTCTGATTCCCTGCCTCTGTTTCCCCGCCTCTGTTTCCCCATATCTGATTCCCCGCCTCTGATTCCCCAACTCTGATTCCCCGCCTCTGATTCCCCAGCTCTGATTCCCCGTGTTTGATTGCCCGCCTCTGATTCCCCATCTCTGATTCCCGGCCTCTGATTCCCTGCCTCTGATTCCCGGCCTCTCATTCCCGGCATCTGATTCCCGGCCTCTGATTACCCGCCTCTGGTTCCCCGCCTCTGATTCGCTGCCTCTGATTCCCCATCTCTGATTCCGCACATCTGATTCCCTGCCTCTGATTCCCCGCCTCTGACTCCCCGCCTCTGATTCCCTGCCTCTGTTTCCAAACCTTTGATTCCCCACCTCTGATTCCCCATATCTGATTCCCCACCTCTGTTTCCCTGCCTCTGATTCCCCACCTCTGTTTCACCATATCTGATTCCACGCCTCTGATTCCCCAACTCTGATTCCCCGCCACTGATTCCCCAGCTCTGATTCCCCACCTCTGATTCCCCGTGTTTGATTCCCTGCCTCTGATTCCCCGCCTCTGATTCCCCATCTCTGATTCACCGCCTTTCATTCGCCACCTCTGATTCCCCAATCAGATTCCGCGCCTCTGTTTCCCCGCCTCTGATTCCCCGCCTCTGTTTCCCCATATCTGATTCCCCGCCTCTGATTCCCCAACTCTGATTCCCCGCCTCTGATTCCCCAGCTCTGATACCCCACCTCTGATTCCCCGTGTTTGATTCCCTGCCTCTGATTCCCCGCCTCTGATTCCCCATCTCTGATTCACCGCCTTTCATTCGCCACCTCAGATTCCCCATATCAGATTCCCCGCCTCTGTTTCCCCGCCTCTGATTCCCCGCCTCTCTTTCCCCATATCTGATTCCCCGCCTCTGATTCCCCAACTCTGATTCCCCGCCTCTGATTACCCATATCTGATTCCCCGCCTCTGGTTCCCCGCCTCTGATTCGCTGCCTCTGATTCCCCATCTCTGATTCCGCACATCTGATTCCCTGCCTCTGAATCCCCGTTTCTGATACCCAGCCTCTGATACCCCTCCCCGATTTGCACCTCTGATTCCCCATATCTGATTTCCCGCCTATCTTTCCGCGCCTCTGATTCCCCGCCTCTGATTCCCCATATCTGATTCCCCTCCTCTGATTCCCGGCCTCTGATTCCCCGCCTCTGATACCCCAGCTCTGATTCCCCGCCTCTGATTCCCCAACTCTGATTCACCGCCTCTGATTCCCCACCTCTGATTCCCCGTATTTGATTCCCCACCTATGTTTTTCCGCCTCTGATTCCCCGCCTCTGATTCCCCATCTCTGATTCCTGGACTCTGATTCCCCACCTCTGATTCCCCATCTCTGATTCCGCACATCCGAAACCCTGCCTCTGATTCCCCGCCTCTGATTCCCCGCCTCTGATTCCCTGCCTCTGATTCCCAACCTCTGATTCCCCACCTCTGAGTCCCCATATCTGATTCCCCGCCTCTCTTTCCCTGCCTCTGATTCCCCGCCTCTGATTCCCAGGCTCTGATTCCCCGCCTCTGATTCCCCGCGTCTGATTCCCTGCCTCTGATTCCCCGCCTCTGATTCCCCATCTCTGATTCCCCACCTCTGAATCCCCGTGTCTGATACCCAGCCTCTGATACCCCGCCCCTGATTCCCCACCTCTGATTCCCCATATCTGATACCCCGCCTCTGTTTCTGTGCCTCTGATTCCCCGCCTCTGATTCCCCGCCTCTGTTTCCCCATATTTGATTCCCCGCCTCTGATTCCCCAACTCTGATTCCCCGCCTCTGATTCCCCAGCTCTGATTCCCCGTGTTTGATTCCCCGCCTCTGATACCCCATCTCTGATTCCCGGCCTCTGATTCCCGGCCTCTCATTCCCGGCCTCTGATTCCCGGCCTCTGATTCCCCGCCTCTGGTTCCCCGCCTCTGATTCGCTGCCTCTGATTCCTCATCTCTGATTCCGCACATCTGATTCCCTGCCTCTGATTCCCAGCCACTGACTCCCCGCCTCTGATTCCCTGCCTCTGTTTCCCCACCTCTGTTTCCCCATATCTGATTCCCCGCCTCTGATTCCCCAACTCTGATTCCCCGCCTCTGATTCCCCAGCTCTGATTCCCCGTGTTTGATTCCCCGCCTCTGATTCCCCATCTCTGATTCCCGGCCTCTGATTCCCTGCCTCTGATTCCCGGCCTCTCATTCCCGGCCTCTGATTCCCGGCCTCTGATTCCCCGCCTCTGGTTCCCCGCCTCTGATTCGCTGCCTCTGATTCCCCATCTCTGATTCCGCACATCTGATTCCCTGCCTCTGATTCCCCGCCTCTGACTCCCCGCCTCTGATTCCCAAACTCTGATTCCCCGCCTCTGATTCCCCATATCTGATTCACCGCCTCTGATTCCCAAACTCTGATTCCCCGCCTCTGATACCCCAGCTCTGATTCCCTGCCTCTGATTCCCCATATCTGATTGCCTGCCTCTGATTCCCTGCCTCTGATTCCCCGCCTCTGATTTCCCGCTTCTGATTCCCCAGCTCTGATTCCCCGCCTCTGAATCCCCAACTCTGATTCCCTGCCTCTGATTCCCCAGCTCTGATTCCCCTCATCTGATTCCCCAACTCTGATTCCCCGCCTCTGATTCCCCAGCTCTGATTCCCCGCCTCTGATTCCCGGTGTCCGATTCCCTGCCTCTGATTCACCGCCTCTGATTCCCCATCTCTGATTCCCCGCCTCTGATTCCACGTGTCTGATTCCCTGCCTCTGATTCCCGGCCTCTGATTCCCACCTCTGATTCCCTGCCACTGATTCCCCGCCCCTGATTCCCCACCTCTGATTCCCCATATCTGATTCGCCAACTCTGATTCCCCGCCTCTGATTCCCGAGCTCTGATTCCCCGTGTTTGATTCCCTGCCTCTGATTCCCCATCTCTGATTCCCCACCTCTGATTCTCCAGCTCTGATTCCCCGCCTCTGATTCACCGTGTTTGATTCCCTGCCTCTGATTCCCCGCCTCTGATTCCCCATCTCTGATTCACTTCCTTTAATTCGCCACCTCTGATTCCCCATATCAGATTCCCCGCCTCTGTTTCCCCGCCTCTGATTCCCCGCCTCTGTTTCCCCATATCTGATTCCCTGCCTCTGATTCCCTGCCTCTGATTCCCCATCTCTGATTCCCCGCCTCTGAATCCCCGTGTCTGATACCCAGCCTCTGATACCCCGCCCCTGATTCCCCACCTCTGATTCCCCATATCTGAATCCCTGCCTCTCTTTCCGCGCCTGATTCCCCGCCTCTGATTCCCCATATCTGACTCCCCGCCTCTGATTCCCCAACTCTGTTTCCCCGCCTCGGATTCACCAGCTCTGTTTCCCCACCTCTGATTCCCCGCCTCTGTTTCCCCATATCTAATTCCCCGCCTCTGATTCCCAAACTCTGATTCCACGCCTCTAATTCCCCAGCTCTGATTCCCAGCCTCAGATTCCCCACATCTGATTCCCTGCCTCTGATTCCCCGCCTCTGATTCACAGCCTCTGATTCCCCGTGTCTGATTTACAGCCTCTAATTCCCCGCCTCTGAATCCCCATCTCTGATTCACCGCCTCTGATTCCCCACCTCTGATTCCCCGTATCTGATTCCCCACCTATGTTTTCCCGCCTCTGATTCCCAACCTCTGATTCCCCTTCTCTGATTCCGCACATCCGAATCCCTGCCTCTGATTCCCCGCCTCTGATTCCCCGCCTCTGATTCCCTGCCTCTGATTCCCAACCTCTGATTCCCCACCTCTGAGTGCCCATATCTGATTCCCCGCCTCTGTTTTCCCGCCTCTGATACCCCGCCTCTGATTCCCAGGCTCTGATTCCCTGCCTCTGATTCCCCGCGTCTGATTCCCTGCCTCTGATTCCCCGCCTCTGATTCCCCGTGTCTGATACCCAGCCTCTGATACCCCGCCCCTGATTCCCCACCTCTGATTCCCCATATCTGATACCCCGCCTCTGTTTCTGCGCCTCTGATTCCCCAACTCTGATTCCCCGCCTCTGATTCCCCAGCTCTGATTCCCCGTGTTTGATTTCCCGCCTCTGATTCCCCATCTCTGATTCCCGGCCTCTGATTCCCGGCCGCTGATTTACAGCCTCTAATTCCCCGCCTCTGAATCCCCATCTCTGATTCACCGCCTCTGATTCCCCACCTCTGATTCCCCGTATCTGATTCCCCACCTATGTTTTCCCGCCTCTGATTCCCAACCTCTGATTCCCCTTCTCTGATTCCGCACATCCGAATCCCTGCCTCTGATTCCCCGCCTCTGATTCCCCGCCTCTGATTCCCTGCCTCTGATTCCCAACCTCTGATTACCCACCTCTGAGTGCCCATATCTGATTCCCCGCCTCTGTTTTCCCGCCTCTGATACCCCGCCTCTGATTCCCAGGCTCTGATTCCCTGCCTCTGATTCCCCGCGTCTGATTCCCTGCCTCTGATTCCCCGCCTCTGATTCCCCGTGTCTGATACCCAGCCTCTGATACCCCGCCCCTGATTCCCCACCTCTGATTCCCCATATCTGATACCCCGCCTCTGTTTCTGCGCCTCTGATTCCCCAACTCTGATTCCCCGCCTCTGATTCCCCAGCTCTGATTCCCCGTGTTTGATTTCCCGCCTCTGATTCCCCATCTCTGATTCCCGGCCTCTGATTCCCGGCCGCTGATTCCCGGCCTCTCATTCCCGGCCTCTGATTCCCGGCCTCTGATTCCCCGCCTCTGGTTCCCCGCCTCTGATTCGCTGCCTCTGATTCCCCATCTCTGATTCCGCACATCTCATTCCCTGCCTCTGATTCCCCGCCTCTGACTCCCCACCTCTGATTCCCTTGCCTCTGTTTCCCAACCTCTGATTCCCCACCTCTGATTCCCCATATCTGATTCCCCACCTCTGTTTCCCTGCCTCTGATTCCCCACCTCTGTTTCCCCATATCTGATTCCCCGCCTCTGATTCCCCAACTCTGATTCCCCGCCTCTGATTCCCCAGCTCTGATTCCCCACTTCTGATTCCCCGTGTTTGATTCCCTGCCTCTGATTCCCCGCCTCTGATTCCCCATCTCTGATTCACCACCTTTCATTCGCCACCTCTGATTCCCCATATCAGATTCCCCACCTCTGTTTCCCCGCCTCTGATTCCCCGCCTCTGTTTCCCCATATCTGATTCCCCACCTCTGATTCCCCATATCTGATTCCCCGCCTCTCTTTCCGCGCCTCTGATTCCCCGCCTCTGCTTCCCCATATCTGATTCCCCGCCTCTGATTCCCCAACTCTGATTCCCCGCCTCTGATTCCCCAGCTCTGTTTCCCCACCTCTGATTCCCCGCCTCTGTTTCCCCATATCTAATTCCCCGCCTCTGATTCCCAAACTCAGATTCCCCGACTCTGATTCCCCAGCTCTGATTCACCGCCTCTGATTCCCCACATCTGATTCCCTGCCTCTGATTCCCTGCCTCCGATTCCCTGCCTCTGATTCCCAACCTCTGATTCCCCACCTCTGAATCCCCATATCTGATTCCCTGCCTCTGATTCCCCGCCTCTGATTCCCTGCCTCTGATTCCCGGCCTCTGTTACCCCAGCTCTGATTCCCCGCCTCTGAATCCCCAACTCTGATTCCCTGCCTCTGATTCCCCAGCTCTGATTCCCAGCCTCTGATTCCCCAGCTCTGATTCCCTGCCTCTGATTTCCCGCCTGTGATTCCCCATCTCTGATTCACAACCTCTGATTCCCCACCTCTGATTCCCCATATCTGATTCCCCGCCTCTGTTTGCCCGCCTCTAATTCCCCGCCTCTGTTTCCCCATATCTGATTCCCCGCCTCTGAATCCCGGCCTCTGGTTCCCCGCCTCTGATTCGCTGCCTCTGATTCCCCATCTCTGATTCCGCACATCTGATTACCTGCCTCTGATTCCCCGCCTCTGACTCCCCGCCTCTGATTCCCTGCCTCTGTTTCCCAACCTCTGATTCCCCACCTCTGATTCCCCATATCTGATTCCCCACCTCTGTTTCCCTGCCTCTGATTCCCCGCCTCTGTTTCCCAATATCTGATTCCTCGCCTCTGATTCCCCAACTCTGATTCCCCGCCTCTGATTCCCCAGCTCTGATACCCCAACTCTGATTCCCCGTGTTTGATTCCCTGCCTCTGATACCCCGCCTCTGATTCCCCATCTCTGATTCACCGCCTTTCATTCGCCACCTCTGATTCCCCATATCAGATTCCCCGCCTCTGTTTCCCCGCCTCTGATTCCCCGCCTCTCTTTCCCCATATCTGATTACCCGCTTCTGATTCCACAACTCTGATTCCCCGCCTCTGATTACCCAGCTCTGATTCCCCATATCTGATTCCCCGCCTCTGATTCCCCATCTCTGATTCCGCACATCTGATTCCCTGCCTCTGATTCCCCGCCTCTGACTCCCCGCCTCTGATTCCCTGCCTCTGTTTCCCAACCTCTGATTCCCCACCTCTGATTCCCCATATCAGATTCCCCACCTCTGTTTCCCCGCCTCTGATTCCCCGCCTCTGTTTCCCCATATCTGATTCCCCACCTCTGATTCCACATATCTGATTCCCCGCCTCTCTTTCCGCGCCTCTGATTCCCCGCCTCTGCTTCCCCATATCTGATTCCCCGCCTCTGATTCCCCAACTCTGATTCCCCGCCTCTGATTCCCCAGCTCTGTTTCCCCACCTCTGATTCCCCGCCTCTGTTTCCCCATATCTAATTCCCCGCCTCTGATTCCCAAACTCTGATTCCCCGACTCTGATTCCCCAGCTCTGATTCACCGCCTCTGATTCCCCACATCTGATTCCCTGCCTCTGATTCCCTGCCTCCGATTCCCTGCCTCTGATTCCCAACCTCTGATTCCCCACCTCTGAATCCCCATATCTGATTCCCTGCCTCTGATTCCCCGCCTCTGATTCCCTGCCTCTGATTCCCCGCCTCTGATTCCCCAGCTCTGATTCCCCGCCTCTGAATCCCCAACTCTGATTCACCGCCTTTCATTCGCCACCTCAGATTCCATATATCAGATTCCCCGCCTCTGTTTCCCCGCCTCTGATTCCCCGCCTCTCTTTCCCCATATCTGATTCCCCGCCTCTGATTCCCCGCCTCTGATTCCACGCCTCTGATTACCCATATCTGATTCCCCGCCTCTGGTTCCCCGCCTCTGATTCGCTGCCTCTGATTCCCCATCTCTGATTCCGCACATCTGATTCCCTGCCTCTGAATCCCCGTTTCTGATACCCAGCCTCTGATACCCCTCCCCGATTCGCACCTCTGATTCCCCATATCTGATTTCCCGCCTCTCTTTCCGCGCCTCTGATTCCCCGCCTCTGATTCCCCATATCTGATTCCCCTCCTCTGATTCCCAAACTCTGATTCCCCGCCTCTGATACCCCAGCTCTGATTCCCCGCCTCTGATTCCCCAACTCTGATTCACCGCCTCTGATTCCCCACCTCTGATTCCCCGTATCTGATTCCCCACCTATGTTTTTCCGCCTCTGATTCCCCGCCTCTGATTCCCCATCTCTGATTCCTGGACTCTGATTCCCCACCTCTGATTCCCCATCTCTGATTCCGCACATCCGAAACCCTGCCTCTGATTCCCCGCCTCTGATTCCCCGCCTCTGATTCCCTGCCTCTGATTCCCAACCTCTGATTCCCCACCTCTGAGTCCCCATATCTGATTCCCCGCCTCTCTTTCCCCGCCTCTGATTCCCCGCCTCTGATTCCCAGGCTCTGATTCCCCGCCTCTGATTCACCGCGTCTGATTCCCTGCCTCTGATTCCCGGCCTCTGATTCCCCATCTCTGATTCCCCGCCTCTGAATCCCCGTGTCTGATACCCAGCCTCTGATACCCCGCCCCTGATTCCCCACCTCTGATTCCCCATATCTGATACCCCGCCTCTGTTTCTGCACCTCTGATTCCCCGCCTCTGATTCCCCGCCTCTGTTTCCCCATATTTGATTCCCCGCCTCTGATTCCCCAACTCTGATTCCCCGCCTCTGATTCCCCAGCTCTGATTCCCCGTGTTTGATTCCCCGCCTCTGATACCCCATCTCTGATTCCCGGCCTCTGATTCCCGGCCTCTCATTCCCGGCCTCTGATTCCCGGCCTCTGATTCCCCGCCTCTGGTTCCCCGCCTCTGATTCGCTGCCTCTGATTCCTCATCTCTGATTCCGCACATCTGATTCCCTGCCTCTGATTCCCAGCCTCTGACTCCCCGCCTCTGATTCCCTGCCTCTGTTTCCCCGCCTCTGTTTCCCCATATCTGATTCCCCGCCTCTGATTCCCCAACTCTGATTCCCCGCCTCTGATTCCCCAGCTCTGATTCCCCGTGTTTGATTGCCCGCCTCTGATTCCCCATCTCTGATTCCCGGCCTCTGATTCCCTGCCTCTGATTCCCGGCCTCTCATTCCCGGCATCTGATTCCCGGCCTCTGATTACCCGCCTCTGGTTCCCCGCCTCTGATTCGCTGCCTCTGATTCCCCATCTCTGATTCCGCACATCTGATTCCCTGCCTCTGATTCCCCGCCTCTGACTCCCCGCCTCTGATTCCCTGCCTCTGTTTCCAAACCTTTGATTCCCCACCTCTGATTCCCCATATCTGATTCCCCACCTCTGTTTCCCTGCCTCTGATTCCCCACCTCTGTTTCACCATATCTGATTCCACGCCTCTGATTCCCCAACTCTGATTCCCCGCCACTGATTCCCCAGCTCTGATTCCCCACCTCTGATTCCCCGTGTTTGATTCCCTGCCTCTGATTCCCCGCCTCTGATTCCCCATCTCTGATTCACCGCCTTTCATTCGCCACCTCTGATTCCCCAATCAGATTCCGCGCCTCTGTTTCCCCGCCTCTGATTCCCCGCCTCTGTTTCCCCATATCTGATTCCCCGCCTCTGATTCCCCAACTCTGATTCCCCGCCTCTGATTCCCCAGCTCTGATACCCCACCTCTGATTCCCCGTGTTTGATTCCCTGCCTCTGATTCCCCGCCTCTGATTCCCCATCTCTGATTCACCGCCTTTCATTCGCCACCTCAGATTCCCCATATCAGATTCCCCGCCTCTGTTTCCCCGCCTCTGATTCCCCGCCTCTCTTTCCCCATATCTGATTCCCCGCCTCTGATTCCCCAACTCTGATTCCCCGCCTCTGATTACCCATATCTGATTCCCCGCCTCTGGTTCCCCGCCTCTGATTCGCTGCCTCTGATTCCCCATCTCTGATTCCGCACATCTGATTCCCTGCCTCTGAATCCCCGTTTCTGATACCCAGCCTCTGATACCCCTCCCCGATTTGCACCTCTGATTCCCCATATCTGATTTCCCGCCTATCTTTCCGCGCCTCTGATTCCCCGCCTCTGATTCCCCATATCTGATTCCCCTCCTCTGATTCCCGGCCTCTGATTCCCCGCCTCTGATACCCCAGCTCTGATTCCCCGCCTCTGATTCCCCAACTCTGATTCACCGCCTCTGATTCCCCACCTCTGATTCCCCGTATTTGATTCCCCACCTATGTTTTTCCGCCTCTGATTCCCCGCCTCTGATTCCCCATCTCTGATTCCTGGACTCTGATTCCCCACCTCTGATTCCCCATCTCTGATTCCGCACATCCGAAACCCTGCCTCTGATTCCCCGCCTCTGATTCCCCGCCTCTGATTCCCTGCCTCTGATTCCCAACCTCTGATTCCCCACCTCTGAGTCCCCATATCTGATTCCCCGCCTCTCTTTCCCCGCCTCTGATTCCCCGCCTCTGATTCCCAGGCTCTGATTCCCCGCCTCTGATTCACCGCGTCTGATTCCCTGCCTCTGATTCCCGGCCTCTGATTCCCCATCTCTGATTCCCCGCCTCTGAATCCCCGTGTCTGATACCCAGCCTCTGATACCCCGCCCCTGATTCCCCACCTCTGATTCCCCATATCTGATACCCCGCCTCTGTTTCTGCACCTCTGATTCCCCGCCTCTGATTCCCCGCCTCTGTTTCCCCATATTTGATTCCCCGCCTCTGATTCCCCAACTCTGATTCCCCGCCTCTGATTCCCCAGCTCTGATTCCCCGTGTTTGATTCCCCGCCTCTGATACCCCATCTCTGATTCCCGGCCTCTGATTCCCGGCCTCTCATTCCCGGCCTCTGATTCCCGGCCTCTGATTCCCCGCCTCTGGTTCCCCGCCTCTGATTCGCTGCCTCTGATTCCTCATCTCTGATTCCGCACATCTGATTCCCTGCCTCTGATTCCCAGCCTCTGACTCCCCGCCTCTGATTCCCTGCCTCTGTTTCCCCGCCTCTGTTTCCCCATATCTGATTCCCCGCCTCTGATTCCCCAACTCTGATTCCCCGCCTCTGATTCCCCAGCTCTGATTCCCCGTGTTTGATTGCCCGCCTCTGATTCCCCATCTCTGATTCCCGGCCTCTGATTCCCTGCCTCTGATTCCCGGCCTCTCATTCCCGGCATCTGATTCCCGGCCTCTGATTACCCGCCTCTGGTTCCCCGCCTCTGATTCGCTGCCTCTGTTTCCCCATCTCTGATTCCGCACATCTGATTCCCTGCCTCTGATTCCCCGCCTCTGACTCCCCGCCTCTGATTCCCTGCCTCTGTTTCCAAACCTTTGATTCCCCACCTCTGATTCCCCATATCTGATTCCCCACCTCTGTTTCCCTGCCTCTGATTCCCCACCTCTGTTTCACCATATCTGATTCCACGCCTCTGATTCCCCAACTCTGATTCCCCGCCACTGATTCCCCAGCTCTGATTCCCCACCTCTGATTCCCCGTGTTTGATTCCCTGCCTCTGATTCCCCGCCTCTGATTCCCCATCTCTGATTCACCGCCTTTCATTCGCCACCTCTGATTCCCCAATCAGATTCCGCGCCTCTGTTTCCCCGCCTCTGATTCCCCGCCTCTGTTTCCCCATATCTGATTCCCCGCCTCTGATTCCCCAACTCTGATTCCCCGCCTCTGATTCCCCAGCTCTGATACCCCACCTCTGATTCCCCGTGTTTGATTCCCTGCCTCTGATACCCCGCCTCTGATTCCCCATCTCTGATTCACCGCCTTTCATTCGCCACCTCAGATTCCCCATATCAGATTCCCCGCCTCTGTTTCCCCGCCTCTGATTCCCCGCCTCTCTTTCCCCATATCTGATTCCCCGCCTCTGATTCCCCAACTCTGATTCCCCGCCTCTGATTACCCATATCTGATTCCCCGCCTCTGGTTCCCCGCCTCTGATTCGCTGCCTCTGATTCCCCATCTCTGATTCCGCACATCTGATTCCCTGCCTCTGAATCCCCGTTTCTGATACCCAGCCTCTGATACCCCTCCCCGATTTGCACCTCTGATTCCCCATATCTGATTTCCCGCCTATCTTTCCGCGCCTCTGATTCCCCGCCTCTGATTCCCCATATCTGATTCCCCTCCTCTGATTCCCGGCCTCTGATTCCCCGCCTCTGATACCCCAGCTCTGATTCCCCGCCTCTGATTCCCCAACTCTGATTCACCGCCTCTGATTCCCCACCTCTGATTCCCCGTATTTGATTCCCCACCTATGTTTTTCCGCCTCTGATTCCCCGCCTCTGATTCCCCATCTCTGATTCCTGGACTCTGATTCCCCACCTCTGATTCCCCATCTCTGATTCCGCACATCCGAAACCCTGCCTCTGATTCCCCGCCTCTGATTCCCCGCCTCTGATTCCCTGCCTCTGATTCCCAACCTCTGATTCCCCACCTCTGAGTCCCCATATCTGATTCCCCGCCTCTCTTTCCCTGCCTCTGATTCCCCGCCTCTGATTCCCAGGCTCTGATTCCCCGCCTCTGATTCCCCGCGTCTGATTCCCTGCCTCTGATTCCCCGCCTCTGATTCCCCATCTCTGATTCCCCACCTCTGAATCCCCGTGTCTGATACCCAGCCTCTGAAACCCCGCCCCTGATTCCCCACCTCTGATTCCCCATATCTGATACCCCGCCTCTGTTTCTGTGCCTCTGATTCCCCGCCTCTGATTCCCCGCCTCTGTTTCCCCATATTTGATTCCCCGCCTCTGATTCCCCAACTCTGATTCCCCGCCTCTGATTCCCCAGCTCTGATTCCCCGTGTTTGATTCCCCGCCTCTGATACCCCATCTCTGATTCCCGGCCTCTGATTCCCGGCCTCTCATTCCCGGCCTCTGATTCCCGGCCTCTGATTCCCCGCCTCTGGTTCCCCGCCTCTGATTCGCTGCCTCTGATTCCTCATCTCTGATTCCGCACATCTGATTCCCTGCCTCTGATTCCCAGCCACTGACTCCCCGCCTCTGATTCCCTGCCTCTGTTTCCCCACCTCTGTTTCCCCATATCTGATTCCCCGCCTCTGATTCCCCAACTCTGATTCCCCGCCTCTGATTCCCCAGCTCTGATTCCCCGTGTTTGATTCCCCGCCTCTGATTCCCCATCTCTGATTCCCGGCCTCTGATTCCCTGCCTCTGATTCCCGGCCTCTCATTCCCGGCCTCTGATTCCCGGCCTCTGATTCCCCGCCTCTGGTTCCCCGCCTCTGATTCGCTGCCTCTGATTCCCCATCTCTGATTCCGCACATCTGATTCCCTGCCTCTGATTCCCCGCCTCTGACTCCCCGCCTCTGATTCCCAAACTCTGATTCCCCGCCTCTGATTCCCCATATCTGATTCACGGCCTCTGATTCCCAAACTCTGATTCCCCGCCTCTGATACCCCAGCTCTGATTCCCTGCCTCTGATTCCCCATATCTGATTGCCTGCCTCTGATTCCCTGCCTCTGATTCCCCGCCTCTGATTTCCCGCTTCTGATTCCCCAGCTCTGATTCCCCGCCTCTGAATCCCCAACTCTGATTCCCTGCCTCTGATTCCCCAGCTCTGATTCCCCTCATCTGATTCCCCAGCTCTGATTCCCTGCCTCTGATTTCGCGCCTGTGATTCCCCATTTCTGATTCACAACCTCTGATTCCCCACATCTGATTCACCACATCTGATTCCCCTCCTCTGATTCCCCAACTCTGATTCCCCGCCTCTGATTCCCCAGCTCTGATTCCCCGCCTCTGATTCCCGGTGTCCGATTCCCTGCCTCTGATTCACCGCCTCTGATTCCCCATCTCTGATTCCCCGCCTCTGATTCCACGTGTCTGATTCCCTGCCTCTGATTCCCGGCCTCTGATTCCCACCTCTGATTCCCTGCCACTGATTCCCCGCCCCTGATTCCCCACCTCTGATTCCCCATATCTGATTCGCCAACTCTGATTCCCCGCCTCTGATTCCCGAGCTCTGATTCCCCGTGTTTGATTCCCTGCCTCTGATTCCCCATCTCTGATTCCCCACCTCTGATTCTCCAGCTCTGATTCCCCGCCTCTGATTCACCGTGTTTGATTCCCTGCCTCTGATTCCCCGCCTCTGATTCCCCATCTCTGATTCACTTCCTTTAATTCGCCACCTCTGATTCCCCATATCAGATTCCCCGCCTCTGTTTCCCCGCCTCTGATTCCCCGCCTCTGTTTCCCCATATCTGATTCCCTGCCTCTGATTCCCTGCCTCTGATTCCCCATCTCTGATTCCCCGCCTCTGAATCCCCGTGTCTGATACCCAGCCTCTGATACCCCGCCCCTGATTCCCCACCTCTGATTCCCCATATCTGATTCCCTGCCTCTCTTTCCGCGCCTGATTCCCCGCCTCTGATTCCCCATATCTGACTCCCCGCCTCTGATTCCCCAACTCTGTTTCCCCGCCTCGGATTCACCAGCTCTGTTTCCCCACCTCTGATTCCCCGCCTCTGTTTCCCCATATCTAATTCCCCGCCTCTGATTCCCAAACTCTGATTCCACGCCTCTAATTCCCCAGCTCTGATTCCCAGCCTCAGATTCCCCACATCTGATTCCCTGCCTCTGATTCCCTGCCTCCGATTCCCTGCCTCTGATTCTCAACCTCTGATTCCCCACCTCTGAATCCCCATGTCTGATTCCCTGCCTCTGATTCCCCGCCTCTGATTCCCTGCCTCTGATTCCCCGCCACTGATTCCCCAGCTCTGATTCCCCGCCTCTGAATCCCCAACTCTGATTCCCTGCCTCTGATTCCCCAGCTCTGATTCCCCGCCTCTGATTCCCCAGCTCTGATTCCCCGCCTCTGATTCCCCAGCTCTGATTCCCTGCCTTTGATTTCCCGCCTGTGATTCCCCATCTCTGATTCACAACCTCTGATTCCCCACCTCTGATTCCCCATATCTGATTCCCCGCCTCTGTTTGCCCGCTTCTAATTCCCCGCCTCTGTTTCCCCATATCTGATTCCCCACCTCTGAATCCCGGCCTCTGGTTCCCCGCCTCTGATTCGCTGCCTCTGATTCCCCATCTCTGATTCAGCACATCTGATTCCCTGCCTCTGATTCCCTGCCTCTGACTCCCCGCCTCTGATTCCCTGCGTCTGTTTCCCAACCTCTGATTCCACACCTCTGATTCCCCATATCTGATTCCCCACCTCTGTTTCCCTGCCTCTGATTCCCCGCCTCTGTTTCCCAATATCTGATTCCTCGCCTCTGATTCCCCAACTCTGATTCCCCGCCTCTGATTCCCCAGCTCTGATACCCCACCTCTGATTCCCCGTGTTTGATTCCCTGCCTCTGATTCCCCGCCTCTGATTCCCCATCTCTGATTCACCGCCTTTCATTCGCCACCTCTGATTCCCCATATCAGATTCCCCGCCTCTGTTTCCCCACCTCTGATTCCCCGCCTCTCTTTTCCCATATCTGATTCTCCGCCTCTGATTCCCCAACTCTGATTCCCCGCCTCTGATTACCCAGCTCTGATTCCCCACCTCTGATTCCCCGCGTCTGATTCCCTGCCTCTGATTCCCAGCCTCTGATTCCCCATCTCTGATTCCCCGCCCCTGAATCCCCGTGTCTGATACCCAGCCTCTGATACCCCTCCCCGATTCCCCACCTCTGATTCCCCATATTAGATTTCCCGCCTCTCTTTCCGTGCCTCTGATTCCCCATATCTGATTCCCCACCTCTGATTCCCAAACTCTGATTCCCCGCCTCTGATTACCCAGCTCTGATTCCCCACCTCTGATTCCCCGCGTCTGATTCCCTGCCTCTGATTCCCCGCCTCTGATTCCCCATCTCTGATTCCCCGCCCCTGAATCCCCGTGTCTGATACCCAGCCTCTGATACCCCTCCCCGATTCCCCACCTCTGATTCCCCATATTAGATTTCCCGCCTCTCTTTCCGTGCCTCTGATTCCCCATATCTGATTCCCCACCTCTGATTCCCAAACTCTGATTCCCCGCCTCTGATACCCCAGCTCTGATTCCCTGCCTCTGATTCGCCACATCTGATTCCCTGCCTCTGATTCCCCGCCTCTGATTCCCTGCCTCTGATTCCCCGCCACTGATTCCCCAGCTCTGATTCCCCGCCTCTGAATCCCCAACTCTGATTCCCTGCCTCTGATTCCCCAGCTCTGATTCCCCGCCTCTGATTCCCCAGCTCTGATTCCCCGCCTCTGATTCCCCAGGTCTGATTCCCTGCCTTTGATTTCCCGCCTGTGATTCCCCATCTCTGATTCACAACCTCTGATTCCCCACCTCTGATTCCCCATATCTGATTCCCCGCCTCTGTTTGCCCGTCTCTAATTCCCCGCCTCTGTTTCCCCATATCTGATTCCCCACCTCTGAATCCCCGCCTCTGGTTCCCCGCCTCTGATTCGCTGCCTCTGATTCCACATCTCTGATTCCGCACATCTGATTCCCTGCCTCTGATTCCCTGCCTCTGACTCCCCGCCTCTGATTCCCTGCGTCTGTTTCCCAACCTCTGATTCCCCACCTCTGATTCCCCATATCTGATTCCCCACCTCTGTTTACCTGCCTCTGATTCCCCGCCTCTGTTTCCCAATATCTGATTCCTCGCCTCTGATTCCCCAACTCTGATTCCCCCCCTCTGATTCCCCAGCTCTGATACCCCACCTCTGATTCCCCGTGTTTGATTCCCTGCCTCTGATTCCCCGCCTCTGATTCCCCATCTCTGATTCACCGCCTTTCATTCGCCACCTCTGATTCCCCATATCAGATTCCCCGCCTCTGTTTCCCCACCTCTGATTCCCCGCCTCTCTTTTCCCATATCTGATTCTCCGCCTCTGATTCCCCAACTCTGATTCCCCGCCTCTGATTACCCAGCTCTGATTCCCCACCTCTGATTCCCCGCGTCTGATTCCCTGCCTCTGATTCCCCGCCTCTGATTCCCCATCTCTGATTCCCCGCCCCTGAATCCCCGTGTCTGATACCCAGCCTCTGATACCCCTCCCCGATTCCCCACCTCTGATTCCCCATATCTGATTTCCCGCCTCTCTTTCCGCGCCTCTGATTCCCCGCCTCTGAATCCCCATATCTGATTCCCCGCCTCTGATTCCCAAACTCTGATTCCCCGCCTCTGATACCCCAGCTCTGATTCCCTGCCTCTGATTCCCCACATCTGATTCCCTGCCTCTGATTCCCCGCCTCTGATTCCCTGCCTCTGATTCCCCGCCTCTGATTCCCCGCTTCTGATTCCCCAGCTCAGATTCCCCGCCTCTGAATCCCCATCTCTGATTCCCTGCCTCTGATTCCCCAGCTCTGATTCCCCTCCTCTGATTCCCCAGCTCTGATTCCCTGCCTCTGATTTCCCGCCTGTGATTCCCCATCTCTGATTCACAACCTCTGATTCCCCACCTCTGATTCACCACATCTGATTCCCCGCCTCTGATTCCCCAACTCTGATTCCCCGCCTCTGATTCCCCAGCTCTGATTCCCCGCCTCTGATTCCCGGTGTCCAATTCCCTGCCTCTGATTCACCGCCTCTGATTCCCCATCTCTGATTCTCCGCCTCTGATTCCCCGTGTCTGATTCCCTGCCTCTGATTCCCCGCCTCTGATTCCCACCTCTGATTCCCTGCCACTGATTCCCCGCCCCTGATTCCCCAACTCTGATTCCCCATATCTGATTCGCCAACTCTGATTCCCCGCCTCTGATTCCCCAGCTCTGATTCCCCGTGTTTGATTCCCCGCCTCTGATTCCCCATCTCTGATTCCCCGCCTCTGATTCCCCGGCCTCTGATTCCCGGCCTCTCATTCCCAACCTCTGATTCCCCACCTCTGATTCCCCATATATGATTCCCCACCTCTGATTCCCTGCCTCTGATTCCCCGCCTCTGTTTCCCAATATCTGATTCCCCGCCTCTGATTCCCCAACTCTGATTCCCCGCCTCTGATTCCCCAGCTCTGATACCCCACCTCTGATTCCCCGTGTTTGATTCCCTGCCTCTGATTCCCCGCCTCTGATTCCCCATCTCTGATTCACCGCCTTTCATTCGCCACCTCAGATTCCCCATATCAGATTCCCCGCCTCTGTTTCCCCGCCTCTGATTCCCCGCCTCTCTTTCCCCATATCTGATTCCCCGCCTCTGATTCCCCAACTCTGATTCCCCGCCTCTGATTACCCATATCTGATTCCCCGCCTCTGGTTCCCCGCCTCTGATTCGCTGCCTCTGATTCCCCATCTCTGATTCCGCACATCTGATTCCCTGCCTCTGAATCCCCGTTTCTGATACCCAGCCTCTGATACCCCTCCCCGATTCGCACCTCTGATTCCCCATATCTGATTTCCCGCCTCTCTTTCCGCGCCTCTGATTCCCCGCCTCTGATTCCCCATATCTGATTCCCTGCCTCTGATTCCCAAACTCTGATTCCCCGCCTCTGAAACCCCAGCTCTGATTCCCCGCCTCTGATTCCCCAACTCTGATTCACCGCCTCTGATTCCCCACATCTGATTCCCTGCCTCTGATTCCCTGCCTCCGATTCCCTGCCTCTGATTCCCAACCTCTGATTCCCCACCTCTGAATCCCCATATCTGATTCCCTGCCTCTGATTCCCCGCCTCTGATTCCCTGCCTCTGATTCCCGGCCTCTGTTTCCCCAGCTCTGATTCCCCGCCTCTGAATCCCCAACTCTGATTCCCTGCCTCTGATTCCCCAGCTCTGATTCCCAGCCTCTGATTCCCCAGCTCTGATTCCCTGCCTCTGATTTCCCGCCTGTGATTCCCCATCTCTGATTCACAACCTCTGATTCCCCACCTCTGATTCCCCATATCTGATTCCCCGCCTCTGTTTGCCCGCCTCTAATTCCCCGCCTCTGTTTCCCCATATCTGATTCCCCGCCTCTGAATCCCCGCCTCTGGTTCCCCGCCTCTGATTCGCTGCCTCTGATTCCCCATCTCTGATTCCGCACATCTGATTCCCTGCCTCTGATTCCCCGCCTCTGACTCCCCGCCTCTGATTCCCTGCCTCTGTTTCCCAACCTCTGATTCCCCACCTCTGATTCCCCATATCTGATTCCCCACCTCTGTTTCCCTGCCTCTGATTCCCCGCCTCTGTTTCCCAATATCTGATTCCTCGCCTCTGATTCCCCAACTCTGATTCCCCAACTCTGATTCCCCGCCTCTGATTCCCCAGCTCTGATACCCCAACTCTGATTCCCCGTGTTTGATTCCCTGCCTCTGATACCCCGCCTCTGATTCCCCATCTCTGATTCACCGCATTTCATTCGCCACCTCTGATTCCCCATATCAGATTCCCCGCCTCTGTTTCCCCGCCTCTGATTCCCCGCCTCTCTTTCCCCATATCTGATTACCCGCCTCTGATTCCACAAATCTGATTCCCCGCCTCTGATTACCCAGCTCTGATTCCCCATATCTGATTCCCCGCCTCTGATTCCCCATCTCTGATTCAGCACATCTGATTCCCTGCCTCTGATTCCCCGCCTCTGACTACCCGCCTCTGATTCCCTGCCTCTGTTTCCCAACCTCTGATTCCCCACCTCTGATTCCCCATATCTGATTCCCCACCTCTGTTTCCCTGCCTCTGATTCCCCACCTCTGTTTCCCCATATCTGATTCCCCGCCTCTGATTCCCCAACTCTGATTCCCCGCCTCTGATTCCCCAGCTCTGATTCCCCACTTCTGATTCCCCGTGTTTGATTCCCTGCCTCTGATTCCCCGCCTCTGATTCCCCATCTCTGATTCACCACCTTTCATTCGCCACCTCTGATTCCCCATATCAGATTCCCCACCTCTGTTTCCCCGCCTCTGATTCCCCGCCTCTGTTTCCCCATATCTGATTCCCCACCTCTGATTCCACATATCTGATTCCCCGCCTCTCTTTCCGCGCCTCTGATTCCCCGCCTCTGCTTCCCCATATCTGATTCCCCGCCTCTGATTCCCCAACTCTGATTCCCCGCCTCTGATTCCCCAGCTCTGTTTCCCCACCTCTGATTCCCCTCCTCTGTTTCCCCATATCTAATTCCCCGCCTCTGATTCCCAAACACTGATTCCCCGACTCTGATTCCCCAGCTCTGATTCACCGCCGCTGATTCCCCACATCTGATTCCCTGCCTCTGATTCCCTGCCTCCGATTCCCTGCCTCTGATTCCCAACCTCTGATTCCCCACCTCTGAATCCCCATATCTGATTCCCTGCCTCTGATTCCCCGCCTCTGATTCCCTGCCTCTGATTCCCCGCCTCTGATTCCCCAGCTCTGATTCCCCGCCTCTGAATCCCCAACTCTGATTCCCTGCCTCTGATTCCCCAGCTCTGATTCCCAGCCTCTGATTCCCCAGCTCTGATTCCCTGCCTCTGATTTCCCGCCTGTGATTCCCCATCTCTGATTCACAACCTCTGATTCCCCACCTCTGATTCCCCATATCTGATTCCCCGCCTCTGTTTGCCCGCCTCTAATTCCCCGCCTCTGTTTCCCCATATCTGATTCCACGCCTCTGAATCCCCGCCTCTGGTTCCCCGCCTCTGATTCGCTGCCTCTGATTCCCCATCTCTGATTCCGCACATCTGATTCCCTGCCTCTGATTCCCCGCCTCTGACTCCCCGCCTCTGATTCCCTGCCTCTGTTTCCCAACCTCTGATTCCCCACCTCTGATTCCCCATATCTGATTCCCCACCTCTGTTTCCCTGCCTCTGATTCCCCGCCTCTGTTTCCCAATATCTGATTCCTCGCCTCTGATTCCCCAACTCTGATTCCCCGCCTCTGATTCCCCAGCTCTGATACCCCACCTCTGATTCCCCGTGTTTGATTCCCTGCCTCTGATACCCCGCCTCTGATTCCCCATCTCTGATTCACCGCCTTTCATTCGCCACCTCTGATTCCCCATATCAGATTCCCCGCCTCTGTTTCCCCGCCTCTGATTCCCCGCCTCTCTTTCCCCATATCTGATTACCTGCCTCTGATTCCACAACTCTGATTCCCCGCCTCTGATTCCCCAGCTCTGATACCCCAACTCTGATTCCCCGTGTTTGATTCCCTGCCTCTGATACCCCGCCTCTGATTCCCCATCTCTGATTCACCGCATTTCATTCGCCACCTCTGATTCCCCATATCAGATTCCCCGCCTCTGTTTCCCCGCCTCTGATTCCTCGCCTCTCTTTCCCCATATCTGATTACCCGCCTCTGATTCCACAACTCTGATTCCCCGCCTCTGATTACCCAGCTCTGATTCCCCATATCTGATTCCCCGCCTCTGATTCCCCATCTCTGATTCCGCACATCTGATTCCCTGCCTCTGATTCCCCGCCTCTGACTCCCCGCCTCTGATTCCCTGCCTCTGTTTCCCAACCTCTGATTCCCCACCTCTGATTCCCCATATCTGATTCCCCACCTCTGTTTCCCTGCCTCTGATTCCCCACCTCTGTTTCCCCATATCTGATTCCCCGCCTCTGATTCCCCAACTCTGATTCCCCGCCTCTGATTCCCCAGCTCTGATTCCCCACTTCTGATTCCCCGTGTTTGATTCCCTGCCTCTGATTCCCCGCCTCTGATTCCCCATCTCTGATTCACCGCCTTTCATTCGCCACCTCTGATTCCCCATATCAGATTCCCCACCTCTGTTTCCCCGCCTCTGATTCCCCGCCTCTGTTTCCCCATATCTGATTCCCCACCTCTGATTCCACATATCTGATTCCCCGCCTCTCTTTCCGCGCCTCTGATTCCCCGCCTCTGCTTCCCCATATCTGATTCCCCGCCTCTGATTCCCCAACTCTGATTCCCCGCCTCTGATTCCCCAGCTCTGTTTCCCCACCTCTGATTCCCCTCCTCTGTTTCCCCATATCTAATTCCCCGCCTCTGATTCCCAAACCCTGATTCCCCGACTCTGATTCCCCAGCTCTGATTCACCGCCTCTGATTCCCCACATCTGATTCCCTGCCTCTGATTCCCTGCCTCCGATTCCCTGCCTCTGATTCCCAACCTCTGATTCCCCACCTCTGAATCCCCATATCTGATTCCCTGCCTCTGATTCCCCGCCTCTGATTCCCTGCCTCTGATTCCCCGCCTCTGATTCCCCAGCTCTGATTCCCCGCCTCTGAATCCCCAACTCTGATTCCCTGCCTCTGATTCCCCAGCTCTGATTCCCAGCCTCTGATTCCCCAGCTCTGATTCCCTGCCTCTGATTTCCCGCCTGTGATTCCCCATCTCTGATTCACAACCTCTGATTCCCCACCTCTGATTCCCCATATCTGATTCCCCGCCTCTGTTTGCCCGCCTCTAATTCCCCGCCTCTGTTTCCCCATATCTGATTCCACGCCTCTGAATCCCCGCCTCTGGTTCCCCGCCTCTGATTCGCTGCCTCTGATTCCCCATCTCTGATTCCGCACATCTGATTCCCTGCCTCTGATTCCCCGCCTCTGACTCCCCGCCTCTGATTCCCTGCCTCTGTTTCCCAACCTCTGATTCCCCACCTCTGATTCCCCATATCTGATTCCCCACCTCTGTTTCCCTGCCTCTGATTCCCCGCCTCTGTTTCCCAATATCTGATTCCTCGCCTCTGATTCCCCAACTCTGATTCCCCGCCTCTGATTCCCCAGCTCTGATACCCCACCTCTGATTCCCCGTGTTTGATTCCCTGCCTCTGATACCCCGCCTCTGATTCCCCATCTCTGATTCACCGCCTTTCATTCGCCACCTCTGATTCCCCATATCAGATTCCCCGCCTCTGTTTCCCCGCCTCTGATTCCCCGCCTCTCTTTCCCCATATCTGATTACCCGCCTCTGATTCCACAACTCTGATTCCCCGCCTCTGATTACCCAGCTCTGATTCCCCGCCTCTGATTCCCCGCGTCTGATTCCCTGCCTCTGATTCCCCGCCTCGGATTCCCCATCTCTGATTCCCCGCCTCTGAATCCCCGTGTCTGATACCCAGCCTCTGATACCCCTCCCCTGATTCTCCACCTCTGATTCCCCATATCTGATTCCCCGCCTCTGATTCCCAAACTCTGATTCCCCGCCTCTGATTCCCCATATCTGATTCCCCGCCTCTGATTCCCAAACTCTGATTCCCCGCCTCTGATACCCCAGCTCTGATTCCCTGCCTCTGATTCCCCACATCTGATTCCCTGCCTCTGATTCCACGCCTCTGATTCCCTGCCTCTGATTCCCAACCTCTGATTCCCCACCTCTGAATCCCCATATCTGATTGCCTGCCTCTGATTCCCTGCCTCTAATTCCCCGCCTCTGATTTCCCGCTTCTGATTCCCCAGCTCTGATTCCCCGCCTCTGAATCCCCAACTCTGATTCCCTGCCTCTGATTCCCCAGCTCTGATTCCCCTCATCTGATTCCCCAGCTCTGATTCCCTGCCTCTGATTTCGCGCCTGTGATTCCCCATTTCTGATTCACAACCTCTGATTCCCCACCTCTGATTCACCACATCTGATTCCCCTCCTCTGATTCCCCAACTCTGATTCCCCGCCTCTGATTCCCCAGCTCTGATTCCCCACCTCTGATTCCCGGTGTCCGATTCCCTGCCTCTGATTCACCGCCTCTGATTCCCCATCTCTGATTCCCCGCCTCTGATTCCACGTGTCTGATTCCCTGCCTCTGATTCCCGGCCTCTGATTCCCACCTCTGATTCCCTGCCACTGATTCCCCGCCCCTGATTCCCCACCTCTGATTCCCCATATCTGATTCGCCAACTCTGATTCCCCGCCTCTGATTCCCCAGCTCTGATTCCCCGTGTTTGATTCCCTGCCTCTGATTCCCCTTCTCTGATTCCCCACCTCTGATTCTCCAGCTCTGATTCCCCGCCTCTGATTCACCGTGTTTGATTCCCTGCCTCTGATTCCCCGCCTCTGATTCCCCATCTCTGATTCACTTCCTTTAATTCGCCACCTCTGATTCCCCATATCAGATTCCCCGCCTCTGTTTCCCCGCCTCTGATTCCCCGCCTCTGTTTCCCCATATCTGATTCCCTGCCTCTGATTCCCTGCCTCTGATTCCCCATCTCTGATTCCCCTCCTCTGAATCCCCGTGTCTGATTCCCAGCCTCTGATACCCCGCCCCTGATTCCCCACCTCTGATTCCCCATATCTGATTCCCTGCCTCCCTTTCCGCGCCTGATTCCCCGCCTCTGATTCCCCATATCTGATTCCCCGCCTCTGATTCCCCAACTCTGATTCCCCGCCTCTGATTCACCAGCTCTGTTTCCCCACCTCTGATTCACCGCCTCTGTTTCCCCATATCTAATTCCCCGCCTCTGATTCCCAAACTCTGATTCCACGCATCTAATTCCCCAGCTCTGATTCCCAGCCTCAGATTCCCCACATCTGATTCCCTGCCTCTGATTCCCTGCCTCCGATTCCCTGCCTCTGATTCTCAACCTCTGATTCCCCACCTCTGAATCCCCATATCTGATTCCCTGCCTCTGATTCCCCGCCTCTGATTCCCTGCCTCTGATTCCCCGCCACTGATTCCCCAGCTCTGATTCCCCGCCTCTGAATCCCCAACTCTGATTCCCTGCCTCTGATTCCCCAGCTCTGATTCCCCGCCTCTGATTCCCCAGCTCTGATTCCCCGCCTCTGATTCCCCAGCTCTGATTCCCTGCCTTTGATTTCCCGCCTGTGATTCCCCATCTCTGATTCACAACCTCTGATTCCCCACCTCTGATTCCCCATATCTGATTCCCCGCCTCTGTTTGCCCGCCTCTAATTCCCCGCCTCTGTTTCCCCATATCTGATTCCCCACCTCTGAATCCCCGCCTCTGGTTCCCCGCCTCTGATTCGCTGCCTCTGATTCCCAATCTCTGATTCCGCACATCTGATTCCCTGCCTCTGATTCCCTGCCTCTGACTCCCCGCCTCTGATTCCCCATATCTGATTCCCCACCTCTGATTCCCAAACTCTGATTCCCCGCCTCTGATTCCCCATATCTGATTCCCCGCCTCTGATTCCCAAACTCTGATTCCCCGCCTCTGATACCCCAGCTCTGATTCCCTGCCTCTGATTCCCCACATCTGATTCCCTGCCTCTGATTCCACGCCTCTGATTCCCTGCCTCTGATTCCCAACCTCTGATTCCCCACCTCTGAATCCCCATATCTGATTGCCTGCCTCTGATTCCCTGCCTCTAATTCCCCGCCTCTGATTTCCCGCTTCTGATTCCCCAGCTCTGATTCCCCGCCTCTGAATCCCCAACTCTGATTCCCTGCCTCTGATTCCCCAGCTCTGATTCCCCTCATCTGATTCCCCAGCTCTGATTCCCTGCCTCTGATTTCGCGCCTGTGATTCCCCATTTCTGATTCACAACCTCTGATTCCCCACCTCTGATTCACCACATCTGATTCCCCTCCTCTGATTCCCCAACTCTGATTCCCCGCCTCTGATTCCCCAGCTCTGATTCCCCACCTCTGATTCCCGGTGTCCGATTCCCTGCCTCTGATTCACCGCCTCTGATTCCCCATCTCTGATTCCCCGCCTCTGATTCCACGTGTCTGATTCCCTGCCTCTGATTCCCGGCCTCTGATTCCCACCTCTGATTCCCTGCCACTGATTCCCCGCCCCTGATTCCCCACCTCTGATTCCCCATATCTGATTCGCCAACTCTGATTCCCCGCCTCTGATTCCCCAGCTCTGATTCCCCGTGTTTGATTCCCTGCCTCTGATTCCCCTTCTCTGATTCCCCACCTCTGATTCTCCAGCTCTGATTCCCCGCCTCTGATTCACCGTGTTTGATTCCCTGCCTCTGATTCCCCGCCTCTGATTCCCCATCTCTGATTCACTTCCTTTAATTCGCCACCTCTGATTCCCCATATCAGATTCCCCGCCTCTGTTTCCCCGCCTCTGATTCCCCGCCTCTGTTTCCCCATATCTGATTCCCTGCCTCTGATTCCCTGCCTCTGATTCCCCATCTCTGATTCCCCGCCTCTGAATCCCCGTGTCTGATACCCAGCCTCTGATACCCCGCCCCTGATTCCCCACCTCTGATTCCCCATATCTGATTCCCTGCCTCCCTTTCCGCGCCTGATTCCCCGCCTCTGATTCCCCATATCTGATTCCCCGCCTCTGATACCCCAACTCTGATTCCCCGCCTCTGATTCACCAGCTCTGTTTCCCCACCTCTGATTCCCCGCCTCTGTTTCCCCATATCTAATTCCCCGCCTCTGATTCCCAAACTCTGATTCCACGCCTCTAATTCCCCAGCTCTGATTCCCAGCCTCAGATTCCCCACATCTGATTCCCTGCCTCTGATTCCCTGCCTCCGATTCCCTGCCTCTGATTCTCAACCTCTGATTCCCCACCTCTGAATCCCCATATCTGATTCCCTGCCTCTGATTCCCCGCCTCTGATTCCCTGCCTCTGATTCCCCGCCACTGATTCCCCAGCTCTGATTCCCCGCCTCTGAATCCCCAACTCTGATTCCCTGCCTCTGATTCCCCAGCTCTGATTCCCCGCCTCTGATTCCCCAGCTCTGATTCCCCGCCTCTGATTCCCCAGCTCTGATTCCCTGCCTTTGATTTCCCGCCTGTGATTCCCCATCTCTGATTCACAACCTCTGATTCCCCACCTCTGATTCCCCATATCTGATTCCCCGCCTCTGTTTGCCCGCCTCTAATTCCCCGCCTCTGTTTCCCCATATCTGATTCCCCACCTCTGAATCCCCACCTCTGGTTCCCCGCCTCTGATTCGCTGCCTCTGATTCCCCATCTCTGATTCCGCACATCTGATTCCCTGCCTCTGATTCCCTGCCTCTGACTCCCCGCCTCTGATTCCCTGCGTCTGTTTCCCAACCTCTGATTCCCCACCTCTGATTCCCCATATCTGATTCCCCACCTCTGTTTCCCTGCCTCTGATTCCCCGCCTCTGTTTCCCAATATCTGATTCCTCGCCTCTGATTCCCCAACTCTGATTCCCCGCCTCTGATTCCCCGTGTTTGATTCCCTGCCTCTGATTCCCCGCCTCTGATTCCCCATCTCTGATTCACCGCCTTTCATTCGCCACCTCTGATTCCCCATATCAGATTCCCCGCCTCTGTTTCCCCACCTCTGATTCCCCGCCTCTCTTTTCCCATATCTGATTCTCCGCCTCTGATTCCCCAACTCTGATTCCCCGCCTCTGATTACCCAGCTCTGATTCCCCACCTCTGATTCCCCGCGTCTGATTCCCTGCCTCTGATTCCCCGCCTCTGATTCCCCATCTCTGATTCCCCGCCCCTGAATCCCCGTGTCTGATACCCAGCCTCTGATACCCCTCCCCGATTCCCCACCTCTGATTCCCCACATTAGATTTCCCGCCTCTCTTTCCGCGCCTCAAATTCCCCATATCTGATTCCCCACCTCTGATTCCCAAACTCTGATTCCCCGCCTCTGATACCCCAGCTCTGATTCCCTGCCTCTGATTCCCCACATCTGATTCCCTGCCTCTGATTCCCCGCCTCATATTCCCTGCCTCTGATTCCCCGCCACTGATTCCCCAGCTCTGATTCCCCGCCTCTGAATCCCCAACTCTGATTCCCTGCCTCTGATTCCCCAGCTCTGATTCCCCGCCTCTGATTCCCCAGCTCTGATTCCCCGCCTCTGATTCCCCAGCTCTGATTCCCTGCCTTTGATTTCCCGCCTGTGATTCCCCATCTCTGATTCACAACCTCTGATTCCCCACCTCTGATTCCCCATATCTGATTCCCCGCCTCTGTTTGCCCGCCTCTAATTCCCCGCCTCTGTTTCCCCATATCTGATTCCCCACCTCTGAATCCCCGCCTCTGGTTCCCCGCCTCTGATTCGCTGCCTCTGATTCCCCATCTCTGATTCCGCACATCTGATTCCCTGCCTCTGATTCCCTGCCTCTGACTCCCCACCTCTGATTCCCTGCGTCTGTTTCCCAACCTCTGATTCCCCACCTCTGATTCCCCATATCTGATTCCCCACCTCTGTTTCCCTGCCTCTGATTCCCCGCCTCTGTTTCCCAATATCTGATTCCTCACCTCTGATTCCCCAACTCTGATTCCCCGCCTCTGATTCCCCAGCTCTGATACCCCACCTCTGATTCCCCGTGTTTGATTCCCTGCCTCTGATTCCCCGCCTCTGATTCCCCATCTCTGATTCACCGCCTTTCATTCGCCACCTCTGATTCCCCATATCAGATTCCCCGCCTCTGTTTCCCCACCTCTGATTCCCCGCCTCTCTTTCCCCATATCTGATTCTCCGCCTCTGATTCCCCAACTCTGATTCCCCGCCTCTGATTACCCAGCTCTGATTCCCCACCTCTGATTCCCCGCGTCTGATTCCCTGCCTCTGATTCCCCGCCTCTGATTCCCCATCTCTGATACCCCGCCCCTGAATCCCCGTGTCTGATACCCCGCCTCTGGTTCCCCGCCTCTGATTCGCTGCCTCTGATTCCCCATCTCTGATTCCGCACATCTGATTCCCTGCCTCTGATTCCCTGCCTCTGACTCCCCGCCTCTGATTCCCTGCGTCTGTTTCCCAACCTCTGATTCCCCACCTCTGATTCCCCATATCTGATTCCCCACCTCTGTTTCCCTGCCTCTGATTCCCCGCCTCTGTTTCCCAATATCTGATTCCTCGCCTCTGATTCCCCAACTCTGATTCCCCGCCTCTGATTCCCCAGCTCTGATACCCCACCTCTGATTCCCCGTGTTTGATTCCCTGCCTCTGATTCCCCGCCTCTGATTCCCCATCTCTGATTCACCGCCTTTCATTCGCCACCTCTGATTCCCCATATCAGATTCCCCGCCTCTGTTTCCCCACCTCTGATTCCCCGCCTCTCTTTTCCCATATCTGATTCTCCGCCTCTGATTCCCCAACTCTGATTCCCCGCCTCTGATTCCCCATCTCTGATTCCCCGCCCCTGAATCCCCGTGTCTGATACCCAGCCTCTGATACCCCTCCCCGATTCCCCACCTCTGATTCCCCATATTAGATTTCCCGCCTCTCTTTCCGCGCCTCTGATTCCCCATATCTGATTCCCCACCTCTGATTCCCCAGCTCTGATTCCCCGCCTCTGATTCCCCAGCTCTGATTCCCTGCCTTTGATTTCCCGCCTGTGATTCCCCATCTCTGATTCACAACCTCTGATTCCCCACCTCTGATTCCCCATATCTGATTCCCTGCCTCTGTTTGGCCGCCTCTAATTCCCCGCCTCTGTTTCCCCATATCTGATTCCCCACCTCTGAATCCCCGCCTCTGGTTCCCCGCCTCTGATTCGCTGCCTCTGATTCCCCATCTCTGATTCCGCACATCTGATTCCCTGCCTCTGATTCCCTGCCTCTGACTCCCCGCCTCTGATTCCCTGCGTCTGTTTCCCAACCTCTGATTCCCCACCTCTGATTCCCCATATCTGATTCCCCACCTCTGTTTCCCTGCCTCTGATTCCCCGCCTCTGTTTCCCAATATCTGATTCCTCGCCTCTGATTCCCCAACTCTGATTCCCCGCCTCTGATTCCCCAGCTCTGATACCCCACCTCTGATTCCCCGTGTTTGATTCCCTGCCTCTGATTCCCCGCCTCTGATTCCCCATCTCTGATTCCCCGCCCCTGAATCCCCGTGTCTGATACCCAGCCTCTGATACCCCTCCCCGATTCCCCACCTCTGATTCCCCATATCTGATTTCCCGCCTCTCTTTCCGCGCCTCTGATTCCCCGCCTCTGATTCCCCATATCTGATTCCCCGCCTCTGATTCCCAAACTCTGATTCCCCGCCTCTGATACCCCAGCTCTGATTCCCTGCCTCTGATTCCCCACATCTGATTCCCTGCCTCTGATTCCCCGCCTCTGATTCCCTGCCTCTGATTCCCCGCCTCTGATTCCCCGCTTCTGATTCCCCAGCTCAGATTCCCCGCCTCTGAATCCCCAACTCTGATTCCCTGCCTCTGATTCCCCAGCTCTGATTCCCCTCCTCTGATTCCCCAGCTCTGATTCCCTGCCTCTGATTTCCCGCCTGTGATTCCCCATCTCTGATTCACAACCTCTGATTCCCCACCTCTGATTCACCACATCTGATTCCCCGCCTCTGATTCCCCAACTCTGATTCCCCGCCTCTGATTCCCCAGCTCTGATTCCCCGCCTCTGATTCCCGCTGTCCGATTCCCTGCCTCTGATTCACCGCCTCTGATTCCCCATCTCTGATTCCCCGCCTCTGATTCCCCGTGTCTGATTCCCTGCCTCTGATTCCCCGCCTCTGATTCCCACCTCTGATTCCCTGCCACTGATTCCTCGCCCCTGATTCCCCAACTCTGATTCCCCATATCTGATTCGCCAACTCTGATTCCCCGCCTCTGATTCCCCAGCTCTGATTCCCCGTGTTTGATTCCCCGCCTCTGATTCCCCATCTCTGATTCCCCGCCTCTGATTCCCCGGCCTCTGATTCCCGGCCTCTCATTCCCAACCTCTGATTCCCCACCTCTGATTCCCCATATATGATTCCCCACCTCTGTTTCCCTGCCTCTGATTCCCCGCCTCTGTTTCCCAATATCTGATTCCCCGCCTCTGATTCCCCAACTCTGATTCCCCGCCTCTGATTCCCCAGCTCTGATACCCCACCTCTGATTCCCCGTGTTTGATTCCCTGCCTCTGATTCCCCGCCTCTGATTCCCCATCTCTGATTCACCGCCTTTCATTCGCCACCTCTGATTCCCCATATCAGATTCCCCGCCTCTGTTTCCCCACCTCTGATTCCCCGCCTCTCTTTTCCCATATCTGATTCTCCGCCTCTGATTCCCAGACTCTGATTCCCCGCCTCTGATTACCCAGCTCTGATTCCCCACCTCTGATTCCCCGCGTCTGATTCCCTGCCTCTGATTCCCCGCCTCTGATTCCCCATCTCTGATTCCCCGCCCCTGAATCCCCGTGTCTGATACCCAGCCTCTGATACCCCTCCCCGATTCCCCAACTCTGATTCCCCATATTAGATTTCCCGCCTCTCTTTCCGCGCCTCTGATTCCCCATATCTGATTCCCCACCTCTGATTCCCAAACTCTGATTCCCCGCCTCTGATACCCCAGCTCTGATTCCCTGCCTCTGATTCCCCACATCTGATTCCCTGCCTCTGATTCCCCGCCTCATATTCCCTGCCTCTGATTCCCCGCCACTGATTCCCCAGCTCTGATTCCCCGCCTCTGAATCCCCAACTCTGATTCCCTGCCTCTGATTCCCCAGCTCTGATTCCCCGCCTCTGATTCCCCAGCTCTGATTCCCCGCCTCTGATTCCCCAGCTCTGATTCCCTGCCTTTGATTTCCCGCCTGTGATTCCCCATCTCTGATTCACAACCTCTGATTCCCCACCTCTGATTCCCCATATCTGATTCCCCGCCTCTGTTTGCCCGCCTCTAATTCCCCGCCTCTGTTTCCCCATATCTGATTCCCCACCTCTGAATCCCCGCCTCTGGTTCCCCGCCTCTGATTCGCTGCCTCTGATTCCCCATCTCTGATTCCGCACATCTGATTCCCTGCCTCTGATTCCCTGCCTCTGACTCCCCACCTCTGATTCCCTGCGTCTGTTTCCCAACCTCTGATTCCCCACCTCTGATTCCCCATATCTGATTCCCCACCTCTGTTTCCCTGCCTCTGATTCCCCGCCTCTGTTTCCCAATATCTGATTCCTCGCCTCTGATTCCCCAACTCTGATTCCCCGCCTCTGATTCCCCAGCTCTGATACCCCACCTCTGATTCCCCGTGTTTGATTCCCTGCCTCTGATTCCCCGCCTCTGATTCCCCATCTCTGATTCACCGCCTTTCATTCGCCACCTCTGATTCCCCATATCAGATTCCCCGCCTCTGTTTCCCCACCTCTGATTCCCCGCCTCTCTTTCCCCATATCTGATTCTCCGCCTCTGATTCCCCAACTCTGATTCCCCGCCTCTGATTACCCAGCTCTGATTCCCCACCTCTGATTCCCCGCGTCTGATTCCCTGCCTCTGATTCCCCGCCTCTGATTCCCCATCTCTGATACCCCACCCCTGAATCCCCGTGTCTGATACCCCGCCTCTGGTTCCCCGCCTCTGATTCGCTGCCTCTGATTCCCCATCTCTGATTCCGCACATCTGATTCCCTGCCTCTGATTCCCTGCCTCTGACTCCCCGCCTCTGATTCCCTGCGTCTGTTTCCCAACCTCTGATTCCCCACCTCTGATTCCCCATATCTGATTCCCCACCTCTGTTTCCCTGCCTCTGATTCCCCGCCTCTGTTTCCCAATATCTGATTCCTCGCCTCTGATTCCCCAACTCTGATTCCCCGCCTCTGATTCCCCAGCTCTGATACCCCACCTCTGATTCCCCGTGTTTGATTCCCTGCCTCTGATTCCCCGCCTCTGATTCCCCATCTCTGATTCACCGCCTTTCATTCGCCACATCTGATTCCCCATATCAGATTCCCCGCCTCTGTTTCCCCACCTCTGATTCCCCGCCTCTCTTTCCCCATATCTGATTCTCCGCCTCTGATTCCCCAACTCTGATTCCCCGCCTCTGATTACCCAGCTCTGATTCCCCACCTCTGATTCCCCGCGTCTGATTCCCTGCCTCTGATTCCCCGCCTCTGACTCCCCACCTCTGATTCCCTGCGTCTGTTTCCCAACCTCTGATTCCCCACCTCTGATTCCCCATATCTGATTCCCCACCTCTGTTTCCCTGCCTCTGATTCCCCGCCTCTGTTTCCCAATATCTGATTCCTCACCTCTGATTCCCCAACTCTGATTCCCCGCCTCTGATTCCCCAGCTCTGATACCCCACCTCTGATTCCCCGTGTTTGATTCCCTGCCTCTGATTCCCCGCCTCTGATTCCCCATCTCTGATTCACCGCCTTACATTCGCCACCTCTGATTCCCCATATCAGATTCCCCGCCTCTGTTTCCCCACCTCTGATTCCCCGCCTCTCTTTCCCCATATCTGATTCTCCGCCTCTGATTCCCCAACTCTGATTCCCCGCCTCTGATTACCCAGCTCTGATTCCCCACCTCTGATTCCCCGCGTCTGATTCCCTGCCTCTGATTCCCCGCCTCTGATTCCCCATCTCTGATACCCCGCCCCTGAATCCCCGTGTCTGATACCCCGCCTCTGGTTCCCCGCCTCTGATTCGCTGCCTCTGATTCCCCATCTCTGATTCCGCACATCTGATTCCCTGCCTCTGATTCCCTGCCTCTGACTCCCCGCCTCTGATTCCCTGCGTCTGTTTCCCAACCTCTGATTCCCCACCTCTGATTCCCCATATCTGATTCCCCACCTCTGTTTCCCTGCCTCTGATTCCCCGCCTCTGTTTCCCAATATCTGATTCCTCGCCTCTGATTCCCCAACTCTGATTCCCCGCCTCTGATTCCCCAGCTCTGATACCCCACCTCTGATTCCCCGTGTTTGATTCCCTGCCTCTGATTCCCCGCCTCTGATTCCCCATCTCTGATTCACCGCCTTTCATTCGCCACCTCTGATTCCCCATATCAGATTCCCCGCCTCTGTTTCCCCACCTCTGATTCCCCGCCTCTCTTTTCCCATATCTGATTCTCCGCCTCTGATTCCCCAACTCTGATTCCCCGCCTCTGATTACCCAGCTCTGATTCCCCACCTCTGATTCCCCGCGTCTGATTCCCTGCCTCTGATTCCCCGCCTCTGATTCCCCATCTCTGATTCCCCGCCCCTGAATCCCCGTGTCTGATACCCAGCCTCTGATACCCCTCCCCGATTCCCCACCTCTGATTCCCCATATTAGATTTCCCGCCTCTCTTTCCGCGCCTCTGATTCCCCATATCTGATTCCCCACCTCTGATTCCCCAGCTCTGATTCCCCGCCTCTGATTCCCCAGCTCTGATTCCCTGCCTTTGATTTCCCGCCTGTGATTCCCCATCTCTGATTCACAACCTCTGATTCCCCACCTCTGATTCCCCATATCTGATTCCCTGCCTCTGTTTGGCCGCCTCTAATTCCCCGCCTCTGTTTCCCCATATCTGATTCCCCACCTCTGAATCCCCGCCTCTGGTTCCCCGCCTCTGATTCGCTGCCTCTGATTCCCCATCTCTGATTCCGCACATCTGATTCCCTGCCTCTGATTCCCTGCCTCTGACTCCCCGCCTCTGTTTCCCTGCGTCTGTTTCCCAACCTCTGATTCCCCACCTCTGATTCCCCATATCTGATTCCCCACCTCTGTTTCCCTGCCTCTGATTCCCCGCCTCTGTTTCCCAATATCTGATTCCTCGCCTCTGATTCCCCAACTCTGATTCCCCGCCTCTGATTCCCCAGCTCTGATACCCCACCTCTGATTCCCCGTGTTTGATTCCCTGCCTCTGATTCCCCGCCTCTGATTCCCCATCTCTGATTCCCCGCCCCTGAATCCCCGTGTCTGATACCCAGCCTCTGATACCCCTCCCCGATTCCCCACCTCTGATTCCCCATATCTGATTTCCCGCCTCTCTTTCCGCGCCTCTGATTCCCCGCCTCTGATTCCCCATATCTGATTCCCCGCCTCTGATTCCCAAACTCTGATTCCCCGCCTCTGATACCCCAGCTCTGATTCCCTGCCTCTGATTCCCCACATCTGATTCCCTGCCTCTGATTCCCCGCCTCTGATTCCCTGCCTCTGATTCCCCGCCTCTGATTCCCCGCTTCTGATTCCCCAGCTCAGATTCCCCGCCTCTGAATCCCCAACTCTGATTCCCTGCCTCTGATTCCCCAGCTCTGATTCCCCTCCTCTGATTCCCCAGCTCTGATTCCCTGCCTCTGATTTCCCGCCTGTGATTCCCCATCTCTGATACACAACCTCTGATTCCCCACCTCTGATTCACCACATCTGATTCCCCGCCTCTGATTCCCCAACTCTGATTCCCCGCCTCTGATTCCCCAGCTCTGATTCCCCGCCTCTGATTCCCGCTGTCCGATTCCCTGCCTCTGATTCACCGCCTCTGATTCCCCATCTCTGATTCCCCGCCTCTGATTCCCCGTGTCTGATTCCCTGCCTCTGATTCCCCGCCTCTGATTCCCACCTCTGATTCCCTGCCACTGATTCCTCGCCCCTGATTCCCCAACTCTGATTCCCCATATCTGATTCGCCAACTCTGATTCCCCGCCTCTGATTCCCCAGCTCTGATTCCCCGTGTTTGATTCCCCGCCTCTGATTCCCCATCTCTGATTCCCCGCCTCTGATTCCCCGGCCTCTGATTCCCGGCCTCTCATTCCCAACCTCTGATTCCCCACCTCTGATTCCCCATATATGATTCCCCACCTCTGTTTCCCTGCCTCTGATTCCCCGCCTCTGTTTCCCAATATCTGATTCCCCGCCTCTGATTCCCCAACTCTGATTCCCCGCCTCTGATTCCCCAGCTCTGATACCCCACCTCTGATTCCCCGTGTTTGATTCCCTGCCTCTGATTCCCCGCCTCTGATTCCCCATCTCTGATTCACCGCCTTTCATTCGCCACCTCTGATTCCCCATATCAGATTCCCCGCCTCTGTTTCCCCACCTCTGATTCCCCGCCTCTCTTTTCCCATATCTGATTCTCCGCCTCTGATTCCCAGACTCTGATTCCCCGCCTCTGATTACCCAGCTCTGATTCCCCACCTCTGATTCCCCGCGTCTGATTCCCTGCCTCTGATTCCCCGCCTCTGATTCCCCATCTCTGATTCCCCGCCCCTGAATCCCCGTGTCTGATACCCAGCCTCTGATACCCCTCCCCGATTCCCCAACTCTGATTCCCCATATTAGATTTCCCGCCTCTCTTTCCGCGCCTCTGATTCCCCATATCTGATTCCCCACCTCTGATTCCCAAACTCTGATTCCCCGCCTCTGATACCCCAGCTCTGATTCCCTGCCTCTGATTCCCCACATCTGATTCCCTGCCTCTGATTCCCCGCCTCATATTCCCTGCCTCTGATTCCCCGCCACTGATTCCCCAGCTCTGATTCCCCGCCTCTGAATCCCCAACTCTGATTCCCTGCCTCTGATTCCCCAGCTCTGATTCCCCGCCTCTGATTCCCCAGCTCTGATTCCCCGCCTCTGATTCCCCAGCTCTGATTCCCTGCCTTTGATTTCCCGCCTGTGATTCCCCATCTCTGATTCACAACCTCTGATTCCCCACCTCTGATTCCCCATATCTGATTCCCCGCCTCTGTTTGCCCGCCTCTAATTCCCCGCCTCTGTTTCCCCATATCTGATTCCCCACCTCTGAATCCCCGCCTCTGGTTCCCCGCCTCTGATTCGCTGCCTCTGATTCCCCATCTCTGATTCCGCACATCTGATTCCCTGCCTCTGATTCCCTGCCTCTGACTCCCCACCTCTGATTCCCTGCGTCTGTTTCCCAACCTCTGATTCCCCACCTCTGATTCCCCATATCTGATTCCCCACCTCTGTTTCCCTGCCTCTGATTCCCCGCCTCTGTTTCCCAATATCTGATTCCTCGCCTCTGATTCCCCAACTCTGATTCCCCGCCTCTGATTCCCCAGCTCTGATACCCCACCTCTGATTCCCCGTGTTTGATTCCCTGCCTCTGATTCCCCGCCTCTGATTCCCCATCTCTGATTCACCGCCTTTCATTCGCCACCTCTGATTCCCCATATCAGATTCCCCGCCTCTGTTTCCCCACCTCTGATTCCCCGCCTCTCTTTCCCCATATCTGATTCTCCGCCTCTGATTCCCCAACTCTGATTCCCCGCCTCTGATTACCCAGCTCTGATTCCCCACCTCTGATTCCCCGCGTCTGATTCCCTGCCTCTGATTCCCCGCCTCTGATTCCCCATCTCTGATACCCCACCCCTGAATCCCCGTGTCTGATACCCCGCCTCTGGTTCCCCGCCTCTGATTCGCTGCCTCTGATTCCCCATCTCTGATTCCGCACATCTGATTCCCTGCCTCTGATTCCCTGCCTCTGACTCCCCGCCTCTGATTCCCTGCGTCTGTTTCCCAACCTCTGATTCCCCACCTCTGATTCCCCATATCTGATTCCCCACCTCTGTTTCCCTGCCTCTGATTCCCCGCCTCTGTTTCCCAATATCTGATTCCTCGCCTCTGATTCCCCAACTCTGATTCCCCGCCTCTGATTCCCCAGCTCTGATACCCCACCTCTGATTCCCCGTGTTTGATTCCCTGCCTCTGATTCCCCGCCTCTGATTCCCCATCTCTGATTCACCGCCTTTCATTCGCCACATCTGATTCCCCATATCAGATTCCCCGCCTCTGTTTCCCCACCTCTGATTCCCCGCCTCTCTTTCCCCATATCTGATTCTCCGCCTCTGATTCCCCAACTCTGATTCCCCGCCTCTGATTACCCAGCT